>NC_133838.1:5105833-5411666 GCF_047830755.1 Zonotrichia albicollis | reverse complement strand
CATCAGGGCTGGAACCCAGTGGGGAGGGAGCTCAGAGCAGCCCAGGGGTTGCAGCGGGGCTGGAGCTCCCCAGAGCTACAAAAATAATCTAGAGGCAATTGGAAATGCTGCACAAAGTCTGACTCTTTAAACTGACTCTCCTGGAAGAAGGACCCATGGCTTTGTGAAGGCGCACACAGAGCCCGCACCGGGAACGCGCACGGAACAGCTCCATTATCCCTGACGAGGCAGAGGGAATACAAGTTAAAACAGGGAGCCCTGGAGCCCTGTGAGGTGAGATTCTGTGTCTGAAGAGGCTTTGCGTGAGAGGGAATGCAAAACTGAAAACCTGTAAAAAATACTAGAAATATTTTAGAAGTTAGAAATATGGCATATTTCTGTCGCGATAGATATAAAAAACCCAACAAAACAAAACCCTATATCCAGTAGGATCTAGTGGACTCTGGAAAAATCTCAAGTAAAATGTCAAAGCGCAACTCTTAATAAATGATATGAATGTCTCTGAGTGTCAAGTCTGAAATCCGAGGTCTTTGTGCTCCAGGTAGTTTCTTGGTAGTTTTGCTGGGTTTCTTTTTCCTGGTGTTGTCATGGGCAGGAACGTTTCCTAGCAAGAGAGGAAGACAGTAAGTTGCACCACCAGCAGCATGCTGGAAAAGACAGGAATATGCCTCCCTGAAGTGGATGGGAATTGACGTCGGATGAGTTACCACCAGAGGCAGGTGAGAGGTGCCTAATGGGGCGCCAGGAGAGTGACTCTGCACAAGGGTCTGGAGCAACAGGACAAGAATACCAGAGGGCAGGGTTAGATGGGATATTGGAAAGGAATTTTTCTCTGGGAGGGTGGTGAGACCCTGGCACAGGATGCTCAGAGGAGCTGTGGCTGCCCCTGGATCCCTGGATGTGTCCAAGGCCAGGCTGGACAGTGTATGGAGCATCCTGGGACAGTAGAGGGTGTCCTTGCCCATGGCAGGGGTGGGACTGGATGAACTTTACAGTCCCCATCCAACCCAACCATTCCTGGATTCTGTGATCAGTGGCATGGGGCAGGATGGCCTTTAACGCACTGAGGTACACCTAGAGCTCCTGGATTCCTTCAGCAGCTCCTTCCCAAACTTATAAAATTTGCAGTAAATGGGATTTCCAGGCAAGCTTGGAGTGCAGCTTGAGGGTTACTGGGCACTGATGTGGGCAGGGGTCTATGTGGCACCTACAGCTGTTCCATGTGCTCTCAGCACATCATGGATATTTGGGAACGCAAAGTAGCCTCATGGCAGAAGCTGTGTAGCTTTTAACCCATTTGGGCTCATTTCCACAGGATTAGTCTGTCTGTGACTGCCTCATCAGCCTCCATGGATCTAACAGGAAGAGGCATGAGCAGGACTCAGCAGAGAACAATGATCATTTTACTTCAACTCTGACCCTATTTACCCAAATCTCCTGTGCACTGAGATCAGCCATCCCCTGCCCCCACTCGAGGTGATGTCTCTACTCACACAGCCCAATTACTCCTCTGCAATCTCCGTCTCCTGGTGCACAACCACTTTGGTCACCGACATGTCTGGGTGCTGCTCCTTAGCAGCCTTGATCGCCTGTGCCAGGACCTGAGGGACAGCACGGAGAGCAAAGGTTAGAGCACGTCAGAGTGTCAGAGCATGGCACCCACCAAGGACACAAGAGCCTTCTTCTAACTCCAGAGTGTAAAAAAGAAAAGTAGATGCACTTGATAGAATTATAGGAAAATTACAATTGTGAGTTGGGAGGGACCCACAGGAATCATCCAGTCCACTCCAGGCCCTGACCAGATTCCCCAACAGCCCCAGCCTGGGCATCCCTGGAGCTGTGGCAGCCTCGGGGCCGTGCCCATTCCCTGGGCAGCCTGGGCAGTGCCAGCACCCTCTGGGGGAAGAGCCTTGCCCTGAGCTCCAGCCTAAACCTCCTCCATCACAGGGAGCAGAGGTCGGAGCTGCAGCCCTTGCTGAGCACTGCCCTCAGTGTCCTCTGCTCCAGCTGAACACAGTGAGTGCCCTCAGCCACCCCCTCCATGGCCCTTCCTGATCCTTCACCATCTCCAGAGCTTCCTTTGGAATCTCTCTTAATTGTTTTAGGTCTTAAATTGTGGTGCCCAACACTGCCCCCAGGACTTCAGCCACACACTTTGGTGACTTTTAGTGCTACTACATTATCTCTGAAAGGAAAAGCACTACTTGAACAATACCTCCATCTCTCCACTGCCCCATGGCAGAAGATGGATGAGAGCATTTAAGCATAACCTGCTTATTCTTCGCAGCAAGTGTGATAGGCACATCTCAGACATTTTCTGGTGGAGTTAATAAACTAGATCTTGTCATAAGAATATTTTCCACCCCCACGATACTTGCGACTAAATTTAAATTCAAAGTATAATTCTCTGATGACAAAATCATCACTTCCAACACATGCAAGAGGCCAACGAGACTGAGTCATCAGAAAGGTTTCATATAAAGCCAAAGAGATGCTACACAGGTGCTGAGTGCTCTGAAATTACTTCTGGCACTACAGAATAGCAATAGTGCTTCAAAGTTATGGGAAAAGGAATGCAGATCAGCCAGATGTCAAGGAAAACTTTTATTTCACATTTTTATGGATTTTTTTAAAAAGCCTACAAAACTGTCTGAAACAATTCTGGAATCAAAACTTTGCTGCTCATCAGTTTCAGAATAGAATTCAGCTTTCCTGTCTCAGATGCTTAATGTCAAAAGAAATTTATTACTGATATAGAATCATGGAATGGCTTGGTTGGAAATGGATCTAAAAACCCTCATCCCATTCCACCCCCTGCCATGGGCAGGGGACATCTTCCACTAGACCAGGTTGCTTTAAGCCCTGTCCAACCTGGCTTTGAATATTTACAGGGATAGAGCAGCCACAATTTATAAGAATATGAACTTTCATCTCTACCCCAGTAAAATTTCCCTGGTTCATTTTTTGGTGACACTGTCTTTGAACAGGCAGCCTGACTGATTTTTGCCAGCTCTGGGAAATTCTTTTGGATCATATCCATACTCCTACCTGGTCATGGTCTACATCTGCATCTCCCGTGATGACAATCCTCTTCTCAATCCGTGTCTCTGAAATGCCACCTTTCACAGTCTAGAGCAGAAGGAAAAGCTGCTGTTAGTGTAAAAGTGCAGAGGCGTTTGAGCTCACTGGGGCTGCCTGTCTAAAGATGGTATCCAAAAATAGTGTCACCAAATTGTACCTGGCATTAGAGTCACAGGGGAAACTGCTGCTGCTCAAGGAAAAACTGTCAAAGAGTTATTTTTTATAGCTGAGCCAGGGAAGAGCTTCTCCTCACAGGACAGCTCTTCCTGCTGTCCCCCACAGGACAGTCAGAGTCCATGTCCACACTGTGCTGCAATTAACGCACAATCCACAGATTTAACACAGACAAAACTGAACCCTTCATGCTTTGCTCCATGTACTAATCATGTATTTGAAAGGACCTTCCAAAAACTTTTTTTCCTCTCGCTCATCCCTGCTCATCTCTCCATCAGGCTGTTGGTTGAACTGGTGTTTTGTGGTGCTCCCTGGTGTTACCTTGGTGATCTGGGTGGTGGTGGTACTGCTGGTGGTTTCTGAAGTGATGGTCTGGGCAGTCAGCAGGATGCCAGGGTCTAAATCCCCATTGCCACCATCTGTCTGTGGGACACAAGAACAGGCTGTCAGCCCCTGAGCAATGGGGACAGAAGCAAAGACTCCACATCACCAGAGCCACACAGAGGATAATCTGAGGACAGCAGCTCCATCGTGCACAAGACACAAGCCAACCTGCGCCTAGGTGCACAAGAGCTGGGCAAGTCTCTGAAAGCTCAAAGTCCCTATGCTTTAAGGCTGGAAAAGCACAGATCCTTCAGGGAGGACCTGTGACACCCCTCAGACCAGGGGCACTGGGACGTACCCAAGTCTGAGCATGCTGCTGGCCCTGCAGTGCTGGTCATACCATCCATGCCTGAACCGTGACAGGAGACCAACACAGACACTGATCCCAAATTCCACCTGCCTGCATCCATGGAGATCAACAAAGCCAAGAGCACAATCTTATTCAGAAGGTAATTGTCACCCTTGCTCCTTCCTCACAACACCTTGCACATCCCTCACTTCATGCTCTGCAGAAGGAAAGAACATCCAGATGTTTGCTGAAACAGGAACAAATTTTGGAGCTGGTTCTTGGATTTCATCCTGCCTGACTCAACCACTCAGGGTCTGCCAAAAATCCCAAACGAAGTCATCCTGGCCGCGCTGTCCATGTCCCCACTGGGCAGCGTCCCTGCTCAGCACTGGGACAATATCTGGAATTACCACAAGGTGGGACCATTTTCCACAGTGTGGCAGAGATTTCATGGCACATCACATCCTGTGCACACATGGCTGACTGATCATAGCTCTGGAGATCACTCTTCCTTTCCATTTCCCAGTTAGAGCAAAACTCCTCCATTCACCTACACTTGCTGAAAGCCAGCGCAATGCTCACCACCACTATCTGAATGATCTCTGTGGTGCTGCAGCTGGGAGGATGCTGAGCAGCCACAGCATTCCTTAGGAATCCCAAATTATACAATCATTAGATTCCTGCATCCATAACAACATCCCACGGCCACTTCACTGCAACAGGAGAGCACAGGCTGCTGACGACAACCACAGTGATGGCAGAGCCAAGCTGACACAGGCTCCAAAATTTCAAATACATGAAGAAAGGCTGGGAGGGATGGGTGTGTTCAGCCTGGAGAAGAGAAGGCCTTGGGAGACCTTACAGCCCTTTCAGGGCCTAAAGAGGCTCCAGAAGAGCTGGAGAGGGATTGGGGACAAGGCATGGAGGGACAGGACAGAGGGGATGGCTTCCACTGCCAGAGGGCAGGGCTGGATGGGATATTGGGAAGGAATTGTTTCCTGGCAGGGTGGGCAGGCCCTGGCATAGGTTGTCCAGAGTGGCTGCCCCTGGATCCCTGGCAGTGTCCAAGGCTGGACAGGGCTTGGAGCAGCCTGGGACAGTGGAAGGTGTCCCTGCCCACAGCAGAGGGCTGGAACTGAGTGAACTCTTAGGTTACTTCCACCCCAAACCATGCTGCCAGTCTGTGATTAAAATCCTCTGGTTTAGACCGAGGATTAATTTTAACCTCAGCAATGAATCCATACCTGCATATCCTCTGCTTTGCAATACTGCTCCACTAAGATTTTTACTTTCTAGTCACCACATACCCACTGAGGTTGCATTTTATACAGAACATTTAGTGTTTAACAACCATTTCAGTCTTGAAACCTAAGGATGACCAAATAATTTAAAAACCAAGTTCTGAAGAGGCATAAACACCCTCTTCAGATCTGGGAAAACAAGAAAAGGCATTTATTGCAGAAAAAAGGCCAACTCAGGTTAACTTTGTACAGAGAGAGCCACATCCTGAAGCCACCAGTGGCTGAAGATAAACTCTGTTTGCAAACACATCTTGAAAAAATAATTATTCTTCAGGGATAGCAAAACCACTGCTCCTCTAGAAATACCAGATGCACCTGGAAATAGTGTCCACAGCATCAGTTAATGCCTGTGCTGCACCCAGACATGCAGAGACAGGCAGGTGCTGCTGTCTCTTCCTGAGGATTCAGAAACAGAACGTTTACTTGGGTTTAATGAAGCCCCTACGAAACTCATCAGAACACACCTTACCTGTGCAGCTTCGTAGGTGATGGTCTTTGTCTCTGTGTGGACAATAGGGACTTCCTTTGTGGGAATTTCGCTTTTGACGGCGCTGGACACGTCAGAGATGGTGACAGTCTGTGTCTTCACTAGCGGGGGCTGTGAGACAGGGTTAAAAACATCTTGTAAACAGCCAGTTCCCATCTCCACACCCTGACTGGGCTGCTGGCAAGTGTTCTGACACTGATCTGATAAAAGTACTGTGGGAACCAAGGTCAGCCTAGAAATCTTTGGGTTTAAGTCTCTGGAACATCACACTGCTCCGAGGGCAGCGATCAGGCGTGAGGATTAGACAGGCAGCAAAATCCTCCAGCCCTTCCCCACACCGTGGACTCTGCTCAGCCCAAACCAGGCATTAAGGGTTTAATGGTGTGTCACAACACCACAGATGCTGTCTCCACTGATTCTTAACTTTCTAATTATCAGAAGCTCATTGCCAGTTGCTAGGAGAAGATGACCCTCATCTGGTGATGCCAGTGTCAGGATTACACCAGCCCTGGGCACACAAGGACTTTATCACAGTTGAGCAGCTTTATCCTGACCTCAAGAGTAACACTGCGTTATGAAAAATCCTCATCAGATCTTTAACTTTTATTAAATCAATGTCAGATAAAACAGGAAGAAAAATAAGGGTGGAGAGAAATCAGTTGTTCCAACACCTGATGATTATCCAGAAGAAGGCAGAGTGAGTTCAGAGCCAGTGCTTTCCCAGAGGGCTCGATTTCTGCCACCATCCCCAACCCTGCCAGATGCCACTGTGATCATTAGCGGGGAACAGGCATCTGTTGAATCAAAAGCAATATCAACACTGGAGCAGGCAAAAGTCCCTCCCACAGTGGGGAGCACAAAGGGACACACTGGACAGCACCTCAAATTTGCTCTGCTGTACTGAGAGTCAGCTGCCAGTCCAGCTGGGGCCAGCAAAATCCTTAAGGAGCTAAAATTACACAATTTTTGAGCCTAAATATTGCCTTTTCGTGGAAATGCCACAGGATGCTTCAATCCAAGAAGAACAAAGGGCATTGCACTGTGGCAACTGTATTTCATGTAAAGATAAATTGAGAGGGAGTCTTTTTTAATGCAAAGACAAATTGACAGTGGCTCGTATTTAATTCAAAGATAAACTGAGAGGGGCTTATTGCACTGACTGTAGGAGATTCACTGGCTCATTAGCTCCAAGCACGAGTCCAAGCCAAGCAAACCCAACTCCTATGTGGGTCTGTGGCACCTGCTTGCTGCAGTGTTTGGGTTCCCACTCCAAAGGCAGCCGGGGTGTGGGGGCAGGAGCTGGGCTCACTACCTGGAAGCAGCGAATGAGCTCCAGCAGCCTGTTAGGAGCATCTGGGTTGGGACATTTGCCATGTGGCTTTCTAAAGTCAAAGCTGTCTTCACCATCCTCTGCCACCTCCTCCTCCTCTCCTCCCCAGAGCTGACGGGGAAGTGTGGCAGGGCTGGGCTGGGGCTCCAGCTCAGAGAGCTCCGAGTCCTTCTCCACATCCACACAAACCCCCTTTCCACATGTCAGGTCCTCCTCGCGGGCGGATCGGCTGGGAACCGCCTCCTCCTGCTCCTGTTCCTCTTTCTCCTCCTCCTCCTCCTCCTCGCTGCTTAGGGAGGAAGCACCACAGTGCCAGCTGGCAGAAGGCTGTGAGGCGGGTGGCACTGGAGTCTCACTAACAACTACCGACTGCCTTGAGCCCTCCCACGCAAAGCCAGTGTCAACACTGCTCCACTCTGCCACTGCAGCCACATCCTCTTGGGAGAGAAAGTCACTCATTTTCTAAAAAGAAATGGATACACAAAAAGGGCCAGAGAGAGAGAGAGAAAGAGAGCAGGGAGTTAAGGAGAGCAGGAGGTCAGAAGGCATCAAGGTAAAACATCAGGTTCTTATCATATATCATATCTCCAGTAACACATGCAACAGTGGGGCCGGACCCCAGAAAAACTCTGTGCTGTACCCAGTGCATTCACTGACACAGCCTTCCTGGTACATTAATAACCCACTCTCCTAAATTCTAAGGAAGTAATATGAAAACTCTGTGCACCTAGAGGAAGAACCACCACTATGCACTTTTTGCTCAGTTTGGAATAATTTCAGTGTATCACTCAGTGTATCAAGAGGGGACTTGTACACATCCAAAACTTCCATGGGCAACAAAACTCACTAAAACCATCCTGATTCCGCTTTTAACTCCTTGAAACTGTTGCCTCACTTTCTAACAAGATTCCGTGGGCAACCAAAAATACTACAATTTGTGCTTAAAATGTGAGGCCTGAAGCCTGTGAGTTATTTGGTATGATTAATTTTTTATACCCCAGAGGCTTTCACTTTGACTGACCTCCTCTCAGGGCATAGCTCAATGGTAGGATAAGAGCAGGAGCTGCTTTATGAAGGAACAAACAGATGCTTTTTTAAAGTATAACTTCAAGAAATTACTCTTCCCCCATTTCTCATGGTATTTTTCAGTTCTCTGCTTCTTTATGTTGTAGACAGGTTAGCTGTAAGATTTCTACTTATTAGAATTTCCAGCCTCTTGTGTTTGTCTTAAGTTGATGGGATATTGCTTAGCAAAATGCATTTAATACGAATGAGGGAGAGCAACCAGCACTGAGATGGGTAGGTCAGACTGTGCTCACAGGGAAAGGCTATTTCTGAACCAAACCCTTCCACATGTTTGTCCAAACATGGAGAAACTTGGAGACCTCAAGGCAGTGTGCAGCTTCCTCCTGAGGGGCAGCTCCCATCTCTGCTCTGGGACAGGGACAGCAGCCAGGGCACGGCTGGGGCTGGGCCAGGGCAGCTCAGGCTGGAGCTCAGGGCAAGGCTCTTCCCCCAGAGGGTGCTGGCACTGCCCAGGCTGCCCAGGCAATGGGCACGGCCCCGAGGCTGCCACAGCTCCAGGGATGCCCAGGCTGGGCATGCTGGGGGCTCTGGGCAGAGCCAGGGGCTGGACTGGTTGATCCCTGCAGGTCCCTTCCCATTCAGGATATTCTATGATATCATACCCAGATCCCACCCTCGTTTCCTAATGCAAGACTCTACATTGCAATATTCCACAAAACAAAACATGAATGGGCTGTCAGCTGTGTAGAGCCGTGTCTTGTTGGTTTAAAACTTGAATTTATATACTGCCAATATGCTGACCTTCCCTTAATTATAGATGCTAAACCTTGCAAATTATTCATGGGACCTTGAGAAGACACAGCTCATCTTCTGGGGTTTAATGGAACACGCCTTAGGAGTGAGATTTCCTTATGTAAGAGCTGGAGCACTACCCAGCCAACAGAAGAATCACAGATAAAACAAAGAAGACTAAGCAGCTACACAAACACTGATGTATTTAAAAGGCAAAAATCTGTATACAGTCAAAACAACCTCCCAGTTCCCTTTCACAGACAGATAAAATAATTTGCATTTGGAAGCATCTTGTATGACAGATGCAAAAAGGAAGGGAGAGCTGGAATGGAGCCTGTGCTGTGTGTATTCTCATCGCCAGCAGAGCCAAGTGCAGCAGCAAACATGCAAGCTGGAAAGACAGAACGAAATCCTGATAAGATCAACTGATCAGAAACACTTATTGCCTTGCCTTCCTATTCCACTTATTATTATCAAGAAGATGAACTAATGGGAAGGTATTAATTTCTAAATAAAGTTATCTATGTAAAACTGCCCCATAGGAATTTCAGCATCTGTTACAAATTCTGATCTTATCAAGATTTGTTTAAAATTGCAAATGCCAAAGCATACCTATTTAGGGCTCAGATTTGCAGAGTTCCAAGCTCACCTTGAGACCCAGGAAACCTGAGAGGTGCCTGGACTGCCAACTACTCATTTCCAGGGACATAGCCCCAAACCACTGAGGCCTAAATCAAGCACAAAGCAGTCAAACACAGAGTAAATTAAATACAGGACAGGATGCAATGCCCCAGAAGAAACAAACTGACCCAGACATGAATGCAACTTATGCACCACCCTTCAAATACAAATCTTTGTGCCTCTGAAGATACGGCTGAAGCATTGCAATGAAGTGACGCACAATAATTCAGACTGGGGATAAATTAATAACAGGCTCAATTTCATGTTTGACACCAGTGGCCAAAAGGATTTCTTTTTCTCAAAAAGTGGTTTTGTATAAATTTGTTTACTTGCATTTCTTCAAGACTGCTGTTTTGGATCAGTATCTATTTGTGTGACTCAGCTGCCCTGTGTTGTCCGAGTGGATGTTTTTTTTTCATGCTGCTGCCTCTTTATGTTGAATATTCCATTATTCCCATCCCAAATCAGACTACTATCCTGCAGAAAACTTAAGAAGTGCTAAAACTATGTCAACTGCCAGTTAATATTAAATAAAAATTGCTAAAACCATTAATTTCTGGAGCACAGTAACTACCTACAACCACCACATGAAAGGCTAGGAATCCCAGCTGGTTAATACTTCCCAGTCCTGTTCTTTTCCAGCATAGCAATGGAATTGTTGACGCTGTTATTAGGTTATCCCCAAACAAGGATCCACAGAAGCTCACAGGCTTGGAGTGACTGTCTAGGAATGCACAAGGAGATGATGTTGCTTTGCAGCAAACCACACTCACCAGAGAGCGCTCCCAGATCAACTGATGCTCAATCTCACAGCTGGCAAAGCACTTGGGTAAAAAGTATTATGAAGCAGAAAACAAGAGATCCTTATTTTACAGTACCTGCCACTGCCTTACCAAACTGCTTTGCCTTAAGGTAAAAGTTAAAAATATTCAGAAGCTGTTCAAAACAACCTGGCATTGAAAAGGATGGACATTACCTATGGATTTGTGGTTTTCAGTGGATTTTCTCATTGCCATTAACCTGATCACAACATCCTGACCAGCCTACTCAGATGACAGACAGATAAAAGAGATTTTGACCAAAAGTTAAAGTAATGCTAGAAAACACACTGTGCGCCCAAACCTTCAAAAGACTAAACTCTGTCATGAACAAGAATCCAATATATTACACAACACACAGCAATTACCTCCAATTATTGTATCAAAGTCTGGGCAACATGAAACAACCTCAAGATGAACACCTAAATTATCAAAATGAGGTTGTTGGGCAATATGATTCCTCTGCCCACCCCCACTGGTCTCCTTCCCATCTCTTTTGTGGGACAGGTACTGTCACATGAAGGGCTCTTTATTCCAAAATCCGTCTGCAGAGAACAGAGCAGTGGCATTGCAAGAGCTGCCTTAGTGCAGCAGCAACAAGTGAAGAGAGGGGATAAAGTCAGTGTTTATAAACGCCATCAATTTTGTGCTGCTCATTCCACTTCCCTCATTCCATAAATGAGGCGTCTTAGGTTGCAAGGTGTGTCTGGGCTGTGTGTTCTGTGCCCACCTGTCAGAGCTGGGGCAGTTCTCTGCTGCTCTTGGGGCAGTTTTCTTGATCTCTCCCACAGCCAATCCTCCCTCCAGGAGATCTCTGCTCTCCATGGCCACTGAGTGTCCCTGCAGGGCTGATCCAATTCCAGCATCCCATGGGCAGATGCTGCGCCCAGGGCAGGAGCCAAGCATTCCTACCTGGATCCAATCTGAGCCTGGCACAGCACAGCAGCCTTTGCCCCCTGCATTGCCAGAGGAGCAGCTTTCTGCTGCCCTGCATGGCCAGAGGGAGCCCAGGCCCATCTGCAGCAGCCCTGGAGCTGCAGAGGAAAACTCCCCCCTTGTGCAGGATCCCTGCTGCAGCAGAGCCACAGCTGGCACTGCAGGAGGGCTGAGCCCCCATGGGATGGGGCTGTGCCACAGCCTGAGCCACAGCGTGCCAGGGCCTGCTCGCACTCTGGCAGCATTATTTTGTATTACTGCATTTTTACTTTTATCTTTATTTTTTTAATATATAGTTTTTCTCTATTAAAGAACTGTTATTCCTACTCCCAAATCTTTGCCTGAGAGCCTCTTAATTTCAAAATTAGAATAATTCAGGGGGAGGGGTGATTTACATTTTTCCTTTCAAGGGATACTCCTGCCTTCCTTAACAGACACCTGTCTGTTCAAACCAAGACATGAAGTTACAGCTCTGCTTTGATTCCACACTCATCTCAGGAATTGGCACTATGAGCAGCCAGATCTGCCCTCCTGTAATCTTGAAAAACTTGGGACTTAAAATTGACTCTTGACACAACCTCAAAACACAACCTGAGCTTCAACCAGAAAAAATCCACCAGAAGTTCGCGTTGTATCACTGAGCTGAGGAACAGTGGTTCATTAGGAATGTGGTTTCTTCACTTACAAAACCCAAAAGGAGCATTTTTGTCTCCAGATTAACACACCAGGTGGGACAGAGGTTCTTGTAGCTGTGCAGAACCTGCCTCACTTGTGCTCTCAAAACAACTTCCTGCAACTGGTTTTTCCTACCACACAGTCTCCAAAGCGAAGAGGCAGAAGGTGCTAGAGTGACATTAAGCATTTGGTAGAGGATTCCTGCAAACAAAGCCTGTCTTAAACCAAGCTGGATTTAATCCTCAACTGAATTATTCTGAATCAGTTTGAGACCTTAGAGCTGCAGCCTTGTGTACTCCCTCTCCCCAGCCCACACCCAAGAGTGTCTAACAGACCCTACACTCCGAATGCCATCAGCAATGACTCAGTCTGATGGCTCCTGCTTTGAGAAAGGAATACTGAAGGTTAGTTCAAGAAGTCATTAACACAGATCATATATAGCTTTTTTTGGTTAATAAGCAGTGGAAAGAAAAATCTGATTTGCAATAACATTTATTAATGGATAAATGTACATATTTACAACGAAAAATCTGAGAAAAAATACAAAACCAAAAAAGTGTTCCAAAAGAGCATTTTAGGTAAAAAAAGAAAGTGTTTCTAGTCCCCACAGGACTAGTCTAACAAGACTGTCTACCATTGTTAAAAGATCCCAAAGGGCCCAAACCAAGGCCTGTCTTTCTCTCCAGTCCCACAAACCACAACAGATGCAAACAGAGACACAAGAGGAATCAACTCTGTCAGGTTCTCCAGCATCACCCACCAATAACTACAGACCAATGAGCTTCTGCATGAATCCATAATGCTTTCTTGGGCTGAATTTATCCAGAAAGCTTCTTCACTCATCCCATAGGTCAGAACAAGCACCATCAACTCATGGCAAGGAAAAAAGAAAATGCAATAAACCAGTGAAACAATTTTCTCAGAGTGATAAATTACTAACACTGATGTGAAGTGAAAGACTTTGCCCATAACCATTGGGATCTGGGCTTGATGATCCTCGTGGCTCCCTTCCAACTCAGGGTATTTCATGATTCTATGATAACCTTCCCAGGAGCTGGTGGTACAGCCAAGCCTCATTCCTCCCAACACAAACTACTTCCCTTTGTGCTGAGGAAATCATCCTCTACTGATTATTTCAGAATAGGAGTGAGATATGGAATACCTACTCTTTAGAGTCATCACTAGTTACTGGAAAAGCCACAAGAAAGGGGAGCCAGTCTTGGCTGAACACTGCCCTGACTGAGCTGCCCATGGAGAGTCCTCAGCTCACCTTCCATCACTCCCCAAGCGAGGCAGAAGGTGGGAGGAGGTGCAGGCAACATCCTTCTTTATCTGCTCCCTTTCAGCAGTCAAAACAGAAAAGGGATATTGTTTTAGAGCAACAAAGACCTCGAGTATCATCACACACAGAGCCCCACACCCAGCAGAGCCTCAGAGCTGAATCTGAGTTCCAAGCAATTGGCTCTGGCACATCTGCTGCTTCAGAATACTGGTTTCCACTTTCTCCTAAAGCAAGAAAGCACAAGAAACTTCTGTGTGTTTTAGGTGGTGTCCAAAAGAGGTGGAAGCCGGGTAAGGAGATTCAGGAAGTGGCTATGAAGCCAACCGTCAATATCACAATGGGAATCACTGAACCCTCCACAGTTCCCAGTGGGATCCCACACACATCAAAGAGCATCAAAGAGCTGAGTGACCACACCACAAAACACTGGACAAAACTTCTGGCAGACTTATCCTGCTTGTGTCACCAGTGTGCCAGTCACCAGAATGACATTTTCTGCAGCAGGTCACCTTGAAAAACCAGGATTTCTCCTGCCAACCTGGATGAGGTTACCTGCTGCAGACACTTACAGCTTCCTTGCAGGAGGGATAACTCAGCTCTCCATCACCTACAGCCTGGCACTGCATCAGCCTGGCTGAACAGAGTGTGTGAATCCCCATGTCAACGGGTGCCAGTGTCGGGGCAGGCAGGCAGGAGTTGCTGGTGTTCCCAGCAAGTTTGTTCCTGAGGAAAATAGGAATGAAGTTCATGTATTGGTTCTTTTATAGATCCCCTGAGATCTCAGCCGTTAAACAGCACTAGAGCCAATCAGCTCTCCCTGTGCACAGGGATGACAGCAGGACTCATAAAATCCTCCTCTCGGTGCTGCATCCTGTGCTGACATCATGGGAAAAGGGGGAAACCAGAGCACCAAGGTGTAAAAATATGGAATGTGCACAAACGGGATACAGAATGTGCAGGAATGAGACCTTACGTGGATTGCCATGGACTGTCACTCCCTTTGCATCACAAGCAAACAGGGAAAAAAGCAGAAGAGCGCCTGGGAAAGGGTCTGTAGCCCAGTGGGCACATCCCTGGGGCACTGGACAGATGAGGTTTCTGTTCCTGCTAAGTTCCAGGCCTCCTCTCTCAGGAGGGATCAGATCTACCTGGATGAATATGGATAACTGGCCTCTAAACCGCCAGAAATACAGAAAGCATTTGTTCAGTTTCTTTTACTCTGCAGTGATAATTGGTATATAAATTGCAAAAATGTTCCTGAGCATTCTCAGAGTGTAAAGTTTCCAAGGTTTTTTGCTGATGACAACCAGCCTTATCTAAAGATCTAAAGAGAGAGAAAGAGACCACTTGAATTAAAGAGTCAAAGAATTGAGTAGAGGTGACACAGCCTATCTCTTACCCCACTAGGATGAGACACCCTGAGCACTCTGGCCTAAGGTTGCTCTGGACAATTAAAGTTTTTGAATTCAGGTCCTTTGAAAATGGGTGACAGAGCTATAGAAACCATGGCTTTGCCAAAGGCACCAGTGTGGCTTCCAAGTTCTTGTCACTGGGTCAGAAATGCAGGAAACTCAGCAGTGCTCACTGCAGCATCCCAGGCAGCGATCCCGAGCAATGGCTTTGGGAAGGAAGCACCTGTGTTCAAACTCCAGGAAATATGGACAGAAAATGGACAGAGAGATCCAAACAACTCCTGTTTCTTCCCTCATCACACCAGGCTGGGGAGAACAAACAATCCCTGTTCTTCATCACAACAGTTACCACTTTGGGAAGGAGATGTAGGAAGGGAATGCCAACCACAAGTAACCCTTGACTTCTTCCAGCCTGCATTTTCTGCACAGCACATGGCATCCCAGCATCCTCCCTCACCTCTCCTCTCCAGGGCCCGCCTCCATCTTCCTAAACTCCACATCAGATCTGCTGGAGTGCAAGTGCTGCTCTCCTTGGAGCATTCCTAGGGATGCTCCAAGGATTCAGGGACACAGCCTGCCAGCACCCTCCTTCACACCAGACTACACGTGGACAAAAAGCCTCAGACTTCTACACTTCCTAGTGCCAAAGGAGGAAGACTGTGTATTAAAGGCAGTGTTTTAAAAAGGGAGGAATATTTTCCAATGAAAAATCAGCATCCTCACAAAACAAAGTCCTAAAGGCACAAACTGGTGAACTAATCGGAGCAGGTTACAAGAGGAATTGGAAGGATTCCTGTGGGATTAAAACAAAGGATTTCACTAGCAACCTAAGTTTCTGAGACAGCATTTAGAACCTCAACCTGTACCTCAAGAGCAAGAGGTGGCTCGAATGGCCCATGATACCCCACGGACCCTCAGAGCAGACAGCACATGCCATGTTTACCTTATTCCTTCCAGTTTATCTGCTAGCTTCCTAAATAATACTGTTCACACAGATACAGATCTAGAAAGGGTTATAAATACAGGTATTTATATATATTCACACATTTTAGTCCATGTAGTAAAGGCCTGCTCCTTTCTGTTCCATGCTGCTGGAGCAGCTGCCACCACTGGTGACACTGGGGGTGTTCTCCAAGTGACTGTGTCCAGTCCAGTCCTCCAGGGGACACAGGAGAACACAGATTAGTGCTGAAAGGAGAAATGGGGGGGCTCAGCTCCGCCCCATTGTTACTATTTACAGAAAAGAAACCCCTTAGACACGAAGTCCCACCTTCCCTCCAATTCACAAACCAGCTCTGCTCAGTCTAGCTGGGCTGGAGCCTGCACAGTTCAGGCAGGATAACTTGGATAAATGGGAGCATCCTCCAGACACATTTTAGGCAATAAACAACGAGCGGCATGCAACAGTTTGGTTAAAGAAGTCAAAAACAATCGAGGGCTTTAACATTAGAAGTGTGTCCTGATGTGGCCAAGCCAACTTGCCAGCAGAGGGAATGTTCAAACAACAGGTAACTCCATCTCTGTGACCTAAGCAAACATGCATCAGTTAGTTCTACACAAATTAAATAAAACATTCCAAGTGCACAAAGTCCTTCAGATTAAAAAAAAAAAAATATTAATCTATGTTTACAATAAATATCTCATTGCAATGAGTTTTCTCCTGTAACACTATGTATTTTCTTGGATGTGAGAACAGCGGTGGAGAGGAAAGCTGGGATACTTTGTCACAGGCTTCTGCCACTAGAAAATGAAAGGCAGACCCTGTCCCTAATTTATTACCAAGAGCGGCAGTGAGAACCAGTACTTTTTATTTAAGTGCCAATCTGAGTTTCCTAGAAATTTAGTGTTTATGGATTAGATTATAATGTTCTTCCTAGAGAGTCAACCTCTTGTTGCCCACAGAGGCTGTGGATTCCCATGCCTGGAATTGTTCAAGGCCAGGTTGGATGGGACTTGGAACAACCTGGTCCAGAGGAAGGTTCCCTGACCACAGCAGAGGGGGAACAAGATGACCTTTATGGGCCCTTCCAACCCCAAACCATTCCAGGATTCTGTGACTCAGCAGATTCCTGTAAAGCATATTTTAGATCAGTGTCAAATGTTCTTCAGCTTGTGAATATCTTACATTTAAAACAACAAGCTTAAAAGCAATTCTCCAGCAATTCCTATGGGAAGTCTTCAGGGGCTTGGGAAACCAGACTCTCCTCTCAGGGTTTCCTCCACCCATCTGCTCTCCCACAGCAGATGGGAACACAATTCAAAGAATTTGCTTTTGCACCACCGGAAACTTCAGAATGGACCTGGCAATCCAGGAGCACTCCTGCTAGGTCCCATCACAGCCACACAAGGACACACAGCAGGATTAACACGACAGTCACGGGTGTCCCTCCCAGGACAGCCAACTACGAAGATCAGAAACCAGGACAAAGAAGATGCAGCAGAGACTACAGCCCAGAAATTCAGGAGCTTTGGTCTTGAGGTTTCAATATGACCCTGTTGCCACTCAGAGAAAGAGCAGCCACCAAACAGTCAGTGCTATAACCAGGAGGAAGGACATCATAAAGGGAATACGTGGAGAAGGAAAAATGCTAGAGTACAGCTGACACTTTTTGAGTGATTTCTGCTCTTCAGGGATTGCAATAGAAACCTTTGGAAGAGTTGCTTCACTTGCTGGCCGGGGAAAGGCTGTCTCAGTAGGTATCTCCTGCTCTTTTAGTTTGTCTTCATCCTGTACTAACAGAGGCCGTTCCCGTGTCTGCTTTCGTGGTAGAAGATCAAGAAAGACAGAGAGAGATGAACAAAAATGACAGATGGAAAGTGCCCAAAATGACACTTGGAGATGTGCAAAGCATTAGGGCAGCTCTTCTCAACATAAAATAAACTGCCCTGGGGAGCAGAGCTGCTGGTGGCTTGTGTCACACCAGCCCCGGAGCTATAGAACCATGTTCTCTCTGCAGAGTTCATCAACATTTGCACCAGGATCATGGGTGTTTGATGCCTGCCCTCCCAGAAAAGTGGATGCCCAAAATCTTCCAGAGTGTTTTGAAACTGGAATGGTGAGAAAAACATTTGAAGCATTTGAAACAGGAATGGTGCAGTACAAAATGTGGTCTCTGACAACTTCCTAATCTACAGTGCCCTTGAAACCCAGTGTTTGGAAAATCCCATGGAACAGCCAGACTGAAAAGCAGATACAAAATGCTTTTCCAAAGTTCTGACCAGAGTATCAAAATTTCAGCTGGTTTGAAAATTCTATTGAACAAGTGAAAAACTGTAAATCTTAAAAATCCCACGCATGGAACGGGCAGGGTGGCAGTAGGAGCAGAGCATACTCCTGGAATTTTGCTCTGTGTTTTAGCATATTTGTTTCTGGAGGTTAAAGAATGATAAAAACCCAGAATGAGTAAATCAGCAAATAGGACCATGCAAGGGCTTCAGCACTTCTGCTGAAGAAAGGAAAGACTGTGGGAATGTTGCTGTTCAGTAAGTCTACATCCCTTTAGTTTGCCAGCCCTGGTCAAACCCAAGTGTGCTTAGGACAGGAAAAACTTGGCTCTAAGCTCCCTCAGCTGAGCCAACCTCCGCTGGTCAGTGCGGTATTTTGGGACTGGTTCTTTGCACACCCCTAAGTGGTGAGAATTCGGGAGAAAGTAGCTGGGAGACTGGGCAGCAAAATAAAATATAAGATGCAAGAGTAAAATGATCATTAAAACAACAACAACAAAACGGAACAAAACAAAAACAAACCCAAAAAACCAAAACAAATAAAAAAAAAAAAAACAGAAAGAAAGACAACATAAAAAGAACAGGGAACAGTTAAATTTTCAGAATTGCTTTTGTCCCCGAATACACGGTTATATTGGTCATGCAGCTTTTTCAAACCAGCCATGCACCAAAATAAGCAAAAATTGAAAGCTGCAAAAGCTGCAGCAGTGCCAAAGTCCTCTGGGTGTGAGTTATGAAACTACTTCATGTAGCCAAAAAAAAAAAATGTTATCCAGCAGCTGCTGTTGAGTTTTTGCTCGGTGCCATTGCAATAGCAAGTCTGGTTCAGAAGCACAGATCAGAGCAGCAGCTTTACCTCAAGCCCACCAACCTGTCTCTCAGAAGATGGGACAGTGACTTTCTTGACCTGGACACACAAAGCGTGTTAAGGTTCAGTTGTCTCATAACAAAACATAAAGGAATAGCAGAGAAGTGGCCCCTGGCAAAAAACCCTTCAGCCACTAAGGCAGGGTGAAAGCACCATCATGAACAGGAGCAATGGCTTTGCATCATGATTTACGATCCTTAATTACCATCTGATTTATGATCCTTCAACACATGCAGGTGAGGGAAAACTTTCTCCCCAGTCAGTGCCTGGAGAAGATGCATTTCTGGAGGTTCATATCAGGACATAGTAACCTCAGAGTGAGATCATTTCAAAGAGGACCAGATTAAGAAGGAACTTCCAGAAATGCAAATCTAGGGCTGACACCAATTCTGCAGTGCTGCAGACCCACTGCCGCCCTAGGTGGGACAAGCCCACACCATCCAGTTATGGTAACCAGCAGCCCTCCATGGTCCCAGTGTGGTCACCTTGCAAGAAATTCTTCATAAAAACCAAGGACAACATTCTTGAACTGCAGTTGTAGAGCTTGAGGGCCTCAGCTCTGTCCTACCCAGTGGGCACTGAGGAGAGCTCTGCTGCCCACCCTCCTGAGGAGTCTACGCCGAGGCTCAGCCACAGAGGGTAAAGCCTATCCGTGTGCTGAACAGGGCAATCCCCATGACTGGCTGCCCACAAAAGCAGTAGCTGCCCCTGGATCCCTGAAGTGTCCCAGGTCACGCTGGATGGGGCTTGGAGGAACCTGGGACAAGCAGGAAGTGCCCCTGCCCATAGCAGGGGTGGGACTGGAGGGGCTTTAAGTTCCCTTCCAATCGAAACCATTCTGAGATTCTGTAGCAACCAACCCTGAGTAAGTTCACTTTGGAGGCCTCATTTTGCTAGTAGGCAAAAAGCCCTTTAGCTGTCCTGGCTTTACTCCGAGATTTGAGGAGCCTGAAGTAAACTTCGTGTTAAACTCCTTGTACATGTTACAATTACCCTCCATCTACTGAAAGATTATTTCCTGATTAATAAGTATCTGCCTTGTTTGAACATGAAATACTAGTTCATCTGCAGGGTTGTGGGAAGGAAGGGGAAAAACTGGGCTTTCAACCAAGAGACTCTTCAATTACCACCATTTGCAGTCAGGATGCAATTTTTCTGTTGCAATAAAAAATTGCATTTACCACTTAAAAGACTGATTGCCACAGGCACCTAACTACAGTTTTACTCACAGACTCCAAATACGAGCCAGTTGCCACCAGTATGACACAGAGGTGTCTGTTAGCCAAGAAGAAACCAGCTGGTGACTGGTTTTTCCTTGACAAGTTACCTTTTAAAGGAAATTAGCAGAGAAACTGTGAGTCTATGTCGTTACTAACACACAGTTCCTGGAAGAAGGGAGATTCTCATCGTGTTTGAACAGCCCTGCTGTGGCCACCCGAGGAGTCTTCTGAAACCCTCCACAGCAGATCAGCACCTGGAGTTCCTAACGCAAGTCTAAACCCAATGACATACCAGATTAACTGGAGAATAAAGTGATTTTGGAAAAATCATCCCATCCCAGTGCTTCTCCGCTGGGTTATCTGCAATGTTATGTCTGAAGTAATAATAGGTCTTTGCATATTGGGTTTGTCAGGGTTTTTTCCACATTTTGGAGAGATCCAGGAATGACCCAGTCCCCAAACCAGCCATGGGACAAGTGCTCTCTAGCATCTGACATTGACAGCAACACTACGAAAAGTAGCATCAATACCAGCTAAGGAATTCTTACATCCTCCTCTACCAAAAAAATCACATTTTTATAATACTACGACTAAAGCTTCGATTCTCTCAGAGAACATTCTACATGTTACAAGCCAAAACTAACGATTAAAACTGAAAACAAGCAGAAGCCAAGGGGAGCTGAGCCCCAGAGTGCAGTGCTGCCCCTGGAGCAGCCGTGCCAGGTACTCACTCCGTCCGCTCCCGTGGGGATCTGCCCGTTGACGTTGAGGCTGCGGAACGGGGAGTGGGTGGACAAACGTTTGTCCCACTCGCTCGGCCGAGGCTCGGGCACGGACTCCATGAAGTTCTTCTTCAGCTCACTGATGTTGGCATGGTGCTTCTTTATTTCCTCCTGGGTCTTATCTAGATCCTATCAGCAAAAGGACAGGATAAGTGAAGGGACACGGAGAGATCTGGGACTGCCTAAGCTGTGCTTAGCAAAGCTGCACTCAGCAGATCTACTGACAACTTCCCAAACTGTGCTCACGCTGCAAACACACAAAGGGAGCATCCTCTCTCCTCCTCTTTTTTTAATTAGGATAAACTGCAACCCCAGAACAGGGTCTTGTCCAGCAGCGGGACTTGCCAGTGGTTCACCTCAAGTGACACCAAAACCAGGTGACAGCTGAGCTGGAATATAATGGATTTTCCCCAAACAGGATTTTTTAAAGTTGCCAAACTATGTTTCTTTGGGTTGTTTAATTTAACCTCTTTAAATTTTGTGGGTTTGCTTTCTTTACCCTCTGCTAGCCTGAGTATTTCCAGTTATTAATACAATTGATGATAAAGAAAATGTTTTCTCAATTTTATTTACTTGCTTCCTATCTGTTTCACTTTTTTCCTAGCAGAAATCATCTTTGTTCCCAGAATATCCCATTACCATTTTTCCACTCCCTCTCATCTCATCCCTCTAGGAGCCATCAGAGGCAGTTTTAGACTTCAGAAACAAAGATGAGATAATTTTTTGGGGAAAAAAATCAATCTGAAAATTTATTTTATGCTGGATCAATCAAGAAACTCCTGCTAAAATTTTTCATCTGCAGAAAGTCAGATTTTTACTGTGTGATGCCAGTTTTCAGCATAAACACACATACTTCAAGGCAAGTCAACTTGTTAAAAATAGTTCTTCCTTGCAAGCAAACCAGAGGCTATAGAAAAGAAAGCTTTCACAGAGAGCAAACAACTTTTCAGGACGGGGCCAAAAAGCAGCAAGAAAAGGGGAAATCAAGGTCAGTAAAAGCATCACCTGGAAATTCCACTCTTTTTGTGCTTTTAGGTGTTACGCAGCCCATCGATTTTAGAAGATGGGACAACAAATGCATCCCTAAAGGAGGGCCCTCCCAAAAATCTCCATTCCTGCAGCTCACTGAGGACACACCACCCTCCCTCCCCACAGGGCTAAACCCCAAATGCCTCTTTAACAGTATTTACTTTTTTTGGCACAGTTCTGGAGGGAAAATAACAAATTTTGGCTTCTACCCTGGATGAAAGTATAAGGCAAGTGCCTGTTAGGTAGGGAAAAAAAATAGAAATGAGTCTGCTGTGGACTCCGGGGCAAATCCCTGCCTGGTTCAAGAAGCCTACAGCTGCTCCTGGCTCAGAGAAGAGAGAAGGACCACCTTGGCTTTCCAGCACTGCGCAGGAGCAGGGCCTGGGAGGGCTGGCAGAGGAGCCAAAGCCACGAGGAGCTACGTGGAGCCGGCTCTGGGAAGCACCTTGAGGAACCAGCTTGCTCAGTGTCACCCTTTCCCTCCTGTCTCGCCCTTTCTGCAGGAAGCTGGTGCATGGGGAGCTTTAAAGGGCTTTCAGTAAAATCACCAGGCAGCTTCAGGAAGGTGAGGTCTGACAGGAAAATATCTGATCTGCCAAGTGGATGGATTAAAAAAATAAAGGGAATAAAGGGGGTGAGCTGCTGGGTCAGCCTGATTGTAGGGGAGGGCTCGAGCACCTGCAACAGAACTGTGGGAAGGGGAGTGGAGACGGAAAGGGTTGGGAGTCAAGTATTGCACTGATGGGAAAAAAGAGGTTAGAAGCAATGACAAAGCTCTCTTTGGGGTTGGGAAACTGGAGCTGTTTGAATTGGGTGAAAAAGCAACAGGCGTGGTCTTCAGAGCGCTCCAGTGGCAGCTGAACTCTGCCTATCACGTGCAGACCCTTCACTTGTCACTCAAAGCTCAATGTTGTAGCAGTAAAAAAAAAAAAAAAAAACAAAGAAAAATCAAAAACAAACAAACAAACAAAAAAACCCCCAACAACCCCAAAAAACAACAAACCCCAAGAAACCCCCACAGAAGCTGCAATACTTTGAACATTCTGATGAGAAGGCACTTAGTACCCTCCACTTTCAAGAGAAATCACCAGGGAAACCCTATGAGCTGCTGGTGCTGCAGGTTTGAGTAGAAACATGTAACACAGGACCAGAGTATCAGAAGCCACAAAACATCTTCCATAACAGAGTGTATTAAATAAAATAAAATATATGATTGGCATGGTCTGTTCTGAGACTGAGCTTAGATGAAAACAAGTGGAAAGGGCTCCCAAATCCAAAGGAAAGAGCAGCAATGTGGAAGAATAACCCACCCGTGACCACTGAGCCTGTCTATCAGATCCAGAGGGACCTGGCCCTGAGCCAGGATGGGGCCCAGGGGTGATGAGGCGCTGCAAGGCCAAAAATGGCTGGGAAGAGGATGGAAAAGCTGCAAACACCACTGCAGCATCCAAAAAGATCCCTCCTGCCTGAAGCAACACGGACATTGTGGTGGCCTGGACATCATAGAGATGACAATTTCACAGAATCCTCTAATGTTTTGGGATGGAAGGGAACTTAAAGCCCATCCCAGTCTCCCCCTGCCCTGGGCAGGGACATCTTCCACTACCCCAGCTTGCTCCACACCCCATCCAACCTGGCCTTGGGACACTTCCAGGGATCCAGGGGCAACCACAGCTGCTCTGGGCAATCTGCCCCAACTTCACCAGCAGCTTATCCTGAATTTTATATTTTCACAGGCTTTTCCCCCAGGAAAAGAATTTGTTTCAAGCAGTGAAAAACTGGTCAATGAGCCCAGCACTACAAACCACGACTCCTTGAGCAGCCAGCGGGTCCCAGAGCAGATCTGAGCACTGCCAATCATATATTTTGGGGAGGTATGAGAGAATGAAAGTCAGAAGAGGAAGAAGGAAGAAGGCCTGCACATCATCATGTTTACTGTCACCATGCAGAAGCATAATTAAAAAATCAACCAAATCAAAAGTTCTTTCATGCAAGAGCATGCAAAAACAAGGGCAGCAGCAAAAGAGGAAGAAGTTCAGCGCAGATGCAGAAGGTTTAGCAAATGCAACTCAAAAAAAGCTTCAAGTTCATACAAACCTCCAACATTAAATTGCTATGCCTGATATAAATGTTTTCACCATCTAGCCTCTTTGATCTCTTCTGTGAAAATGAAAGAAAAGGGGGAAACAAAACAAAACAAAAAAAGCACAAAAAATTAAAACGTTGGTCTTGTGGGATTGATAAATCGGCAAATTAAAAAGTTAATCAGCGTTGGGAGTGCAGCGCTGTGGCAGCATGGGGTGGGAATTCCCGCTGGGAATGGGGGTCTGGCTCATGGAGAATGGGAGATGTGATGAGTCCTTTAAAGAGACAGCTCCCAGGGGCCTTGGCTCTGGCCACAGACACAATTCCTGGATTTCTGTGGAAGCCTGGCTCAGTCACCTCACCAGCTCCTGAGGGATGCAGGCTCACCCTGAGCTCGGGGCTGCACTGCCTGGGAGGACTTTAACGTGCACAGCAACTGCCCCTCAACCACTGCCCCACCTTGGATGTTTCCCTATTACTTAATCAATACCAAGAGGCTTTCTCTTGATTTTTGTTTTGCATTTCCTGCAATGCAGGCTACATTTAGTTTCTAACTGAATTTGTTACTGAGAAGAAATTTCATAAATCAAAACACGTGTATTTCTTTTGAACATTCAACATGCATAATTTCAGCAATGAGATTATCTATGGGACAAAAATTAATTTTCAAATCAAGTATTTGACAGTTTAAAGAAAACCAACACCCCAACCCAAAGCCCATGAAGAAACTGGAGCACTGTCTTTTTAAACAAGTTACATATGCATGAATGATATGTCAAATTTGGTGAAAGGGTAAAATGGCTAACCTTCCTCATTCTTATCAGCTCTTCCTCTTTTTCTGCAGGCTGCTGCTGTTGGGCAGTGATAAAAAAAAAAAAAAAGAGTTGTTGGTTCATTTAACTACGTTGAACCTTGGGGAAAAAAAAAGTGAGCAACCTAAACTGAATTATTAGCACAAACCTGGGGCTGGGCACCATTCGTGGTGGGGACTGTGACCTCAATATGTGTTTTCCTCACCTACATTTAGGAAATAAATTGGTAAAAACATTTCTTGTTAGTAGATTTGTTTCAAGAAACCATTTAGTTTCAAACACAGCTGCATAAAGTTGGTTTTGAAGTGCTGGGGGAACATGCAAAAACCAACATGCAGCCCTGGGCAGGGGTTAATGACACAGCAGCTCCCCAGCACTTTGTTAGTCAACAGCATGTTAAATAATTCCTCCAGCTTGAGAATTATTTGTATTTGAAACCAGTGCTCCCCAGTGCTTCTGAAGAAGGGCTTCCCACTTGCAGTAGGCTGGTCAGGCAATGTTTTCAAATGGCATTTGCAGCTGGATCTCCCAGTGAAAATCCAAACAAAGCAACATGCTCAAATTAACACAGACCTTCTCAAAACCAGAAATTATTAGTTGTATCACAGGTATTATGTTGGAGGAGGCAGTAAGAAGAGGCATAGCCACAAACCCAAGCCTAACATCACAAATTAGGTTCTTTCCTGTCCATAAGTAGAGAGCCAAGATTGTCTTAACACTCTAAGGGAAGTATTTCAGGGAAACTAGATTGCCACATACTCTGAAGGTAAAAGCATCAGAGTGATGCAGCTCCATTGGAGAAACAGTAAATTTAGTATGTTCAAATCCACATTTTCCTCCCATATCTACGTTTAAAGGGAAAAAAAAAAATCTAATGTTTAAGCATTTAGGAAAAAAACTGTAATAAGTAAGATGGGATAAGTAAAATTTCCTTGTTCCCAGTGTAACATGAGGGAGGGGGAGCAGCTGGGCAGGAACAGCAGGGCAGGATCTCTGTGCTCTGACTCCCACCCCACAGTGCCAACCTGAAGTTCCCTTCAGCAGTTTCATTTAAAAACTGTTCATGCAGGCCATGGAAGTTTTTGAAGCAACTGCCCTTTCTTCACCTCCATCTCCAAACCTTAATTAATAGGAATCATCCCTGGAGATGCTTACACAAGACCCACTGTGTGATATGTTCAGAATTATGTGGCTCCAGCAATGCTGAGAACAGCTAAATTTTGGAGTAATGTGGAAACTGTCTCAAGACAAACACTTCCACTGCACCACTGTAAGGTTTCAATAAGTCAGTAATATCTGCTGAATATTAAGGACACTGTAATATCAGCAATAATTTTGCACATTATTTCAACTTATTAGAACAGCACACACGTATCAACCCCAGCAAAGAACTTAGACATTTGTAGAAAGATCAAATAATGGTTAAAAGTACTGAATTTAAAGAATAAACTCCCCAAGATCTCACCAGTGCCATTTTCAACTAAAGCTTCAGTCCAATTTGCAGCACTGTATTTATTACCAGCTCTCCCAGCAAAAGCCTATCAAGATGAAAAACACTCTGGCGCTGGGCTGCAGACCAGATCCATTATCACTGATTTCACTGGAATTCACTCCCGCTGTCATACCAGGAATCAGGGGGCACAGTCTGGCCAAGGGTGAGCTCTGAACTCTGGTTCCATGATCACATGCAGCTCTTGCCAGTGTTTTTAACCATCTATCAGCAGGCTGCACTTGCTTTGACTACAACCACCAATACCCGGCTGCCCTGGAGCTCCTTCTTCCACCGAACGTCACAGCTGGGATTCCCTGGCACCCAGACCCCTGTGCCTGCTCCCACCCAGCACTGAGGGATGAGGGATGAACCCCTCATCTCCCAGAACAGAGCTGCTGCTTTGGGGTGACTTTCTTGGGCGATGCTCCAGCCCAGCTCTTCCCAAGAGACTCCGCCCGGGCCTACCTTTGAGGCGTCCACTGGCTCCTTGGGTTTCTCCAGTGCAAATTCTTCACGTCTCACATCAGATTTTGCTGTTTCCTTCCCTACTTTAGATGTGGCCACGTCCTTCACAGTGGACTTAGCTGGGGCTGGTTCTGCAGGGTGGCTCTGAGCGATGGCTGGGGCTGAGGTAGGCCGGGGACTCCGCTCTGGGGTTATCACAGCCACTGCTGAGGATGGGGGACAGACAGGGACAAGGTTCAGAGCAGGTAACTTTTCAATGGATTGTGCAAAGTCTTTCCAAATTACAGTGCTGTCATTTAAAAAGAAAGGGAGAAGGAGGAGGAGTATGAAAAAAAAGGGAAAAGAAATAAAGATGTTGAGCAAAGCAGCATGTGCATTTGGTACAGGAGAGTTGAGATTATTTTCCTTATGGTTTAAAATAAAATCAAATAAAACCCCATACCAGATGGTTTACAAAAAGCAAGCTTGCACTCTGCCACACCAGAAGCCACACCAGAAAGGCAAATCTATTTTTGACATTGGGCCATGAATTTCTGGGTCCTTTACACACAACTGACACGGACTCCATTCCAATGCAACTAAAAAAGACACAGCGCAAGGAGCTCTGTACTCAGAGGCATCTCCTCACACAGAAACAGATGGCTTCTGGAAGAAAAACACAGGCTTTCGTCCCTGTCCCCTGTCCCCCCCCACCAAAAATCAACAAGCATTGCTCCAGCAAACTTCTCAGCAACTTCCCAGTGGGTTTCAAGGCAGGCTGGGACTGTGTGTCTGAGCTGGGTATCATCAAGGCAGCACAGTGGGAAGATATCCAGCACTTCCAGGCCAGTGACAGTGCAGAAATGAACAGCATACTGCCAAAAACCATCTTTTCAGAGGATGATAGTTGTGACTACAAGCACGAGGTCCACACAAAGTCAACTGCCTACTTCAGTTCCTGATTTGCCAGGGAGTTGCCCAACCCCAAGGAAATAGTCAAGCCAAAGCTGTGTGACAAAGCAAGCCCAAATTAATTTCCTGTATGCACTTAGGTATATAATACACTATTTGGTTCTCCTGATGTTGGTTTTTAGGGATGTTTCACTAAAAAGACATCCTGTCACATAAAAGATTATCTTTGATGTGATCTCACATTCCCAAAATCACAGTTTGCAGCAGGACTATACTGTGTATCATATTCCAGCAAACATCAGGTCACTCATGTCCAGCCAGTCACTCACAGAAAATTTGCTGTTAAAATAAAAATTGTAATTTCAAGCAACTCCTAAGTAAGAATTCCTGTTGTACTGAATAAGTAACAGCATCTCATCTGTGTCTTAATAAAACATAGCAAGAATAAGGTGTCCATGTGGCCAAAAATGTACAAGGTGAAGGCTAAAAAAGAATTTTTTAATTTCTGAATTTCCAGAGATAGAAATGACACTTTCAAGACAAACTTCTGGACACCACATCCTGTTGTAAACAACCTTAAAACCCACCCCACCACTGCCAGCTCCACTCCCTCCCTGCTCCTTGGCACAGCATTTCATTTCTGTGACCCAAACACTGTGTTATCCTCTTCAAAGGACACTCGGTGCTGTGTCCCAGTGCATTCATGTCACGGAAGCAGTGACAGCTGCTGGGAAGGTTGCACAGAGGTGAGATGGCAGGGATGGCTGGGATGAGGAGGATGCTGGGAATGCAAAGCTGTCATTGCGGTGGTACCTGACTCCTTTGGCAACGGCTCTAGTTCTCTCACCACCATCATTTTTTCTTCCTCCTCCTCTTCAATTGGGCTTATCTCAATACTGCCAAGATCACGTTTGGCTAAAAAAGTTATGGATGTGTTAAAATGCCACCTTAAAGAGGAAGCAGTAAAGGAAATATTGCCACCAGTAAATCCACAGGGCCATCTCTCTTGCTGCTCTCCCAGAGTATCAAGACATGCAGGAAAAATAGTAACAGACACCAAGCTTCTCCTGTGCCATCCAACAATGAGTTCTAGGCTGCCAGAACTGTATTTTTGTTACATTTTCATGATTAACTGCCTTTGACTATTTTAACACATGATTTAAACACAGTAAAAAGCACTGAGAGATAAAACATAGGTTGGAACTAGATGATTTTTAAGGTCCCTCGCAACCCAAACCATTGCAGAATTCTGTGACTGATCATCATCAGCATGGCCATCACCTCACCTACAGTCCCTACTGGGAGCAGAAAAGCCAGGATGAGGCAAAGTACAGGAGGTGGATGAGAAGGGGCAGCTACAGCAGGAGAGCCTTGGACGTGCTCAGGTCTGACACCAGCCGATGTCCGATCTGCTGCCACATATCCCATGGAATACAGAATCATGGAATCTCTTGAGGTGGAAAACACCCAGAGGGATAACTGAGTCCAATTCCTGGTCCTGCACAGAACATCTCAACAATCCCACCCAGTGCCTGAAAGCATTGTCCAAATGTTCCTGGAACTCTGGCAGCCTTGGGGCCATGACTGCTCTCCAGTGGTTTTCTAGCAACCAAGGAAACATGTGATGTTCCCAGTTACCTCCCTCTATGGCTTCAAACTCTTCTTCCTGCAACAAATAATCAACTCTACTTTTAATTATGATTAATATGAATCTGTCTGCAGCAGTGATGTTGCTCTGACATCCTTCCTCAACTAGGCAAGTAGCAGCTCCCTAGTGAAGAAATAAAGTGGAATATAGGTGACCTCCAGCAGTCCCAGATCTCATAACCTGATTTCCAGGCACTGCACGCTCCTGCAGCTCAGGGGAACAAACCTCACAAGAAGGGACAGTATGGGAGGAGCTTTAAGAGATGCCCACATTTCCACACACAGCCAGGGCATGGCACCCACTCGCTGCACCCAGAGCACACCTGAAAAGCAGCACACAGCAAAGCCAGGAGTGATTTTAGTACAAACACCAGCACAACCAGTGTAACCTCTGTCCTACAGCACTGCATCACTTCACCCAGCAGCATCAGCACAGGATCAGCACTGCCACCAAACACCACTGCAGCTGTACCTGACCACGGCTGCACCAGCTCCACTGACTTTGGCTTGGCAACAGGAACCTTAATGACCTCTACCTTCTCCTCCTCTTCCTCCTCTGCAATGGGTTTCATTTCAAAAGTTTCAAGAGTGTGTTTGGCTAGAAAGAGGTTTGCAGGTGTTAATGGGGGTTGGGGACCCACACAAACACACGATGGTCACCACAGCAAGGAGTGAGGAGATCCTTCTCAGTAGCTGGGAACAGCAAGGAGGTTTGCAGGCAGCTCAGAAGTCATTTTCCAGCATGGAACTGTGTGTCAGTGTTTTTAGTGCTGTCAGACCCAACAGTGTATTGAATGAGAGGAGGAAAGAACACAAAAATAAGCTTTATGGGCTCCTTGCCCAGGAAAGGAAACATGGGACACATGAACAGTTCTTGAGCATGGAACTAAGAAGGGCTCTGCCGGCAAAGTCTGGAGGGAGGCAGGTGCTGGCTGTCAAAATCCAGGAAAAACACATCCAGACAAAAAAGCTATCCAAAATCTAGCAGTTTTAATGAAAGGTACTTGAGTGATCAACTTCAAATCTACCCTGGTGTCTGAAATTCTCCACCTTCTGCTTTTACAGCATCCGGCTTTCCCCACCAGGAGATGCTGATTAGTCAGGATTCAAGGAATGCCCATGGAGAGGAAGCTTGCCACGCTTCATGAAAACTTGATCTAGATACTAGAAAAGCAATCATGCAGTCAAAAGCAGTAAAGCAGTCAAAAAATTCTGGCTGGTAGGAGGATACCCAAAGTATTTGCATGTGAATTATCTCCAGCCCTAACACACCACAGGTGGTCACTATGCAAGTGATGAAGACTGCAAATATTTGTAACACTGCTGCTATGATACACTTATGAGTATTCAAACATGCTGTTGTACCTACACACCTCTTAAGGATATTCATATTTATTAACAGTACCTATTCTAAAAGAAATATAAGCTCCACAGAGCAAAATGGGCAGCATTTCTCAAACACAAAAAAAAAAAAAACACAACAAAAAAAAAAAAAAAAAAAAAAAAAACAACCCAAAATGGCAAGGACATTCTGGGATGAAGAATTTCTGAAGCTTCATGAGAAGCTTCAAGATCAAGACTTGAAAACTTAAGTTTTTCAAATCCATATATACAAAACTACCCACATTAGCAAGAGAGTTCTTAAGCGCCAGCACATCCTAATCTTTTCCCCACCTCCCCACAAGAACTGCAGTTGAATAAGGTGCAAGGTAGAAATTTAAGGAGTCTTCCAGAGCCGGGCTGGGTCTCCTCTCACTGAGAAACTCTTCTTGCACAGAAATGAAGAGAGAAAGCCACCCAATTTGGTGAAAATTGGAAATTGTCAGGAACGAGCATGTAGAGGATAGGAAAGGCACTGCAGAGAGTTTTAGCCACCACCACAGCTATACCTGGCTTCTCTCGGATCTGATCCGCAGGTTTTGGTTCAGGAACCTCAACCACCACCACCTCCTTCTGCTTCTCTTCCTCTAGGGTTCTGAACTCAACCTTTTGAGTCGCACGTTTAGCTGAAGAAACGGGGCACATGTTAACGACTGCCCACATGGCAAAGGCACAGATGTCAAGGGGGCAGGAGTGTCACATTCCCAGGCTGCTCTTCTCCCATCTCTACATCCAGGTGTAGCACTGCAGCTGTGATTTCCCTACTCATCTGGGGTCATAATGGCATGGGCAATGGGCAAGCAGCAGCACCGGTCCCCTCGCTGCTGTGCACTGTGCCTGAGGAATTCCACATGCCCAGACTGCAGGGAAGCTGCAATTTGGCTTTGCTGCCTTATGGAGCTTGAACTATCCCTTTCCTCCAGCTCCATAACATAAAACCCAGGCTCAGGATGGCACTGAGCCCTGAAGCAGGGACAGCCTGGCTGCTGCTGGCCATGGGGTGCTGAGCAGCCCTGGCTCCCCCAAGCTGCAGAACAAACTTGAAGGATCAAAGCAACATAGTCCCCGCTCCATCAGGCAGGTGTCCGTGGTGCACAGGGATGCTCCTCTTTCCCTGGATCCTCCCAGTGCACAGGGATGCTCCTCTTTCCCTAGCTCTTAATACTCTGTGATATAGATCATGTGGACCCAAGTTAGGCACTCCCTTTTCCATGCCTCACCTCTTCTGCTGCTATCAATTTATTTTAAAAAATATCAGGGATGAGCCCATCTGACTGACATACCTCAACTCCAACCTGAGCATCACTTTAAGAGACACTGAAAAAGTTTCTATCCTGGCAAAAAATCTCCCCCTGATGTAAAACTACAGAATTTAAGAAGTCATATTAAACAAAACAAACAGAATGGCTTCATTCCCGATTTTTCTAAAGGAAAATGTTTTGAGATCAAATGAAGAAATATCTATAAGTGGAACTTAGTTATAAGCCTTCAGGACCTACCTAAATTCTTTTCATCAGTCAGTTCTGCTGGGACCACCCTGGGTTTGCATTTTTGTATTGGGTCTGTCTGAGATTAAGTTAATTTACCCATAACAGACCTCACAGTGCTGTGATATTGAGATAAGGATAAAAACTGGGAGAGGTAATGGGCAAAAGTACTGACCAATGTTAGAGAGCAGAATGATCATGGGAAATTCTTGTTGTAATTGTGGTGATGGTGAAGGGGGTGGATTAGGTGCAAATTGTCCACTTTTGTTTTGTGTTGGGGGAATTTTTCGTTTGGTTGGGCAGTTTTGTTGATGTGAACAAAGGTTGTGTGATGAATCAGAATTTTCTGAGTTGAAAGGGACCCACAGGACCACCAAGTACAATTCAGAATCAGAGAATCACAGAATACTCTGAGTTGGAAGGGATCCATGAGGATCATAGAGTCTAACTTTCACCATTAAGTGAATGGCCAATATGGGGAACAAACCCATTCCTGTGGTGTTATCAGCACCCTGCTCTGACCAACTGAGCACCAATTCAGTCTCACTACAGGCACATCATTCCTAAACAAGTAAGAGGCAGGAACAAGCTCTTGTTCTACAGCGACAAGTGAAGCCCCTGTTCTTGTACAGCAGGGAATCCAGGTGTTCCTTACGGAGTACTTCAGCATCCTGGTGACTCCAGAAGGCAGAGAGAAGACGCAGCAGGGGCTGACTCACCTCCATCGAGGCTCCTGGACGCTCTCTTGCTGGCCGTGCGCTCGAACTGGGGCGCGGGGCGGTCGATCAGGGCGCTCGCCTGCCGCGTCTGCGCCTGCGTGCGGCCGCTGTAGCGGAACTTGGAGCCCAGCGCCAGGAACCTGCTCTTCGGGATGGCCTCCGTGGAAGTCAGCCTGAAAGACACACACATTTAGAAACCACACCTCCAAAGCCAGGAAGGGGCATGTGAAGAAGAATTAAAATAGAAATTAAAGGAGTCTCTTGCGTCCACCTGGCCAAGGAAATGCACATACTAATGATGTCTCGCATCTATCTACATGACCCAAAGATCTCTGTCCTATGGGTCTTACAAAGCAAAACTTGCTTACAAAATTTCTGCAAAAGAAACACCTACTGTCCCTGAAACCATTACTCTCCCATTTTTCCAGATAGCTAAGGAACAATGTTCATTTTCAATAGTTAAATTCAAGCACTAAGTTACTGAGGGTGAGGCTACTGTTCAGAAAACCCACCTGAAGAAGGTGTGATGTTCAACACATACTTTCCAGAGCTTCTTTGCTGCCCGGTAACTTGGTAGCTTGAACCCAATTGTACTTTCATACTGTTCTTGCTGTGGAAAGCATAAGTTATTTCAGCATAGCAGGAAATAATTGTGTTAGAAACCCAGTCCCCAGACTACCACCTTGGTCTGCTGTGGCACAAACTGCTGAATTTGCCCCACAGTGTGCAGCAGGACCTCAGGTCAGAGGAAATAGAGGACTTGGCCACTAGCCCGGGCATCCCTCAGGATGCACAGGGATTTGCAGAGCAACATGCCGTGGGTTTATCCCCCCTGTCATACTGCCCAGCTGTCAGCTGAGGTCAAATACTGACCTCCCTGCAAGGCTGGCTCATGGCACTCAAAGCAGGAGAAGGAGGAAGAAGAGGAAAGAGGTGGATCCCCATTGTAGCCTCTCTCTCTGATGTAACCAGGCTGCTGCAGGGATTTCCCCGCTCATGAGAGGCAGCACCAATGCATCCATTCCCTGCTTCCTGCACTTAGACGAAAAGCTAATTCTAATTTTTAATTATTTTCTTTGAATGCAAGCAAGACAAAGAGCCACTGTCTTGCCCTGTTTCCAAAAAAATGAGCTACTTCTGCCCCAATTTCATCTGTCAACCTGCCATGCCTTTCCCTGGATGCTGCGAATACCCAGCGATGCCAGGAGGTGGTGCTGGATGACAACGTGTGGTTGTTACACCGTCACCAGCTGGCCTGGAGCTTCAGCTGGGATCAGACACCCCGATGACAAACGTTCCTGCAGAGCTCCGTGCCAGGGACACACACAGCGACCATCCCAAGGGAACAGCGCATGACAGGAGCCCACAGCAGCCACTCGTACCTCCCCTGGCCGGATCTTTATGAAGAAGCTGCTGCGTTTGTAGGAAATCTTCAGGACTTTGGGCCATGGGAAGCGGTTGATTCTCAGTTTATCTTTGTAAACAAGAAGGCCACTGGAACAGACTCCCAGAGTGATATCCACTCCTTCTAAGTCCTGGGAATACAGAATAGGATTTAAGCAGTGTCAGGTTTATGAGCTTCATGTCAGCAGCTGCCTTCCAAATTATCCCTCTGGTCTTCCCATAAATTCATCCCCCCACCACCTGGACTCCAGCTCCCACTTCCATGGCCACCCCTCCTTTTCTTTCATGATTTTCCTGACAACCTCCTCCCTCCTCCTGATCTCTCCTGTTCTGCTGGTTGCCCAAAGGGCTCATCAAGAGCCCATCCTGCATTTCCTGGAGCACAGAGGCTCATATGGCAGGGAATATGTATTGTATTCTAAGTTACTCAAAGAAAAGACCTGTCTATACAAGGAGCTTTGGAAAGTTTCCTGTGACATATAAATAATAAGAAACCACAAACAACCACTTCTCTTGCAGGAATGCCTAAGGCTTTCCTGTTATATGTCAGTATTTCTGTACTTCCTCTCTTTCCAAAGCAGCTTCCCAAAACAGGTAAACTTGCTCCTGCAAGGGAAGGATAATCAAATTACAAAATCCACGGGTAGGTCCACACACACTGGTTCTCACCTTGGCTTGGTGAAGGTCGACTCCATACATAGACAGCTTTTTTGCATTCTCAAGAAATTCCAGGTCTGCTTGGGCTGGAGTCATGGATCTGCAGAAAAATAAAGGGATTGGTATTCTCAAAACTGTTGCTTTTAAGAGGAGACAGATCAGACTTCATGAAATCCATTAGATTTCCTTTTGCTTTTAACACAAACAAATCTGTGCCCAGATAATGAATTATGAAATCACTCTTACTGCCCAAATTTGTGCTTTGAGCAAGCCAATAACACAGCTGACTTTATTCCTGTGAAGCTGTAAGGGCACTAGAGAAGGAAGTGAAGAACAGCAGTGAGGGGACAAAACTTGATTCAGCAGAAGAAACCCAACAGAGCAAAAGGTGATAGGTCCTATTCCCCACAGACCTCCCCAGGCCCAGCTATTGTTCTCCAACCAAACACACAGACAGCTGAAACCACTCAGGAGAGATTCCAACCAGGGGAGCAGATGAATGAGGGGTTTTCTGGAAACAGATGGTGCCCTGTCTGCAGGAGGGGCACAATTTAACAAAGACATCCTGATAATGGAGGCCATTATCAACGTTATTGAAGTGTCCCTGTTAATACATTTCTGGTGTATGAGGTACATTAACAGCTCTGCTGGGAGAGGATTCAGCTGCATACATTTCATTTTCTACCCTCCTTTGATGTCTTCCTTACTGAGCGCTCACATACATCTTGTGTGTGATGTAAATAGAGGTTTTAGCAGAGGGAGACAGGGCGAAGTCCACTGTAAGGACAATCCTGTAGGAAAGCCCCAGGAGCAGTCACCATCTCGATATGTGCCTCGTGCTTTGCAAATACAGCAGCAAGAGCCAGAGCACGGTTTAGCAGAGATTTCCCGGGAAATGTCCAAAGAACACTTGGGGACAGTTTAGTGGTGGGCTTGGTAGTGCTGGGTAGTGGCTGGATGCCATGGTCTTCAAGGTCTTTTACAACCTAAATAATTCCATAATTCTAGGATTCCCACTAAAAACCCTCTGAAGTTTAATGTTCACAAAATATAGACCAGAAATTAAATGGGGACATGTTGTCATCTCCTGCACATGCAGACAGATTAAATATAACTACATCTTATACATTAAAGTCTCCTTCTGATGAGGCCATGAATAATTCAGCATTGTGATCCACCACTTTTAGCACAGCAAATGGCCTTTGACTCCAAGTCATGAAGCTTGTCAGAGGCCCAGTTCTTATTTTCCCTCATTTCCTCTCCTCTCAGTGTAAATGGAGGGGAATCAATTTAAAATATTGATTTGCAGGCTTGAGTGAGGTGTTGAGTGGTCACAGCCACAGCCCACATCCACCCTTCCCAATATGCTCCAGCTTTTTGCTCCCATCTGCCTGTCAGAAAGTCTTGCCTTTGCTCCATCTTTTCCTTTCTAGGAAGATATGCCCAAAATAGGATGAGGAAGAGGTTTACCCTGGAATCTGAAACCATGGAGAGTCTCAGGAGTTGCCCAACCCTACCTGAACCAGACACACCTGCCCAGGTCATGGCTGCAGTAGGAAACACTTAGTGCAGGTTTGTAATTCCTTGATCACCTGGAATCCTTCCACTTCCTTCATTAGGAAACGAATGTTACTCACTAAATGTGGCAGAAGAATGCCTCAAACAGGCTGTAGGCTACAGCATGTAAACAGAGAAACTAGATCAAACTACAATCCAAAATTACATAAATCCCAAAGAAATATACCAAAAAAACCACAAAGGGCGAGGTTAAAACAAGTAAATTTTGCATTTGCACATGAATTAAACTTTCATGGCTATTCTGTGGGGGGAAAAAAAGCACTTGTTACTAAATAATTGCAAGACTTCCCATCTGCTTTCTAAAAACATAATTTCTTCTTTATGCAGGAAAAAAGAGTTCCTGCTTCTAGAAAGATTTTGACCAAAGTATTAGATTTTTTTGTTAAAAGTTAATGTTCACAGAGTCATCATAAAATCACAGAATGGTCTGGACTGGAGGAGCCCTCAAAGATCATCTCGTTCCACCCCCTGCCATAGGCAGGAACACCTTCCACTTCCATCCAACAAGGCCTTGAATATTTCCAGGCATGGGACATCCACAGGTTTTCTGTAGCTCACAGAGGTGGGGAAAACACCAGAAAATCCCATTATTTCCGTTATTTCATGTTGCTGTGCACAAACAAGTCCTCCACCCACTGTGCCTTACCTATATGTTTTATGGAGTTCCACAACCTTTTCTTCAAGCTCTTTTGTCTGGTTTGGGGCCAGTTTGAATTCACTGATGTAATCTGGGCCATGGAGATCAGGATCATAGTCTCCCAACTCTGACTGGACAGTGTAGGAACCCAGCAGAGCCAAGGTGGCAAAGGAGCAGGGCAGCCGCCCTGTCAGGATGTCCTGTCTGAGCTGCAGACACAGGTAATACCTGAGGGCAGAAAGGAAAATGCTATTCACAGAGAACAGAGAGAAATTTATTAACTTGAGGACGAGTCTCTTTTTTTATGCCACTGATGAACATATGACAATGCTTGTTTCCAAGGTTTATTTATTCCCAAGGTAAACAGCATGGAGTACTGGGGGATTCAAGGTCACCTCCACTCTGCAAATGGAATAAAGGATGCTATGACCAGAAAATCTTGGCTTTAGGTGAAAATTTCCTTTCCTATATGAACACACACATGGCAGAGTTATAAATGACACTGCTTTACACGTGGACTCCAGTGGAGTGTGGGAGCATCATCACATGCACTAAAAACAAACCAAACCCCCTCCAAATGGTGAAGGTATCTGATGTCCTTCCTGAAGGAGGGAAAATCACCCAAATATGAAATATTTCTATTCCACATCCAGGAGAACATGGCAGTAGGATTCATGGATAACTCACCTGGTGATGTCCTCTGTTAGCTGGGCAGGATCTGGTGGATAAAACTTGACATTGAAGGTAAAATCCCAGGGGCCTCCTGCAATGACAAGGGAGAGCTTGAGAAAAATAAACACACTGGGATGGCTTTGTGATGGTCAGTTGATACAAAAAAGAGCTGGGAATAGCCAATCTGATCTTCAGAATTTAGCAGGTGCAACACTGATTCCTTGCTCTCACAGCTGGCTGCAGCTTAACACCTGTCTAAGTGTAGAGATGTGGTTTCATTTACAGCAGGTAAGAAAAACAGGAGGAAAAAAGCAAGGCAGGGAAAATCACCTGGATTAACCACAACTTGTGGCAAAATTTAAATTAATTGCTAAGAAGCTTAATGACTGACATGTTTCTTCATTGACTGAAAAGGAATTCATGAAGCTAGGTCAGGCATAGGCTATAAATTAATTAATTGGTTGGTTGACCAATTGAATGGACTGGTTTACTGCTTAACCCAAACTTCAAAGTTCAAGGAAGGCTGTTGTTAGCCCAACACTTAGTGTTGGGCTAAGTTACTCCTCAGCCTAATGCACTGGGATCAGGTGCTCAGACACAGCTTAAACTCAGCCCAACACAAGCATCAGCCTCTGGATGAAGACAGAAAGCACCAAGATAGGAAGAGCTTTTCAAGTCCAGACGTAATTGCTTAAATACACCTTGTTGCAAACCTTGTATAGCACCATTACAGGCATTAACTGAGTCAGAATTCACATAAACACACATAGAATGGACATGATATGTGGTATGGGCAGCCCAGAAGACACAGCTGAAGAGGTAACTCTCTTTTCCTTGAAAACAATCCCATTTCCCAATAGAAGCTAGTCCTGAATGATTTCCATAGTTACATCTCCCCCTGCTGTGCCCTTTAACACTAGTTCAAAATAAGATTTATTTCAGAAAGAGAACTAACTCACTTGGAAGTTTATCCCAATCTCACACAGGGAACAGGGGAAATGGAGCATTTCTGGATTTATTTCTTATGCAATGCCATAACTGGGACTAAACACAAGGCACGTTGTTTTCATCACACACAGTTCAAAACAAGGGGTTCCAAGGTGACAATGAAGGGAACAGAAGTTACCTAAACCACCACACACTGGTGTCCACACATTTGTATGTACATGCAAAATACCTTCACTTCAAGTAAAATCAGGTAATTTGCCATTTAACCCATCCCCAGGGGGCCAGATTTCAAAGCAGGGTGATATTCATTACATTCACTGGATGAATTTTATGGATGGAGCAGCTCCTGCCCTTCACATGCACCCTGCTACTGATTCCAAGAGAAGATGGCAGGACCAGGAGCTTTCCCTACTCCACAGTCTTGCACTGCCCCCCTAATTTGCATTTAATGACACACTCTGTCCCCAGCCTCCCACCAAAAGGATCCAGAAACCAGTACTTTCCTTCCCAGAACTTCTAAAGCAGTCAGACTTGTTCCCAAGAGAAAACAAAAGCCTCTAAAACATATTTAATTCTGACACTGCCCTAATTTTGAACTAATTCAGTGCTAGCAGACCTTAAAACACAACTTGGGAGAGCATCTGGTATTTGAACTGATATTTTTCAAGCCATTTATCATTCCAGTGCCCCTATTTGGACCCCAAAACAGCCTCAGAGTCCACAAAACCTTGTTCCACCATTAAGTTCTGCCTGAGGTCTCCCAACCTCCTTTGGGATTTCAGTGGTTCCCACTGACACCCATTTTGCTATCCTCCAGCAAGGAGCACATCCCCATTTCAGCACTGCATTGACAGCAGGGTTTTGCTTCAGGCAAACACACCTCAAGCTGTTTTGCCAAGGAAATGACATTTTCTCCTAAATCTAGATTAAGAAGATCTTAAGAAGGCCAGAAAGAATGCACAGACTGCTTGAACTTGTGCTGATCCTTGCCAGACACCCTCACTTGACCTCTCTCCATCCTTGGGCCTCCTGGATGGCTCACCAAAGCCACACTGGGAGAAACCACACCCCCCCATACACGATAAATTAAATCTACTTACCATGAACCTGTTTTTTTATTTCTTTGGCAGGATCCAGCCACGTCTGTAAGAGGATAAAAACATTCACAGTTTACCAGACATTCTAGAAACACCACAGAAAGCTGAAAACTGCTAAAAATACAGAAGAAAAAAAAAAAGGACAATATTTGACACAAAGGCAGCCATGGAAACTGAAGAGATGGTGCATTCTTCACTACTTTCACTCCAGGCTGTGGTCTCTGTGGGTGTATTTCCAACCATTCACCTACCAGGGATTCATAAGGGAGGCAGGAGTAATAAGAGGGGGAAAAAAAGATTATTTAGGGCTGCAAAAACAGAGTAACAGGTATGGCCACAGCCACATCCAGCTACCAGGGGCACTTGTACAACACCTTTTTTCTCCAAAACCCTTAAAAATAGGTAAATAGGACAGATACAATAATTTTAAGCACCCTGTCTCCTTACTTACTCTATTCAGATCAAAGATCACCAAGACTTTCTATTATTAGCTATAGTTTTCAATGACCTAATTGCTGAAATATGAGTAAAAACACCCAATTCCTGAGTAAGACTGGAATTTTTTACAGGAGTGCGACATAAACTTCATGTCTTTTAACTATGACTCAAGTTCCTAGGATTATCTCTGCTACAAATTTAGAAATATATTTTTTCCTCTCCTCTGTAATTTGGGGTTTTGTGGGATTGTGGTGCAATCTAAGCCTCAAAACACAATTCCTGCTTTTTCCATGGTCGGAGCCTTTTCCTTTGCAGGAGTCAGGGCCTGTCCTGTTGCAGGCATTGGGCTAGCAACCCTGCTGGAGAGGTTACATTTAACCACCTCTCCATTTTCGCCAGCTCCCAATAGGATTTGGACGTGCAGGTCTCCTGAGGTGAAGGAATTAACTCATTGAATCCCCCAAGCTAATCTCTCCTGACCAGAAGGACACGTAACTTCATGGCAGGGAGACATCAATACTTGCATTTAATCTCCTCTTTATATATGCCTACTCTAACATATAAAAGTGGGGATACAAAATTCGTTTGAAAGGAAGATTTGCTGTCTTTTTAGGGTCACAGCTTGGAGCACAGCATCTCCATGGCTGAGCTGGTGCCACAGCTGCTCGTTACTGGGGTGAGCCCAGGGTGCAGTCATGCATCCCACCCTGCCTGATCCAGCAGACAATGATGGGAACAGCAATGAACAGCACTTTTATCCCACTGGGTCATGAATCAGTTGGAAACAAGCCTCCTTTTCAGGGCAACGAGCTCCTTGCTGCTCCAGCCACTGTCACCCTCTGCTACGCCCATATGGGTAATTACTGGTCCTCAGAAATTTTATTCCCTAAATATCAAGGTGGAAAATGTCACATACAACCCTTCCCTATCCAGGAATATACACGTGTATCTCCACCTGCTCTACACAGCTGCAGGTGAGGTGCAGGAGCTCATCCCTGGATCCTATTAACACCATTCCACCTGTGAATCAGTAACTCTGGGGAGGTCTTGTTGGAAGTTACAGCAGGAGAGCTTTAGATTTCAAAGTTCAATGAAACATAACCAGAAAGATTAAAAAAAAAAAAAAATGATGGTGTTTTCACCCATCAGAGCAAACCAAAGCAGCTTGCTCCACACTGGAGCTGAACAACCCATGAACAGTGGCCTCATCTGCCCCAGCATCCCGCTCTGGGACACAGATGGGGCAAAACAATCTGTTTTCAGTTTCCCTACAGTTAAAAAGCTGCACAACCTCTCAGCCCTTGTTGGTCTGGGGGAGAAGGTACATGCTTCTGCATCCAGAAGAATCAATGCCAAAAGCCTGGGCAAGAAGAGCAAGTCCGAGGCTCTAGGAAACCACAGGATCATTTAGGAAAGGCCCTCTAAGATCCTCAAGTCCAATCATTACTCCAGCACTGCCAGGGTTAGCACGATGCAGTATCTGCAAGTGCCACACCTATCAGCTTTTTGATCACTTCCAGGGACATTCCATCACTTCCTAGGGCGGCCTGTGCCAAGGGCCTGACAACCCCTTCTAGGAAGGAATTTTTCCTAACATCCAAATGCAGCAGTGAGCTGCCCACAGCAGAAGAAGGTGAGCTGCTCCAGTTACACTCTTTTTGCTCTTAATTGGATCTACAAGTACACCTACCCCTCCCTCAGCAAGAACAAACTCTGATTAAAAAAAAATACTCTGATATAAAAAATATCCAGGTTATTTCACATCCAAGAAAATTGGAAGAAACCAGAGACTGTAAAACAAAGTAGGAGTTCTGCCTGTCTCAAATAGTGTTATTTTTGGTTGCTATTTTGCCTGTGTATAAAACTATATTAATATAAAGTATTTAATGACAGACATCTGTCACTCAATAACCTGGCCAGAGAGGGTTGTTGAAGGTGAAGTAGAGGAAGAGTCAGAATACGGACCAACATGACTGGTCTAAAGGACACAGCATCGGGCCCTTCATCTCAATTATCTCCCTTTTGACTTCATGAAATAGACTTCGAGTAATTGTTGAGTTAAAGGGTAACCAAGGTCTCAAAACACACTGCTTGAGCAAATCAAACAAAGACCTTAAACTGAAACCATGAGCAGAAGCTTTGATAGAGTCACGTCTGTTCTTCTGCAGAGCAAAGGCTCAGCTCCAAATGCTCTGGATGGCTCCAACCAAACCTTCCCAATGCTGACACCAGTGCCTGACTCCTTCAGCTTTACAACTTAATGACATCATTTTGCAGTAAATGAATATAATGACTTTTCTCCAGGTAAAGACCCAAGTTCACTAGGACTCATTCACACAGCTTTTTCACAAAAACCTACACTGCTCTAGTCATTTATTCACCATTTCTTCCTGTGTCATGACCCACAATCCACACTTAGGGAGGACACCAAAACAAGTTTGCAGAGGAGCTTCTGCCCCACCTCCTGCCCTGGGGAGATGATGCAGAAAGAGCTGGATCCCCTCAACACCAGCAGGTGCTTACCCTGGAGGTTGGTGTGTCCCATGTGGCCAAACCAAAGTAGTCTTCTTCCAGCAGATTGAGGTGGTCACAGACTTTTTTAAGTAGATCCTGTCCCTTGGTGTGTTTCTGCAAATAGATAAAGAAATCCCGTAGGACAGAGCTGGGTTTTGCCTGTCTTTGTTTATAGGAGAGGGGATGAAGGGAAAAGGATCAAACCACACTGTGCACTATCAGTAAGGGGAAAAAAAGGTCCTGAGTAGCACCAAATCTTACCTCCTGACTGTTTCAGAGCAAGGATTCCCTACAGCAAAGGGCATAAAAATTCCAGAGACAACCAGACATAAAAATCCCATGGAGACAACAAGAACCACAGTGTGTCTCTCTCTTCCCACCAGCTCCGTGTCTGAAAACCCCCCAAAGCTGGAGTTTCCAACAGAGCTTAACAGACACCAAGGATCTGTACAGATTTTCCCTCCCAAGGTACATCTACAGTGCTGGTATCTCCCAGACTCACACGTTGATCAAGAGATGAAACTGCTGCTACAACCTATTCATTTCAGGGGCAACCGGACTTTTCTCATGTTCAGCAAAAACCAAAGCCCATGATTTCCATGTCCTTTCCATCACTCTTCTCTGCTGATGACAACCAGCTTCTCCCATCTGCCTCATGTGCCCAAAGCTGCTCAGCACACAGCTTCCTACCTCCAGAAATACACTTTGAGCATTCCTATTTCCTCTTTTTCTCTTCCCCAAATCCTGCAGAAGTGAACTGGCCAAGGAACAAACACCCTTTTAGTCCAAAAGCATGAAGGAAAACATCCCTGAGGCATAAAACTATGGCAACCAGAAGCAGCTCATTCCATTGGCGGCTTTGCCAGAAGAAAGTGCAGCTCCAGTGACGCAAAATCAGCTTCACTAATGCCCGCAGCTCTCCTGTCAGCCATCTCTGCATGGCAACTGCTCCAAGACCCCTGCCTTGTTTTATTCCTTGGCTTTATTTCAGTCTTTCAGCTGTCAGGTCCTTTGTGCACACATTGTGACTCTATAGGTAACATAATGTATGTGTTAGCCTGGGTATTTCTCAAGGAATTGGCACTGATATAGAAATGAAAAAGCTTCCAGGGCTGTCAGTCGAAAAGGATGCCTGAAAACACTAATTCTCCTTGGATAAAGGCATTTGTGCTGCTCTTTTGCCTACACCTTCGCAATTCCTTCCCAATTAAATCTTAATAAACTCTCAAAGCGCCAGAACAGAATTACACTGGCACTAAAGCCAAGGATGCTTCTCAAGTTAAGAGTCTCACTGACACAGTGGCCCCCCTAAACCTCTGCAGGAATCCATCACGACACTCTGGACCCACAGAGAGGCATTTCTCACGTCCTGCTCAAGTCAGGCTCTCGCTGGCTCTCCATGGCTCTCCCTCCAACAGCGTCCATGACGGTATCCAAAGGCATTGCTGCAGCAAACAAAGGCACAAAGCCACAGCAAGCTGTCACTGGGACTTGGGGAGGAGATTTCTCGGGGCTGCACACGGCCTCCCTGGGCAAGGGGAAGGTGCTGGGGGCAGGGATGCTCTGAGCTGATCCCAGGCAGCACCAGCAGCGCCACCATTACACAAACACTCGGCACTGACCTACTTGCCCAGGATCACCCAAGGTGACTGTTCCCACGAGGAGCCCTGTGCCCACATACCCACTCCTGGCCCATTTACCAGCAGGACTGAGGGAAAACAAGCTGGTGGAAGTATGTTCCAATGGTAAGTACCAGATTCTTAATATTCCAGACAAGTACTTTGATACTAAAATAGGGATTTCTGCTTGCTTTTTATTGCACTGACAGCACCACAGCCCTGTGAGAGAATACACAAAATAAAGGAGGAAAAAAGCTCTCAAATGAAGAGGGTTGCAGTGTTCTAAGTCAACATGATTTTAAATTGTTTACTGGAAATATATTCAACAGTAGGCTAAACAGAGTGTTTTTCTTTACATCCAAGCAACAGGAGCTAAGTGAACCAGCAGCCTGAGAGGTAAAGATACCTTGGGGGACTAGAAAAGCACAAATCAATTTTATACAACCCATTTTATTCAAAGCCAAGGAGGCCAAAGTTATTTAGACAATTGCAACTTACCCAAAAAACCTAACCTCTAGCCTGGGATACAAATAAGAGAGATCATGAACAGCAAGTAATATAAAGTTTGGGTTTGTTTTTCTTTTTAACTTCCCCCCCACCTTTATAAAGTAAGGCACCCTGGAATTGTAGAACAATAAAATAAAGATTCCTAGTACCCTGAGGTTTTTACAACACACTAAATAAGTTGCTATAGCTTAGAGCAGGCTTGTTCTGCAGTAAAACCTGTCATGTAATTCCCTAGCAGCACATTAGGCTCCTATTAAATTGTGTTTGTGGTGATTTTTCAAGAGAAGCAGAAGGGAGAGGGAAGAGAGGAGAAGCAGAACCAAACCCCCAAAGTACTTACATCCACAGAACACTCAAAAATGGTGTCATCCAGCAAGACAACTTTGCAGTACATGTTTCTGTGTCTTTTCACTACTTTTGGGGCAGCTTTCAAATCCTTGTCTGCTTTAGTCTCCAGAGACTCTGGCTTCAGTTCTGGCTTGGCACCCTCTTCCTTCGCTTCTCCTTCTTCCCTGTCCTCGAGGTCTCTTCCCAAAGGCTCCTGGTCGTCCCTCCTCTCTTCTTGAGCAGGCTGAAACCCCCAATTTAGAGGTGTCAAACAAGGAAACAAACAAAGCATCACATGGAACAGGCACTACAGGGCTGGGATCTCAGTCAGACTTCATTATCCCACTTCAACCGGTAACCTAGGATCAGGAGCAGCAACTGGGGTGACCAAGGCAATGGTATCAATTTTTAAAACTCTTCCAAGTACTTTTCAAGTTTTCATTTTGTAAATGATGTAATAAAAAAGAAGGAAGGGTTGATTAGAGAAAACAGGGCAGATTACATCATGCATTCATAGTGTTAGTGACAGCACCTTCTGGACTGGGAAGGTTTTTTCTCTCCCAGGCAGGACCCCCAGTGCTCCCACTGGCATAGGTGTGGTTCCAGTGCACTGGCCCTTGGCATGGCAAGGGAGAATTGTTTTAAACTGACAGAGGCCAGATGGGATATTGGCAAGAAGTTCTTCCCATGAGGGTGGTGAGGCCCTGGCACAGGCTGCTCAGAGCAGCTGTGGCTGCCTCTGGATCCCTGGATGTGTCCAAGGCCAGGCTGGACAGGGCTTGGAGCACCTGGGACAGTGGAAGGTGTCCCTGCCAATGGCAGGGGGTGGGATGACATGGCCTTTAAGGTCCCTTCCAACCCAAACCATTGTGGGATTTTATGGTAGCAGTGGCATTAAAAGGAGGGTCAGGGCTGAGGCTTCATGGCCATTGGAGCAGCTCTCTGCCACCAAAAAGGGAAGGCAGCCTCCACACCACCATCCCTTTTGCCTAGGAAAGCACTCTGCAAGCCAGTTTAATCCTCTCAAACAGCAGAAAGAGATGCAGTTTGGGGACAGGAGGAGGAAGGAAGCTGTTTGGCGTTTTTTTCCTCTGCCACTCCAGCAGGTTAAACAAGTTCACAGCAGGCTGTGATGATGCTGGAAGGGGCTGAATGCAGCAGGAGTAAAGAGCTGCAGCAGAGGAAGAGCAAAACCTTGTCTGTTCAGCCCATCACATCTCATGAAATCACACCCAGGCACAAGTGCAGAGAGGTATTTAAAAAACTAAATAATGTCCACAAGCTGCTGACTTCTGTTCCAGCAGAACTGGGACAATTGGGAGCAGGGAATCAGTCAAAGCTCCTAATGCCTGTCGGTCAGCATTTATCAAACTGCAGCACCTCGCAAATGCTTTCACTGCAGAAATATCTGCCGAGTGTCACAGTTCAGAAAGGCACTGACAGTCATCTAAAATAAGAACTAAAAAAGACACAAACGCGTCGTCTAAAATGAATGACCCATGAAGAAAGGCTGGGGTGCAAATTCACATGGGCTCAGGACCAGGAAATCAGAGATAAATAGAGAAAGAAATAATGCATTAAAAAAAACCAGAATGGTTTGGGTTGGAAGGGATCTTAAAGCTTATCTCACCTTCCACTAGACCATGTTGCTCCAAGATCCATGCAGCCTGGCCTTAAACACTTCCAAGAACAAGCTCCTCTTGAAAATACAGTTTCTGGGCTGAAACCGCCTGAAGATCTCCACCTCTTCCCCATCCTGCTAATCCCAACCCTCAGAGGAATAAAACATGAGCAGAGATCCTCCCATGGTCTTCACAGACTCAGAAATTTGGGAAAAGAAAGCAAAAGCTGTTTGTTACCTACAACCCTCTCTAAAACACTGTAATTTTAAGGAGGTGGATTTACAATTATTGCCTACTGGCAATGCTTGAATTTGTAAAGTATTGCTCCAAAACTGAGCATTTGTGGGTATCTGGATCAACTGTGAATTTAAGGCAGTGGGTAAGAAATCCAGATTTCACCCTGTCTGGCTCCAGCAATACACACAGGTTGGTTGGGATGTAAGAAATCCAGCTGAGGATAAGGAATACCCACCTTTTTCCACTTCAGCCTCAAGTAATAGTAGAGCTGTAACTACCCAAGAAGAAGAGAGGGCACCCAGCACCCCCAAATCAATAACCAGCCACAGCTCAGTGAATGTTCCCTGGGGGTGTCTCTGCCTCAATTTCTGCTTTAGATTTTTAAACTTTAAATTTTGCATGAAAGATGACCCTGGCTGGAAAGAGCAGACGTCAGACACGTCCCAGGAGCTGGGTTCAGTGCATGTGCCATGCAGAAATCCCTGTCTACATGATGCATAAGCAGAAAATATTTATATTTGGCAGGCTCAGCACTAGCCTGGACCAAGCAGATGACCAAGTCCTAAAATGCCGTGCCTGGGTTTCTTGAAGTTGAAGAAACCTGTTCCCAAATCTAAATACTCCTGCAACATCCACCTTGGGCCACTGACCTGCCCTGATCCTGCTCACACCAAGGATATCCTGACAATCAACCCTGGGTTTGGACTCAATGAATGTGTACCCTCTGTGTTCTGATGTGACATCCTAAGCCTCAGCAGAGCAATGATTCAGCACAGGGCATTTTAAATTATGCTGTGGAGCATGACCCTAATTCCTAGAACAGGTACTTTGCAGGTCTGATGCAGGGATGCAAGAGTGGGAAGTACACAATGAAACACAGGGAGCTAACAAGAGCCTTTTTGGCATCCCATGACCTTTTGTGGTCAAGCTCACCAGCCTGGGATATGAAGTTGTTTATAGTTCTGGCTACAAAGACACATTTTAAAGCAGCAGGGAGCATGTCCCACGGAATGGGCTGTTTTACCTGTGTTTCTGCACTGCTCAAGGAATGGAGATCCAGCGATGGGTCAGTTTTGAGCTCGGGTTCAGGAGCTGCAATCGGGGCTTTCACCAAGATATCTTCATCAGGGCTGGCTCCTAATCCTGCATCTTTCTGGTCACCTCCCGCCTCTTTAGGAGCATCAGTGTCCTTGTCCTCTTCGGATACCTGAGACTTGGGCCTCCTGAGGAAGGAGGAAAAGAGGCGGGAGAGACCTCGGCCCTCGGAGGCGCGACGCTCTTTCTTGCCCTGCTCCTCGTGCGTGGGGGTTTCTCCGTTGGAGGCCTTCTGCCTCTGGGGCTGCCTCTCTGGTGTTGGCTGAGCCCCTTCCTCCAGGGAAGCCTCTTGCTTCTGTGTTTCAGCAGCTCCTTCCTCCTCCTTGGCTTGCTGCTGCTCTGAGCTGTCAGCGTCAGCTGCTGGGCTCTTTTCTGTTGTCATGATGATGCTGTGTGAGAGGAGCAAAAGGGCTCAATCAAGAGGTTTCCACTCCCCATGTTTGACTGAGCTATTCAAACCAACCACGAGCACAGACACGCCATGTTCACCAGCCTGTCACAGAACCAGAGTGGAAGGGACACACAGGGATCATCTCGTTCAACTCTGAAGTGAATGGCCTGTAAGGGGATGAAACCCTGGCTGACTCCAGCATACTAAGTCAGCAAAAGCAAAGTCATTCCTTTTGCTATAGTTTGCTTTGAAGACAGTCTTTAAGGTCCCTTCCAACCTAAGCAATTCTATGATTCTATGATCTAAAATACACCAAGCCACACTGCTGGGAACAGGACCTATCAGTGTTGAGCAATTACATTGTTCTGTACCAGACAAATCCAGTGGAACCCAGCAGACTTTGGAATTCATAGGATATTTGTCCTGCACACTGGAAAAATGTCAAATGAAAAGGTTTCCAAACAACATCTATAATGGAGAGCAGATTTCCTCAGAGCTTGTGCCATTAAGCTGAAGCAATGTTTATTTCAACTTTAGCCTGTTTAGGCTGTTGACACAAAAAGATGGAAATCACATGAGAAGAATATCTATTTAAGGTATAAAGAAGACCCAAAATAATCATGCTTTAGAGGGGATAGAACTAATCTTTGCACACCATATCACATGTATCTGCAGCAATAAATTGTTGCTGCTTACACTGAGCAAAGAGCATATAATCCAATATGCCTCAATCCCTCAGTCCAAGCCTCAGTGTATAAATATTTGCTCAAAATACACACTTAAAATTAAGAAACATTTCAAGATGACATCCTCCTATGTATTACCGCATTAATCAACTTCAATTTAACTCATCCTGACTGCTAAAAGAACCAGAGTGCTTGAAGGAGAAAAGCCCTTCCAGCTCTTCAAAGGACTTTCCCCTTGCATTTAATGCAAACATTTCATGTTATTTCTAACACCATGGTAAAATCAGCACAGCATCACAGACCTTCCCTGAATTTGTTTCTGCAGCAACACAAAGTTCCTGAGGTTCAGGGTTTGGTCTGGGGTTTTTGTCGGGTTTTTCCACTTGGACTCAGCCCCAAGCCAGCCTTGCGGACGAGCCGCAGGGCTCATTTTAGCATGGTCTCCTGCAGAAGCATTAGACAGAACTACTCTCCACCCACAATCTCCCCTCTGTGAGCTGCTCTGGCTATTTCCAAACCCAATGGAGTGGCAGAGGCCACTGAAACAGCAGCTTTCAACCTGCACTGAAGAAACTGCTACAAGGCAGAGAGGGTGCCTGAACCCAGGCGTGCCCACATGTGTTTGCGATCGCTTTGCAAATGGCAGCATATGTGTGACTTGTGCCTACAGCTCTTACTTCTGCTCCCTTTCCTCCTGCAATCCCTTGCCACAGATGCTGCAGGCCCCGTTAGCAACCCCTGGCTCCTACTGCAGAGAACCCCAGTCACCACAAAGCCGATTTCTGCTCTGGTCAGCTCTCTAAGAGCTCCTGGGGACACCACAAGGCAGTGAAGAGCCCAAGGACCCATCTGTTCAGCCAAACACCCATTGCCCCAGCACACACAGTATGAAAGGCATGTTCTGCAAGCCTGTTCCATCACAATCACACACCAGCAGCCAGCTCCCTCAGGCACCAGCTGTTGCAGCAGCCTGCTTTGTTGTTGTTTCCCACTGTGTTTGTTTTGAATAAATACATTTGTACGAATCGTTATCAAAATATACAACATTGGATGAGCTGCTCTTCAAACCAAAACAGACAGAACCAAGCTTTAGAGATGATGTCGGTGGGGAGGGCACAGCTGAGGAGCAGCTCTTACCGGCTGCAGGAAGCCCCAGGGACAGTCCACAAAGGAACACTTCCTCTGGATGTACTTTTCTCTCTTTAAACACCAACAACTTGGAACAAGATTTGTTGGCTTGTTTACATTTCAAAGCCACAGTCAGGGACCTTTCCTGGTGCAGGAAGGTGGGTCTGGCTGGCAATGAGCAAACTTCTCCTTGTCTTTCCTCCCTCCCCTGAGAACCACGCTGCAGCTCAGCCAGATCCCCCTGGCAGCGCTGGGGATGCAGAGAAGGAGCCCTATTTTTCTCAATAAACACTTCATAGCAGCCAGCACCAATAACTCACTGGCTACAGCAAACATCTTGCTGCAAGACCCGAGTGCACTGCTCCAATGTGTGGACTCCTGGCCAGCTCCCTCCCTTGGAAGTTTTATGCTCAGAAATTATTTCCCCTACATTCATTACCAAAAGCAAAGAGATTTGCAAGTAAGTAACACAACCGAGAGGTTGTCCATGGCAAGAGGGTGGAATGAGACGGTCTTTAGACCTCCCAACCCAAGCCAGTCTGTGATTCTGTGATTACACACAGAAGAAAAGGGCCTTTCCTGCAAGGAGTTGGGTGCCAAACAGTGTTTTGTTTCTAACCCAGCCCACAGCAGAGCAGACACAAAGAGCGAGGTTCCCGCTCCACTGCTCTTCAACCCATCCCTTGGAGAAAGCACTGCCCACAGCCAAACCACAAGCAGGTTTTTATTTAAATTAAATTTTCTTCCCTTGCTATTCCATAAGGCGATTCTGCTGAGCCAGCAGGTGCCTCAGGAGCTCCCTGGATGCTGGAGGAAGATGCTCTGCTGTTGTATGAGCACTCAAGCAGTGCTGTTAACCTTCTGCTCTGAACTGCCACATTGTTGTAAATGCTTCATTTGGAGGGGCTTTCTTTGGTAGAGGCTGAAGGTTTGATGTCAGACAGCCTGTAAAAGGCAGGCTCTTCACAAGTCTGGCGTGGAGAAGATGTTAAACACTACAGAAATGAGCAAACTGCAACAAAACTCAGGTATGATCCCAGAGAGAGATTTCAGAGTAACAATCTCATCAGAAAAGAGTACAAGTATGTATTTATATCTAAGGATTTTTAATCTGAAGAATATCCTACAGATAAGGCGGCTTTGGCAACTGGAAGCAACCTGAAGAGAAAGGTGTTAAACACTTCCACAGCACCATCCCACCTCATATGGACTGGAGAAGCCCCCAGGGGTGGACCTGGACCTCCTCAAGAATGTCAGTGCTTTGGTGATGAAGAGGGAGCTCCACAGATCTTCCCTCAAAAGGCATCAGAAAATGTGAACACCAAAGGTCAAAGCAAAACAGTGCAGGGGCACCTCCTGAACCTGCTCTACCTGCAAAGACCCTACAGCCCCCCGATACTTGAGCCCCTCAACCTCAGTGCTTACCCTTCTTTCTGGCCAAGGGCACAGCTGTAGGGAACACACAATATCTCCCTGGGCATGGTGTAATTCGTACATACTCATCCCTCTTTCCTGCATCAAAATCCTTGAAACAAAATGGACTTAAAAGGTGTGCAAGCGCTCACTGCTCACCGTGCTCCCAACATACATAGTTCAATGATAAAATCATGGAATGCTTTGGGTTAAAGGGACCTTAAACTCATCTCATTCCAACCCCTTGGCACTGGCAGGGACACCTTCGACTAGACCAGGTCACTCCAAGCCCTATCCTCCCTGCACTAATTATCTAGTGAGCAGATGATGGTTAAATTCAGTTTCACCCCATGGCTCCATGGGTTCTGCTGTTGCAGACATCACAAGACAACCCCAATCTAAGCCAAACCATCCTCATTTTCCATGCTGCACAGACACACAGAGACTTATCTAAAAGACTTTAGAGTAGCTCAAAACACTGCAACAGCTCCCTGTTGAGATAGTCTTCAATCCTCAAGAGAATGCTAAATCCCTTGCTTATGGTGTCTGTGCTCTGGAAGGTTCTCATTAAGTGGTGACACCTGAGTTTCCTGGAAATGACAGGGCTGCTCATTTGGGCTGTTCCACGATGAGTTACAGAGGCTCAATGAAACAGGCAAGTTTAGTTATGTCTGTCACCCTCTCCTACCTATCAGCCTACTTCAGTCTCTTTTATTTAAGCACCCAGTAAGTTTAGTGATAGTAAACTGAACCTATGCTGAAGGAAGGAAGGGTTAATTAGAAATCAGGAAGAAATTCCTGCCTGTGAGGGTGGTGAGGCCCTGCCACAGGCTGCTCAGAGAAGCTGGGGCTGCCTCTGGATCCCTGGAAGTGTCCAGGGCCAGGCTGGATGGGGCTTGGAGCACTGGGACAGTGGAAGGTGTTCCTGCCCATGGCAGGGGGTGGCATGACATGGGCTTTAAGGCTCCTTCCAACTCAAACCAGCCCGTGATTCTGTGAAAAATCTAACTTATCCTTGTTTCCAAGCCTGGAAAAGTTATTTATGGCTTATGCCATAACTTACTTAATTCCCAGTGGCTTGGTCTTTCAGAGAAAGGAAAAGGACTGTCCATGGGGAAGGTTCAGTTCTTGGAAACACAAACTGTCTTGCAGAGATGCCTAACACCAGATAACGGGTGGGACAAACTGTCTTGACTTTCCTACGCAAAAATATGTGCCTTCACTGAACACTGCTGCTCCAGCAGGAGCTGGAGATAATGATAAGACAGAAATTTCTGCTAAAAATAGGCAAAAATCAAATAGTTTCAGCAACAGTGTGGTGGGTTTTTTTAAAATGCGTTCCTTCCCATTTCATAATGTGTGTGAAAAGCACATAATTCACCAGGGAAACTACACAGAATGCTGCTCGAAATAGAGAGCACAGCCTGAAAATTCCGTTTTGTCAAGACCTGGTGCACGTGCAACAAAGCTGTGGGTGGGAGAGGAGGAAACTGCAGCTGCCACCAGCACGACTCACTCCACGTGTGTGTGTTATGCATCCTACATGTGATTTTTACTACAGTAAAGAAAACATTGGATAGAGCTTGAAGCAACCTCATCTAGTGGAAGGTGTCCCTGGCCATGGCAGGGGAGTGGAATGTGATGGACTTTAAGGTCTCTACCAACCCAAACCAGTCTGGGATACTATAACCATAGCAGAGAGCTGTTTGCTTGGGGATTTCAAACAAGGCAAGAAATTCAAATGCAATAAAATAAGCCTCTCAACAGAAATTCAAACAACTTTAAAATAATCTAAAGACTCAGAACCTTTCAGAATTTATTTACTACATTAGAGGAATAATTAGTGCTGACATTTTATAAACCCCGTTACAATTAACATGCCTCGTCTTTCTGCACTGGTACTTTGGATCATGAACATAAAGGATGCTGTTGCTCAGCCTGACCTGGAGGGTAACAGGAGACTTCAGGAGCCTCATTGAATGGGGGAAAAATAAACCACCCAACACAACACAGATGGCACATTACAGCTGCCTGGATTTAATTCTCACCAGACCAGCCCTGGTAATCTACTGTATGTCAGCAGCACCGTGCCCCTCTCCCATCTCCTGCTATCGTACAGCTTTCCTATTTAAATGAGGGCAAAAATAGTAGCTCACCATCTGCTGAAAGCAAATCATTTATGTCAAATTGAAGACTGGGCTTATAAAATGACCTGACTAAATGGAGCAGTAAGTGCATTACAACCAAAGGGAGCTGAAAGCTCCTCCTTCGTATCCTCAAAAATCCTCCTGGATGGTACATAATTCCTTACATGGAAATTCATGGGCTTTGCTCATTGGTGAAGTGCTGAAATTTAAATGAAAACATGTACTTGTCACTGGGGCCTTGTCTACAGCAATGGGTTTGGAAAGGCTGCCCGTGTGGATGGAACCTGTCTGGAAAACTCACTTGGAGCAGTTGGACCCAGAACAGAGACACGGAGAAGGCACATGCACCAGACTGCCAGCAAACTCAAGCTGCTCATAGACCCTCCCTCCTCCCATTGCAACGCACTAGCTGGCTAAGAAGACTAAGAAAAGCATCAGTAAAATACAAGTGCTGTTTCCTATTCAGCAGCAAGCAGTAACTCTTGGGGTTCCCTTCCCCTCTGCAGCAGAGGCCAGAGCAGAAACAACATGGTTTGGTCTCAAACACACAGTGCCTGAAGGGGCTGCTTCTTCAGAAACAAGTCCCCAAATACTCCTGGAGGACACAGCAGCTCAGCCTGGCAGGCAGCAGTCACTCCAAAACCATCCTTTACTGAAAAAGCCGGTATCTGCCCGACCTGGCGGGGAGAGGGAGGGATCCATGCAAGCCCATCCCCACCCTAGGAGCAGCTCAGCCCCTGCGTGGTGCAGATAACCTCCTGGGGCTGCTCCCTCCACCAGCCTCCCGTGGAAACAGGGAGCACGGGCACCCAGCAGGCGCCAGAAATCTGTGCAAAGAGAAGCAGCAGGACGGTGCTTACAAAGGCACCATGAGCAAGCCACTCCATCACAGGGAGGCAATGGCAAGGACAGCTCCGTCCCAGCAGGTCACTCTGTCACAGCCACTCCCGGCTCTGCACCGAAGGAATACCCACGGTGGCGATGACAGCACAGCAGAGATGACAATGCCACCGCTGCGAGTGACGATGGCTCTCCCCGCAGCAGCATTCCATCTTGTTAAAGCAACAGTTCAACAGAAATAAGCAATAGCTCTCCATCAGCTGAACAGGAGGATTTTTTCCATGAATTATTCATAAGGTGGTTTTTTTCCCGACTGAACACAGATGTGTTTACTTACACTGTGCCTCATTTACACTCAAGGTTTAACATAACAGGGCTCATATTCTTTCCGTAGTTTCCTAAGAACGTGAGTAAAGTACTTTTTTGCATTTGTTGCTCTCCCTTTGGTTGCTTCCAAACCAAAGCTATAATTAGAAGCCCCGAGGGCCCTGCACACTCCTTTGATAAAGAGCTGCTTACTAGATAAATACAACCCCTGCACACAGATACACACACACACACAAACACAAACACCTGCCAGGATGAACCATGGCTGCACCAAGAGCCCGAAGGATGTTTGATGCTAAAACCTCTTAACAGGCTCCATCACGTACTGTCCCCGTTCACACACATGGGCTGTTCCTCCCTCTCCTGCGTGCCAGGGACATTGCACTTGAGCGCTTCATTTGTTACTTCACGGGTGAATGCAACTTGCATTCACCCAAGCGCCTCAAATGTATCTGCGGCACCCTGGTACAACGCCCCAAATTCATTAAAAATAACCAAGATCACGCAGTTATTCAGATGCCATTAGCACACATGAAATGCACAATATTTGAACTATCTGAGGGAACCACTCACAGGAAGGGCTGCGAGAACAAGCACTCGGCTTGTTCTCTGCCGAGCCCACATGAAAGCTGGCTGAAACAGCTGGATGAAAACATCCTCAACCCCACCTTTCAGCTGGGCTTACTGCTTCAAAATTGCCATCAAATATCACAGAATCCTGGAATGGTTTGGGTGGGAAGGGAACCCAAAAGCCTCTCATCTTGTTACTCCCCCTGCCATGGTCAGAGACGGCTTCCACTATCCCAGAGGGCTCCAAGCGCCATCCAGCCTGGCCTTGGACATTTCCAGGGATCCAGGGGCAGCCACAGCTTCCCTGGGCATCCCCATCCTCCCGGCAAAGAATTTCTCCCCACTATCCCACCTAATCCTGCCCTGAGGTCACTCCTCTTTATTCTCTCACTATCTGCCTGTGTAAAGAAGTCAATCTCTCTCTGTTTTGTAAGCCCTTTTAGGCACTGGAAGGGGCTCTAAGGTATCCTTGGAGCTTTCTCTTCTCAAGTCTAAATACCCACAACTCCCTCAGCTTGTTAAGGACACTTAAGTTAGTCACTACACTACTCTAAGCTGATTTCAAGACCTTTTCTTCTTACAGCAACACTCCAAACATATTGAATGCAGAGGAAACATCATTCTCCCCCACAAGAGCCTGCAGTGAAAGAAACTCCCAGGACATGGTGCCTAACCCAGCGGTGCCTGGGTCCACCCAGGTGTGCAACAATGTGGTTTTCTGCTGCTTTAATGAGTTTTAAGAAGTTGTACTAGCTGCCAGGCTGAGTTGATTTACCTGATTTGTTCTCACATGCTCACTGCTACCATCGAGCAGTGAAACAAGGGCTGCAAGGTCACTAAAATTACCATTACAGTAATTATCAGCCTGAACATTGCACTTTTAAAGATTAATGACCCTTACCTAGGAGTGCAGGAAGGCACTGGCCAGCTGCAGATTATTTACTAAACTCCTCAATTCTTCGTTTTCTGGCCAAGCCCCAGCCACTTACACCTGCAGAGCAACACGGGATGAAGAAGCTGGAGATCTCCTCAGCATCCACCAGCACAGAACAAGCCAGATCCAGCACAGACACGGATGCCAGCTTTGGAGACACAATTGGGACAGCAAAAGCTCCAAGGAGCCCAAGGGAATGAGTGAGTGAGCAGGGGGCTTGTGAAGCCGCGTTTTGCTGGGTGGGTGCAAACACCACAGGTACCAGCACGCAGCAGCCTGTGCTGCTCCTGAGCTGGGGGAAGGCTTTGTTTCAGGAAGGCTCACCCTTTCCTGAAGTCTCCTCTTCTTTCAGGGCCCAGTATCACATGCAACAGCACACAGAATGAGAAGAAATCCATTCCCACCACAGACCTCGAGCTGTAAACTCTCAGTATCACAGAAAGAACCCAACCTTCAGCAACTTGAAAACTCACAAGGTCAGGAAGCTTGGTTTCAGAGCTCACTAAGAGCTAATTGAGGTCCCCTATCAAAAGCAGCAGCAAAAGCCCACTCCAAGCTGACTGCAGCACCACAAGGCATGTAGCAATGAGGAATGCAAACTGGGATGCTGCTGACCTTGCCTTAAGACTGGGAACAGCAACGTATCTTCTGTAGGCACCATGCACAGGAGGGAGGTGAGGAGACACGGAGACACCTCCCCCAGAAAGCTGCCCTCTTTTTTTTTTCTTTCTCCTTTTTTAAAAAACATTGCAGGTGATAGTTAAACTCTGCACCACTCCCAGGGGAAAAACACATGGGGACGATCCTAATGCACATCTGCAGGCTCCTCTCTATGCCCAAGAAGAGCAGACAAAGATCCAAACCCTGGGTGTAACCACATTCCCAACAGACCAGGTCCACAGGCAACTGGCAAACAACCAATCACTGACCTGTTCCCCCAAACACAGAGCCAGGAATCAGAAGCTGTTTGCAAAGCCTCAAGGTACTGACTCTGACTGGGACTAGCTCCAGTGCCACCCTGGAGCCAGAAGGAGGTTGCCCCAATGAATGCAGCCCCAGAAGAGCACTGCATGTCCCAGGAACATGCTCGGACACTTCACATCACCCCCATAGGGATGGTTTTCCTCCCAGCTTTCTGCTCGTGATGCTCAGTGACCACAAAGTCACCCTTGACCCTGGAATGGCTCCACAAGCCAGGCAGCAAAGGAGAAGATGGTTCCTGGAAAATCACAGCAGGGTTTGTAACATCTCCTACACAGAGGCTGTTCTCCAGTATCCCGCCAGGGATCCTGCACCACAGGGCAGGCCATGCCCACCCTGAGTTAAAAAAACAATGGGAAATCAGTGCTGGGATTAATGAGACATCCTTGCTGGCAGTCCCCATCCCATAATAAAGTCATTCTCCTCTTAGCAAGGCTGGGGAGAAGCCCTCAGTGAGCACGGTTTCCTAATATTTCCATTGCACAATGTTCCTCGTCCTCTATTGGCACAATCTGGCTTGCAAAAAGCACCTCACAGGTGCCTGGAGGTTCTGCCCTGTGTCCTCACACACATCCCGCTTCTACTTTGACACAAGATCCCACAGCACCATCCAGAAAAGCCAGAGAGTTGGGGACGGGTACCAAGATGGTAGGAGACACCAGGACACCAAACTAACATGGGTGACACAACTGTCAGCTTCCCAAGGCTGCACCCCAGCATGGCTGGCAGGGATGGAAATCCTCCCATGCCCACCAGGAACAGGAACCAAACAGAAAAGGAGTGTGAAGCAGCAATTAAATCCTACCATGTACAGTCAGCAGCTATGGCATGTGGCAGAGCAGCTAAGTCCTGTCACCTCCCAGAGCTGCTCCTTTTGTGAGAACTCCTCTCACCCCACCAAGATTCGGCCTCTGGCTGTTTCCACCAGTCTGTTTTTTCCATCCAGCAGTGAAATCAGGCAGCTTTAGTTTTTAATCCCCTTAATTAGGGGTGTGCAGCAGTCCTCATTCCTTAATTACATTCATTGACACATCTGATGCAACACATTTACAAACAACCATTTTCACTGAAGGTGGCTTTGAATCAGAATTGCTGTTGAATTCCCACACTGGCTGTGCAGTGTCACCAACAGGGAAAAAGACACAAAATGGCGTTCTGGATGCTTTAACAAGACAGACAGCTTGGAAATGCTATTTTCATTAAATAGTCACCTCTTTCTTTGGCAGAGCAGATGAACCACTGGCAGTCTGAGGTTTTGGAATGGGAGCGCAGCTCTCAGAAGTTTACAGCAAAAAAGTGACCATTTCAAGCAATCCTCTCCAAGACTGACCCACAGGATGGAGGGACAGCATTTCAGTACCTATCCTGATGATTTTGGTCCATCACCATTCAGTAGCTCAGCTAAAGGCAGACAATGGGGATGCTCCATTTCAGCAGCTCAGCTGTCAGGAATCCCTTTGATCCTCTGGGACAGCAAACACTCAGTGAGCACTTTATCACCCCCACTTCTGCTGCAGAATGAAAATAACGACGCTGACACCTTCTGCCTGCCCACAGAGCCATGGCAGCATTATCCCACAGGGAGCTTGTGCTCACTCCTGTTTTGAATTACTGCCCCAGATCCCATCCTGATGCATTAATGGCTCACCAGGGCACAGCAGCTGAGCTCCAGGCAGCAGCCTGGCCTGTGAGCAGTAGGAAACAGTGAACAGGATATTAAACACCACCATGGGGGGGAAGGAGAGCACCGATTTAACGAATAGGATGAATGATAAGATGGTATTGTGTTTTTTCACCACTGGAGACCCAAGTAAGGATGCATGCTGGTTCTAGCAGCACAGTCTGCTCAGTTCCAGCATCAGCCAGAGTTGCTGCAATTATTTGCATGGAGGAAATGTACACAAACATTGCTTTCTTCAGACTACAGAAAGGAAAAGGAAGTTGTGTTCACCCTCAGTACAGCAGGGAGGGGTCAGAAATACACTTTGCACCCACATTCAAGGGCTGTTTGCTCATATTTTTGGACACCACCCTCTTTTCTGTGCTGGAATGGTTGGTGTGGGAGGCTGGTTGTGGGCTGTGATTTCACTGAACAAACAGCAGCATGGCCATCCTCTACCGGCTCTCAAGAGGTATTTTCCACCTCGTCAACGCCCACCTTTGCCTCCCAGAACACCACAGCAGGGTGAGTGCTGAGTACCACAGCGGTGCTCCTGGACGGCCCTTGTGTTTCTGAACAGAACACCACAGTACCTTCTCCAGCCACACTTACCCTGCTGATCCAAACGCTGCTCCACCCAGAAGCTCCATGGACAACATGCACTAAAAGGATCTCTCCCACCCTCCTGTCTGGCTGCACCAGACCTGCTCTTTCTTCCACCACCCCATGATTCCCTCCAACCTTCCCCCACATTTCCCAGGGGCTGTCCAGGATGCCTTTCCCCACCAACTCACACTTTTCTCCCCAGTCGTCTCCCTTTTATCCTGTCAATACAGGATATTTTACACTGTTAATACACTCAACACTGGGAGAAGTTTAACACCCATGAGGTCATTAAAGGGAATGTGGTTATGAAGTCAGGTGGGCATGTGCACTGGGGAAACTGGGGCAGCACCTGGAAGCTGTAAACCAGCTTTCTCCACTCCCACCAGGGCCAACACAACCTGTCACGGCACAGGCAGGACAGTGCTGGCCACCAACCAGCTGAGAAGACAACAATAAACAGCTTCCAACTGGTTCAGCATTGCAATATTTTAAAATAAATGAAGATCCAATAAAGACAAAATATATTCTTTGGTAGGGATAATGCGTATGCAGGAAACAGTAGCTGGTTTAAATTTCTCCCTAATAAAATAAATTAGGGAGAATTGTACACGGGAGTAGTGGTGCTTTTTGGATAAGCTACTGGCCTTATATACACAATTTAGCATCCCATTTAAACTTATGAGTTAGGTTTCAAAAAAATCCTTATTCTATTCAAAGTGTGTGCTTGCATATATATACACAAACGCCCGACAATATAATGGTGGTAGGAACAACCACATAGGGTTTTTTTGGAGAAGCTTTGCTTATTTTTCCCTTTTTTATATTTAAATCCTTGTTGTGTAATTGCTTCATGCACAGATGAAGCCAGCTGAAAGCTCCACAAACTCACAGGGACTCAGCGTAGCTCAGGTATTTATCAAGTATCAAAAGCAACAGCAAATTAAGACTAAACCATATTATTCTCAGTATTTTCCAAAATACTGAGATCCAAAATCAATTGGTCTTGCCCAGTACTGAGGAATAAATGGAGAGCCTCAGCTAAAATTACGCTGCTACAGGGCTGCAAATCCCACAGTCACAATTCCAGACAAGTGAGCCATTCTTTTCAACGTGCTGCTGACAGCAGGAGCCACACAACAATATTGCTGAAATCCACATTCATGCAGCACAAGGGAATAAAATGCCACACAGATCCTCTTTTCTGCAGGCTCTGGTGATACCATTGTTCGGGTTAAAACTGCCATGAGAAGACCCTTCAAACGAGGCCAGGGTGAAAGAGTGGAGAGAGCAAAAAGCATCGGTGAGCTCACCCAGGTGCCCCAGGCAAACCCGTTCTTTGGTCCTCCAATAAATACATTCCTAAACAACCTCCTTTGCACTTCCTTCAAGTTCTCTTTCCATACGCACAATCTGAAGGTAAATAGTCACCTGCTCCCATCTGAGATGAAAACAATGAACACACAAATGAGGACTGAGCAGGTTGAGCTAGCTGGGAGGCACCTCCTTGCCAGTATAAGCTGTGAGCAGGGCAATACAGAAAATAAAAGCACACTAATGAGAGCCCTTGCAGCGGCAAGAAGTGTAGTTTAAGAGTAAACAGCAAAAACCAGAGGAAACAAATGCAATGAGCTGATCTCTGGTGAGGACACAGGTGCACAGCCTGAGCTCACTCCAGCTCCCCAGCTAAACAAGCTGCAAAAGCTCTTTAGAAGTGAACTAGAACTCCAAAACACTAACATTTCATTCTCTTATTGCTAAGCATGGGAGATGTCTAAAGAGTATCTGCCTTACCAGGCTGTGTCCCCTGTTGAGCAACAAGGGAAGGAGAAGAGGACCTGGCTGCCCTGACTGCCTGGGCTGCCAAGCGCCTGCGCTGAGCACGGACCTCGCTGGCATCACCACCATGTGCATTTGCTGTTTCCCAGGCGTTTTACCTGCTGACATTACAAATGCAAGCCTGCTTGTTTTATTAAATTGTGCTCCTACTCTTAAGCTACCATCCAATTACTGCTCCCAATTACTTGGCTCTTAAGAGCCAACAGTAATTACAGAGCACCCTGTGAACAAGGCTGCTGTCTGCTGAACTGCACAGAGCTGAAGCATCCAGGACCAGTCTCTCCTCTGGGAGAAGAACGAGAGATTCCTCTAGTGCTAGATTAACAGTCCTGAGCATGAAGGGCAGGTTTGGTGAAACAGACCATGAGCATCACAGCCTCAATGCCCACATTTCAGCAGCCCTTTGGATGCTCCAAGTATCCACAGCAATAAATATCTGATTTTCGCTATGGGATTCAACAAAACACAGCACCAGTTCAAGCCTGGGGATGTTAACCCAGAAATCTCTGGGATTAAGGGCACGCACCAGCAACAGCAGCCAGTGCTGTATAAATGCCCATGAGTTTTAAGCACCTTGGCAAAGCACTCAAACCCAGGAGGATGAAGAACCCAAACACTATGGGAGAAATGCCTGTGTACCGTGGCCCTTCAAGCACAGGTAACTTTATAGCAAGAACTGTGCTGTTCAGGCATTAATAACAGCCCTGTGAGGTTAAGGCCAAACCAGCTCCCTGTGCAGAGCCCAGGGACACAGGAGTACAGCGTGAGCCTTCAGGAAGAGCACAGAATGCCCGTTTGCCTTCACACAGTGGCCTCTGCAGACAGCAGCCTAACAAGCTATTGTGCAACTCACATTGCTCAGATTTAATAATCCCGTCAATTCTGGCCTTTTTTTTTTTGCTTTCTACAAATAGATCTTTATTGCACAATTCACTGCCACTTGCATGAAACAGCAATATGCCAGAAGGAAACAGCACTTTGCCATGATTATCTACTTATTTTTAGTATTAGATTTTCTTTTCCTCAAAAATGTGTTTCCCTTTGCAGGGTGCAGTGCACTTTCAAAGTGTTCCACCAACAGCACTGCAGAATTCAGTCTTGACAACAGCAGGGAAGATCAGTGCTAGACATCCAAATACAAGAGGAAAGATAAAAAGGAGAATAATTCTTCTCTGTGCTTCACTTTGCTCCCAGACCTTGCCAAGCACAGCTTTTGAGAAAAATCCATGTTGTAGCACTGGGATGGGGAACACCATGGTGGCTTGAACTGCTCACACCAGGGACATGCCTGCCTGGGGACACAGGGAACACCTCCCACATCTAGGACAGCATCAGTCTAGTACTGTGGTGCAGGAGAACATGCTTCTATAACTCACAATATATTTCATATTAAGAGCAGTAATTAAATCAATTAGTGGTCACCAAACGAGCTGCTACTTTACAGCGGTTCATTTTAAGCAGCAAAACCAACTTCCAGCACAGCTTAAAATAAGAAGGTGCCGCATAATCATACAAATGCTCATGCCATTGGGAAATCAAGAATGGCTGCATAGGCTTCTGCTGCAGGTGGCTTAAACCAAACACTTCATTAGCACCAGATGGGCGGATCTCAGATTCCAAACGAAACATACATATCCCCATTTACAGTGACTCAACCCAAAAAAGCCAGTCCTCCAACTAAAATGCAAGTGCCACATCCATTTTTCTCCACAGTAAGAGCAGATCACATATATGATCACTGCAAAAGTCAGAAGGGACTGTGCTGGATTTCACACTGGCTAATTACTTGTGTGACGAATTATCAACTTAAAAATCAAGTATCTGCATGGCTCCAAGCTGAATTTTTTTCCATTTTCCATTTTTTTTTCAGATTTAAAAAAAAATTATAATTCACTGCTTGGAGCAGCAAAGACACTTTTTTTTAAACACAGCAACAAATTTCAAGCCTACTTCTCAAAGCACATCAAAAGAGCTCATCACTGGTGATACCAAGAGGTCTGGATCTTTTCATGTCTGGGAATCAACTCTTAAAATTAAGTTTTCACAAAGCCTGTTTTCTTGTTTTTGAGAAACTTGCCCCATCGTGAGCTTTAGTGACTCATCCCCAGATGTCTCTGACTTGCAGCACCTGAACTAACTGCACCCATGAAATACCTTGTGACTAGGCAAAACCACAGCCCATAGGTGGGAAAGCAGGGCATGGAGATTAACTCAGAAAAACAGATAAAAACTGCACCTTCCCCTGTCACTGTTTCTTCCAGAGATGTGGAATTGAGCAACTGCTAGGCTTGGCTGACCTAGGCATGTTGAGATGATGGTCAATCTCACGAGGTGCAGCCGGCTGCATGTCTGTCCTACTTCCATAAATCCCAAACACTCTTGCTCCAACAGCAAAGCTCTGACAATCCTTTACAACAGAGAGGTTCGTTCTTTTCTCTCTCCCCTTGCTTTTTGTTTTAAAGAAATGTCTCAAAGTATTTTCTATGGGAGTGTTTCTGCTGAAGGGAATTGGGGAAAAACATAAGCAGACACTTGAGGTAGACAGGAACCACCCACTCACAAACCTCCTGTTTCAGAGGGGCACAGCTGCAGCTCCAGTTGATGTTCTCTTGTGACGGTGGTCACAGCGGTTTTCAGGTGAGGGAAGAGATGAGAATGTTGACTCCATGTTCAGAAGGCTTGATTTATTATTTTATGATATATATTACATTAAAACTACACTAAAAAGAAGAGAAGGAAAAGTTCCATCTCAGAAGGCTAGCTAAGCTAAGAATAGAATAGAAAAGAATGATAACAAAGGCAGCTGCCTCAGACTCTCTGTCCGAGCTAGCTCCGCTGTGATTGGCCATTAATTACAAACAACCACATGAGACCAATCCCAGATGCACCTGTTGCATTCACAGCAGCAGATAATCAATGTTTACATTTTGTTCCTGAAGCCTCTCAGCTTCTCAAGAAGAAAAAATCTTTAGAAAAAGATTCTTACAAAAAGATGTCTGCGACATTCTCTCCCCCCTGCCCCGTCTAGAAAATTTATTAGGACAAGTGTTTTAGTGAAAGAACAATGTTTTTCACCAATCCTGTATTGTTTTTCTAGTGGTGAAGCTGAAGCGCTATGAAAGTTACAATTAATCAAACCTCAGGTACAGTGTAACTCATCACTCCCTGGTTTTCTGCCAAAGTCAGAAGTTTCAGAAGGTTAACCTGTTTCCAAAACAAGCAGAATCTATCGACAAATTTTCAGCTGATTTTGTAGTTAATACTTCAAAAGGGCAGAGTTGTTTCCTTATATTTGTGTTTTCAAAGGCCAGGCAGGAGGTGGTACCTCTGCACAGCAAAACCAGAGCTGAGCACTTTTTGCAGCTGCTCCTACCACAGGAGTGATTTACAACTGTTTGTGCTGAGAAATCATGAGAAATGGTTAACGCAGAACCACTTCCCCCAGCAAACAGAGCCAACCCTGTAACCAGGTTAGCACCCCACAGAGACACTAATGAGCTCCCTGCACACCTTCCAGCCTCCTGAACCCGTGTGTGATGGAGCTGCAGGCACAGGGCACTGGCACCTCTCCTTCACCTGTGTCTGCAGAGAACCTTACCATCACTGGCACAGATGCAGCTGTGCATCTACCTCAAAAAAAGGAGAAAAAAGTTTAAATCCACTGTATTTGCATATGTTGTGTATAAAATAATGTATTTGACTGCCAGATTTTGCTGTGATTAGCACTGTGCAGGTCAAACCCACCAGTGTAACAATCAAGCAATGCTCATGCTGGAGAGTCCAGCTCAATTATAAAAAAAATAAACTTGCAAGAACAGTATCATATTGAAATACCAAATTTCTCTGTAATTGCAAGCCTCCTTGCTTTGTGAATTCATCCCTCATGTCCATTATCTACTCCCATTCCTGCCTCAGGAGGGACACAGGCAAGTAACACTAATAGATTCCGTTTCCCCGAGTGCTCCCTCTCGATTCATCATGCAACAGGGACTCTTTTTTTAATAAACCACATGTCTGCAAAAGCAGTATCACCATACATCATCATCAGGATAGATTAAGAGAGTCAATCATCATTTTTAAATAAGCCAAGAGCAGCAGCTGCAAAACATGAAGCCACTAACACTGTCCGTGCCACTGCTGGTTTCCCCACAGGCATCCAGCGGGTGTTTGCAGGTAGGAGGAAGAGCACCTGAACCAAGAAGAGGGATGCTTTCTGCACTGGTGCCCCAAAACTGAGGGGATGAGAGACATCAGCTACTCAAAGCATCTTGCTTCAGAACAAAACAAAGTGAAAAAACTTGCTTCAGTGTGTAAACAGAGGAAAAAGGGTCATTTTTGGAGATGAACTTGCTTGGACACGACGAGTCCCTTGGGTTCATGTTATCAAGGGAATGCAGCATCCCAAACTTCACTGAAGAGATGGGCAGGGAAGGGGTCCTGCTCTGACAGCAGCTCTGACCTCATCAACCAACCCCAGCTTTATTCCACCATTTCCTGGAGGAGCGAAGGAAAGAGCAGAGATGGGTGGGAACAAACAAACTGATACTGCTACCCACAAACAAAGGAAGTGTGCTTTGAAGGCAGCACCTATGCAGACCCGATGGAAGTAACAGAAGCAGCAGTCACAACAACAACAAACTCCTCCAGAAGTCTGAAGAAACTACAGCACTCACTAGAAGCAGTGCCAGAGGAATTCAGCACATGGCCATTTCCACCCAGTATCACCACCATGCCCTTCCCACGCTGACGCAGTTGCTCCCACTGCAGATAAACCCCATTCCCAAGGGCATCCTGACAATACTGAATTTTCCAGAAAGCCCTGAAGAATGAAGCCAGCTCATGTGTGTGAGTCAGCAAACTCACACGTATGCAAGACCCCTTTTCCATCCTGTTTAAACACCTGGGGAAGCCTGGCTGCACATGAAAATCCATGGAAAAGCAATATATATGTACCCTACATTCTTCCTCTTCCAAAACAGTTTCTCTTGCTAGTTGTTCCCCCTCTTCGAGAAAGTGTGGGGTTCCTTAAACCCTTTTGACTAGAAACATTTATGAACAGCTGAAACTCGCATTTTCTCTGCAACTGAACTCTTCTCCAGGCCCCAAAGGCTTCCAGCTTTTCCTCTAAAAAGGAGAAAAAGTGATGAAAGTTATTCCCACAGCTGGACCAGGCAGCCCACACTGAGTTTATCTTGTTGCTACTTCATGTGTGTATTCACCAAGCCTCTCATGAGCTTCTCACCACACACACTCAGCTTTCAAGTTGGCAGTTGGAGATAAAAAAGCAGCGATATCAGCATCGGCCACCAGCACCAATCCCAGGAGGAATGAAGGGACATGGGAGCAGCGCTGGCACTTCCCAGGAGAGGGATGGAGGGACACCAGGGAAGTGCCTGATACTCATCCCACCTGGTTTCCCCTGTTCAAATTGTAATAATGTGCTACCAAGGGCCCTAAAAATGCTGGGGTTTTGCATGGAATGTGACCCCCTTCCTCCTACAAGCTATAGGGGTCTGTCTTCTGTCTGTGTCAGGGCTTGTTTACATGATAAATGGCCTTTTTACTGCCTCTATACACTTACATGCAGGCATGCAGGAGAAAGAGGGATGCTGCTTAGGTGACTTCTTTTGACTTCAGACCAACAACCATCCCCACAATTTAAACACACTGTTTCCATCTTGCCTGCCAATTCACTGCCAACCAATAGTTGCAAAAGGTATTAAGGCCAGAAAACTTTGGTCTAAAGCTGGATTTCAAGATTTTTTTAGATCAAATGAGCAGCTGAGTTTTCATGGTACATGAAGGATAGGAGGACTCCCTTGTACCAGGAGGATGACAGCTCACCACTGCTCTTCTCTAAGGGGCTCCATCCCTGGAGGGTCCCACTGGCTTGTGTCTGATGTACATGCCAAAGTGACACTGCCAGGATATGTCTTTGCCAACAGGACTAATACACTATGCAAACACAGAAACCAGTATTTGAAGGACAGACCAGCAGTTTTTGTTTGGGGATTTAAGAGAGTTTTTTGTCAGTCTGCAAAATGTTACCCTGAGCTGCCCCTGCACTGACTAAAATTTGCATTTTCCCATAAAGCCCCAGGGCATCCTGCTCTCCTCTGGCCCTCATGCTAAGAGGGGAAATCAGGAATATACATTCAGGTGGGATACCAGGAAAAGTTTCTTCCCCCAGAAGCTGGTCAGGCACTGAGCAGACTCCCCAGGGAACAGTCAGAGGCCCGAACCTGCCAAGAGCTCCAGGAGCGTTTGGACAATGGATAACCCTCTCGAGGATGCACAGGGTAGGATTGTTGGGGTGTCCTATGCAGGGCCAGGAGTTGGACTTGATGATCCTTGTGGCTCCCTTCCAACTCAGAAGATTCTATGACTTTGGCTATAGGGCCCTCTTATCCACTGGTTCAGGAACTGGAAGGCAGCATGCAAGGCAGGGCTGCAGGAGCAGAAATATCTGCTGTTTAGGGCGGCTGAAGCTGGACCTGAAAGATTTTTATCCTTCCTCGAACCAACCCCTGCCCAATGACAAACAACTCCTAAAACTCCCCAGGAATGGTTACCAGCTGCATGTTTCTCATTTTCCAAGTGCCTGGCTCAAGGCACTGCAGGCAGCTCACAGAGTCAGAAACTAGGGCTGGAACACGAAACATTCCATCATTGACATTATCCATGTCAATGGGATAAAACCAAACCACCCTTCAAGCCATCCTGGAGCATCCAGACCATCTCATGAGTGAACTGCAAAGACCAGCTCATGCTTTTGATTCATTTGCACACAGGCATGGCAGATGAATTTGGAGGAGAATTAGTAATCCTGTCTTTGGAGCAGAGTTTGAATAACAGGGAATAAATACAGCCTGGAGCCCTGGACACAATGGGATGGGACTGTCCCCACTTACATCCTGCTCGCTCTCATATTCAGTGATACACAGGCCCTAGGGGTGAAAAGTCCATATGGAATCACACTCCAAGGCCACACCAGCATGGGAAGGTGAGGAGATGCTGTGGGACCAGCAGCAGCACACACCATCTTCCACCTCCACGGGTCTGGCTCTGCAATTCTACTACAAAGCCACGTGAGCAGCTTAGTTATTTATTTAACTAAAAGCTTTTAATTATCTCTCTCACACACACACATTCCATGGGGTGGGGAAGGAACGAAATAATCAGCCTACAACCAGTGACCAGAGGGTTCAAAGGAATTGTGGTTTTCATAGAAACAGCTAACCAGCCCAATTCTTCTTCCACTGCTGCAAAGCGTGTTCCCATCCCCAGGCTCCAGCCATGGCGTGTTTTGCTGTGGTTACATCCCAGGCTGAGCTGATCCTGTAAGGAGGACTCAATTTTGACAGAGCAAAGGATCCTCCACAGGTCTGGGCTCCAGGTTTCCTGATGCAGCCACAGAGGGTTATTCCATTGTGTGACCCAGTCTGAAAGCCAGGCTGACATCCCATGGGACTCGCCCTCACCAGCAGATGGACTGGGCTGCTCCCCAAAAATACACATGGGGAGGGAAGCACCCAACACTGCGGCCACGGCCATGCAACCAGGCAGCCATGGAGCTCTCCCACCACCTGCAAGATGAAACACTCCCCTGAGCTTCCCATCTTCCTACATCTTTTAGGCTCTGCACCGAGATCAGGGAGAAACAAAATTCTCAGTCTCCTCCAAAAGCACCAGAGTTCAAGTGCTGTAAGCCTTTATAAATTATAAATTACAAAGCACTGCTATCAACATTTGCTCTGAGCACAGCAGCTAAAGCAAGCTGGCATGGGAATTTGTTTAAAATCCCAGATCCAAAATGCAGCAGGGTCTGGAGGAGCATGGCCTGGAAGAGTACGACTGCTTGAACATAGCCCCGAAGCCCACACAATTTCCCTCTCTGTGGAACTGCTTCATTTAAAAAAAGAAAAAAAGAGAGAGAAAGATTTAGTCCATCGGTATGATCTACTTGGACAAATAAAAAGCACTGGCTTTTAATACACAATGTGAGTGGCATTACACAAGCAAAAACTCACATAAACAGAAAACAAGCGTAAACAACCAACTGAACGTAAAGAAACTAATAATATTAATCGGGATTAAGTACAAGCCATAAACATTCCTACCTAATCCATCCGATGGACAAAGATAAATCCCTGCTATGCCACATCTACAGTCCTTTGCAACTTAAGAAACCACAACACTGATCAAAACAGTAGTAGATTAGACATACAAAGGGAAATCTTTACACATTATTGCCTGCTTAGCCTACACAAGATTACGACAATAAACCAAGCACCAAGAAAGAATAATCATTGCAAAAGATCCCCAAGCCCAGACTGCAATTTCTAGTCCTGATGGAAAGCTTTATATTGAAATATTTCCCAGAGAAATACACAAGAGCAAGAAACACAGCTCCAAGCCTGAACAACCTGAGTATCTCCTATTCCTTAACGCTCTAGGAAAACTGCACAGAAGGTAGAGGGAAGCCAACAGACCTGCAGTAGAGCTTAAAAGTACAAAGTAAAGTTTATGATGGGAAATTATTTACATTCATAGGGCCGCTGCAGGGACCCTCACACCATCCTATTAAAGCCCTTAGATTCATCACAGCTTCCCAGGGATGTAAAATCAGCTCCAGCAAGTTCAGATACTGACCCAGTGTGACACACAGCACAGCTCAGCTCTACCTCGCCACTGCAGCCCCACCCACACATTCCTCCATCAAAAGAGGGGTGGGAAGCTCCCACCACGAGCAGGGATCTCTGGCCTGGATAGGTGGGGAGAGCCCAGAGCTTTCTCACCTGGCATGGACACAAGATCTCTCAGCACCACCGATTTTCACGGCTTTTTCCAATAAATAGGTGGAATATGGGAGTAAGGGGCTGAAGAAAAATCCACCTGCAGTGACACAGGTACTGTCACAGCTCCCCCAAATGAAGAGGCTCTCAGCACATGCCCCTCATTTGGGAATACAAGGAAAGATATCTGAGAAAAATTCCCAGTCAGATGCTATGGATACTCAGGAACATCCAAGGATGAAGAGCCTGAGGTTCACGCGCTGACCCCAAAAATCCAGGATTCCTTTGAGATGCCAAGTAACTGCTGGTGAAAACCTAGTACAGAGCCACTGCCTGCCATCAGCAACCCTTCTGTATGCACAACTTTATTCCAGCATGTTAGATGCCACATTCACAACATCATTATCATCATCATTCACCTATCAATGTATCAAAGCACTCGGAGCACCCCAACATCCCTGCAAGCTATCCTGTCAGAGCAATACTTTGATCTCTAATAAATGAATTGGTGGAGGTGGTTGGTCCCTAGATAAACCACATCCTTGCCAGCCTATGTTCCATTCATTCAAATATCTGCTCAACAAGGAGTAAATGGGGCAGTAGGAGAGACATTGTTTACCACTTTCCAAAAATCAAATGCTGTCATATGAAAATCACCATGGATGCTCATGCAGAGCACATAGGCACTTGGCAGGAAGACACTGGAGCCAGGAGATGTAGGTTTGGAGTATCATTGCCTGAAGCATTTATAGGCTTCAGGAACATACAATGTTTGGAAACAGGCCAAGAGGAGTCCTTACTCCTCAGGATTGCTGCTTTCCCATGAAATGCTTTGCTTTTCATAAGATTATTTGTTTTAACTTGCAATTGTGAGATCAGACGAAAACACAGGTAATTCCTGTTCTTGTCATCTAAACTGATACAGGAAATAATGAATGTGTTTATATTAGGAAAAACCATCCTTCTCTATGTTTCATAAGGTTCTAATTGAATTTTCAAGGTAAGGAGCACACACTATGTTTATCCTGATATTTATCTTCCACAGCAGATTATGTTTGTCCATGGGAATCCTAGAAAATCCTCGCCTTCTTTATTAAGGCCATGGCAGCAGAGATATGCACTGCCTTTTAAATCCCACCCAATGCTCAAAATTGCCCTAGAAGTGCAACTGAAGATGCAAGATGATGTAAAATATAAACATCAAGAGTATCAGTATCACTGACATGCGACACAAAACCCTTACCAGTCACCACAATGCTGCAGGAAAAACTTAAATTCATCAAAAATTTTGCTGGACCAGCCATTAAAAAAAAACAACCTACTTTGGATCTCCACAAAGCAACCTTTGAAGCAAAGGGAGCAGATCCTGGGGCAGTGACACAGGAGTTAGCTAAGCATGAAAGGAATTGCACTCCACCGCATCACAGCAGCAGCCAGGGCAGAGCCCCTCTGCATCCCTCATCCAGAGCCAGCATACTCTCTGCCCCATGAGATCTTACAGGCATTGTTTTTACAAATCTTAACTGTGAATAAGAATCACTAATTCAAAGACCATCCCTCTAGATCCAGCAAACTAAGGCAAGCAAAATCCAGCATATTTGAAAAGCCTTCAAATCCTAAACGGAAAGAGCAAGGGAAGGCAAAAAGGGATTTGTGGTACTGTTCAAATATTAGATTTTCATGGAATAGCTTGCATTGGAAGGGACCTATCTTGCTTTGCTTAATTAATATCTTAATTAAATTAACACATAGAATTATAACTGAAGGAGCATAGCACCAACCCCAGAATTTGGACAATCTCTAAGAAATTTTCTCTTCACCATGCAATCATGCAATTCTTGAATTACCATTTACACAGCCACAGAGGGAAAAGCTGCCAGACCCTGCCCAAAACCAGCTTCCTCAAACCAGTGCACCAAGGGTGAACAAGTTCCTTTTCCCCAAAAGGAAAGGAAGTGAAGACTTGGAACACTTGCAGCTGCAGCACTCAGAGGTGTCTGAGGTGGATTTTAACTCATTCCAGACATTCTGGAGTAATTTTCATCACAAATGGTGCCTCGCTGGAGATAGGAAATAAAAATACGCCTTGGTGGAAAATCCAGTAAGAGCATTGCTTCCCAGTGGGCCAAGGTGTTTTCTTGAGCTAGAATTCAGGGCAAAGCAGGATCCAGGGACAGGAAAGAGCCCTTGCCTGACTGATACCAAACCACAGCATCCACATTTGTCCCATGGGTGGGTGAGCAGGCATCGGTCTGCGGAGCCCTAAGCCCTTCCCCGCCATATCTCGCTCCCGCTCCTGCACAATGGACTCCGGGCAGAGCTGGGGATCCCAGCCCGGGCAAGCCGCCCCAGCACAGGGGAACACGGGGTGCCAGCCCCCCCGAGCTGTGTGTCCCTATCCTGCCATCCCCATTCCCTGCCTCCTGCAGAATCTGTCTCGGGCTGAGCCTCGGCCTTTTGACTTCCAGCACTCCGTGTCACACACAGCCCCACGAGCCGCGCACACACACGCTGTGCGCACGCAGATGCACCGGATTCGGTCACTGCAAACACACACCGCGCACACACACAGGGCAAACACAGACACGCTGCACACACCCGCACAGCACGTACATACACATGGGGCACACTCACCTGGTGTGCAGGGACACACAGCGCACTGCGTATCCATGCAGTGCTCACACGCAAAGCTCACAGCAGTCACACCACACACCCCCGATACAAACTACACACACGGGGTGCTTGTGCAGACCACGCGTGCACACTGCAACACCCCACGCACGCACACCCTTTACACACACAAGCACACTAACCGCACACGCTCACTGTGAAGATGCACCTTGCGCAGATGAGCACACGCACTCACACACCGTGCACAACCACACACGCGCACATACACGTGCCCGCCCGCACAGAGACCGCGGGCTCGCACCGGCCCGCCGTGTGCGGACACGGACACACGGACACGGAGCCGCCGCGCAAAGGCCGTGCGCACTCCCCCGCGCCGCGCACCCGCTCCCGCGCGCACTTACCCGGCCGCCTCCGCGCGCGGCGCCCGCCGGCCTCGCACCGGCCCCCGCAGAGCCCCCGCCGCGGTGCGGCACCCCGGGGCCGCGTCGTGCCCAGCCAGTCGCTCTGCCTCCGTTCCTCCCGCTCCGCGCCCGCCGCTCCGCGCCCGCAGCCGCCCGCCCGCGGCTCTACCCCCCCCGCCCCGCCTCCTCCCCCCACAACACTGTAGTAAGTTCTCATTGGCCGAGGCCGAGGGGCGGGACGCCAGCGCCGCCTCGCCATTGGCTACAGGGAAACCGCGGCCGGCGGCGCGGGCGGGGGAGCGTGCGCCCCCTCCTGGCTCCCCCCATGCCGCTCTCTGCCGTTTCCTCTCGCGGGCGGCCCGGAGGGAGAGCCCGGAGCGCTTTGCTGAGCCCGCCGCAACAACAACCCGGGCAGCGAGAGGCTGAAATAACGGGATTAGCGCCTGTTCCTGCCACCACCACACCCTCCCCCGCTAGAGTGATGGTGGCGGGGGGGGCGATAATTTGGCGCCGCACGGCCCCGGTAGGAAGGGGCAGGAAGGGTCCTGCCCGCCCGTACCGCGGGCGCAGCGCCGCTCCCCCTCCCTCCGTGACCCAAATTTTAAATACCGTTCGCTGCCTCCCAGAGAAAGTCGTGGCGCAGCTCTGAAGGGAAACCCGGGGTGAAGAAGCAAGGAGGAATGTATGAAGAAAGGTAGGGGGGGGCGTTGGGGTTTTTTTAACGCTGTCATTATAGTCTTCATTTTTTTGAGCATAAGTCCATTCGTAATCGAACAGGTACTGCCACAGTCTTGTGGCAAGCCAAAAAAGCGACAATTGAGGCGGCTTGGTCAACAAGAAACGCCCCCAGGACAGCCCCACCGAGGGGCCCACCCTGCCCCTGCTCTGGAATCCCGCACCTCCAGCATGGCCTGGATTTCCCTCGCTTACAGCCAAATTAGAATCAGTTATTTTTGTCAAGCAGAGCTGTCCAGCTCTCCCTGCTTTGTACATCAGAGCAAAACATGCTGCCCAGTACCTCTTGAGCACTTCCAAAGGTTACAGCAAAGCTGCTGGCAGCCTGCCCAGCTCAGGAACCGAATCCCCCTCGTATATGTGCACAATTCCAAAATACTCCTGGCACTAAGGCATCTCCATTTGTCTCCCATAGAGAATTAAGGTCTCAGGCATATTATTCTGCTTGGATTAAGAGCAACCGCCCTGCCTCTTCACCAGCAAATAATACCCAAGGCTGATGCACACTGGCTGGGATGGCTCCATCACTGATACTGATCTAGCAAGGGCCACTCACACTGAGGACATTTATGCTATATGAAGCTAAAAATACCCAGATTTTTAGAAAAAAATTAACATGTTTCTCACAGCCATTTACCCCTTCTCCTTTATGCGTCTATGACAGTCAGCTCTGCCAAGAAGAACGGAGCAGCTCCCCTGTGTCCAAGTGTTGAGACTACTTGCAATAAGGTCCTTAATTAGAGGGAAGACAGATATTTTTTGCCTTAAATCTGGACTACTTGGTGGTTTCCTTGGACTTAGATGAGCACATCTGATTTAAAAAAAGGCTGGCAAAGGTCTGGCAGCTCCAAGTCGCTGCTCCTACATTAGGGACAGGTAGCTCCTTTGAAACATGCCCTGAAGTTCTGACTTCAGTCCCCCGTGCAACAAATTAGCATATTTTAATAGCCCAGGCAGTACATGGAGGAGTGTCAGATGTTCAGTGCTGATCCACCACAACTGCTGCCTTTGCTACTGCTCACCCATGGTGGGCATAAAACACTGCCAGAAGAGAAATACCAGTCCAAAGAGCTTTGAGGAGAAAACCGTGGAGCAAAGAAACCACAAGATTTGGTTGGCAACAGCTTCTCGCAGCTAAGAAAAACAAGCAAACAAACCCACACTGCTTCAAGATTATGTGGAGGAGAGACCAGGGCAACAAAAACTTTGCATCAAAGCAGTGATTTAACACCACACAGTGCATCATCCACTACGCTCAGATCACCAGATGATCCCCAACTCCATCTGTCAGCAGCTGAGAACAGAGAGCAGCAGCTCCTGCATTTTGTATTCCCAGGTGAAGCATTTATCCACAGGGAGCACTAGCACAAGCTGCTGACGTGCTTGTGCATGAGGGCAACGGATGCTGTCACCTCTTCAGATCCCAAACAAATGGCTGAGCTTGACTGGCTAAAAAGCTAAAGGAAGAGACACTAGAAAGTTGAATTATCAAATACAAAAGGAGGCACTACATCTATGCCATGAGAGCCTGAAAAACATTCTTCTGGGGCAAGGGGATCTAAGCCTACATAAAGCAACTTTTTATAGGGAGCAGAAGATATGAGAAAAAAAAGGGCAAAAGAAACCCAAAACCACCACTCTCATGGAAATAAACCCATCACCACCACACTTCTGCTGGAAGCCACTGGCTTAGCTTGTAACTTTCTCCTTCCTACATAGCCCCAAACTGACCTCTGAAATCCCATAGGAAGTAATGGAAATTTCTTAAATTCTTTACTATAAAAACAGTTTGCCCTGTGCCAAGCCTGGATTGAAACTATTTAAAGAACTCTCCTGGTTACAGCTGGTTAAAGTCACTTTATGGGAATTATTTAGAGATTGAGAATTATTTTATTAAGACAGGATTTCTTGGTATTTGCCTGTTGGATATAGGAATAAGGACAGGAATTATATTCATTTTAGGCATGCATTTGGGGTCGCTAAGGCAGAGGTTGTTCCTCACAAAGTGAAAGGCCACTTGGAATGCTCAGATCCTGATGGATTGGTGTAAACCAACTGGGTAATGGAGGACAATGCCAAACCCTGCCCTCTGCCTGGGTAATGTGCAGGCACTTGCAAGCAGCTCAGCAGGACACACTGCAGCATCCTAGGAGCATCCAGACAGCAGATTAAATCTAGCTCAAGTTAAGTTCTTCATAGAACAGATCTTTGTAAGGTGATGCAGCACTCTGTAGGCCCACAAGATACACTCCAGGTAGGATTTGTTGCAAAACAGGGCTCCCAGTTTACCCCAGTGCTGGGGAACACTGCCCAGAGCATTACTGGCACAATAACAAAAGGCACAGAGCTCTCTCCTCTTTGCCCTGAGGAGCTTCTCCAGTGAGGAATTCCCAGTCTAAACAAAGCAATTGTGCATCACACTGGTGCTGTGCTCCCTTCCCCAAAGCAAGCAGGACTTAAAGTGAAGAGAAATACTTGGGATTACACCAAGTTCAAGGGAAAAAAAAATTAGGCTGGTCAGATGAATCCTTTATCTATCCTGCTCTAAATGAGCTGTATTACGCACACATATGTGAACACACAACGGGCACACTCCATTTGCCTTCTCACACTCACACGCTTTGCAAACAAGTGACAGTCTCCCTTGCAGCAGCAACCATTTCACAAGAGCTTCACAGCAAACAAGGTGGGAGGAGAGCAGGTGGCTCAGTTTTGCCAGTTCCTGGCCCTCTGCCCTTGGCTCCTCTTCCAGCTTTGCTGTCACCATCAGCAGTGCTGATTTGGCCACGAGCAGTAGACAAGAGTGAGGAGGAGAGGAAACCTCCTTTTGACTTCTCAAGCTTTGTCTTCCTGTAAAATGGTGATCTAGAATTAAGATAGTGCAGGTAAATGATTCACCTGCAAGGCAAGAACGCTGCATTTCTCCCCTGCCCACCCCTCTCTCCAGCACAGAATTCACTGCTGAAAAAGCCTCTGAAAGGCTGAACTGCAAATTCAAGGAATTTTCACTAAGGTCTAGAACACTTGCACTACTTTGCTACAACTCATGGTGTGCACAGTGAAGGCAACCTGAAACATCTACACTCACCTGGCTCTGTATCAAGTATTTAACCAAAGATTAAATCTAGTCCAGCCCATCATAACACTCTCCAAAACCAACAATTGATTCATTGCTGAGATAGTTATTAAAGGGCCAAGAAGCGCCCTCCATAGCTAAAGAGACTGAGTGATTTAGGTATTGGAATCACACTTGGCATCAGGGCAGTTCACCTCCAATTTTGCTAAATCCAAACTGCTTCTGCCACCCTTTTCTTTGTGGTTTCCTTCTGGAGAATTTTCTTTTGTTGGCTGTAATTTGTAGCCTTTAAAAGCTGCTGTTGCTAAACAACAACCATGTGTTCTCCCATGGGCAGAAGAATCCCATTTTTTAGCCATTAGATCTTTTTGGTACTGGGCTGGCTCAAATGGATCCTTTTTGGACAGACGGGGTGGCTGGGAACTAAGTCTGTACACCCAGGAATTCCCTTCCCACCTGCAATCTGGTTAATTGATGCAAAAAGCTCCCGTCATGAGTTTCATTGATTTGTATGAAGCTGATGTTCATTTGAGTCAGTCTTGCAGCACAGCAGACAAACTCCAAGTAGAAAGAGGAACAAAACAGAAGTGGAGCTTCAGTTCTCTCCAGGCTGTGTGCCAGTGCAGAAGAACAGCTCCTGGAGAGTCAGCTTTGTTTAGACTTAGGGCTTAGAGTCAGCATGTAAAGCACATTTCTGCCAAGATGCACCATTAAAGATTAGAGGAGGTCAGCTGCAGCCCTGCAGGATCCAGTGCTCATATGGTGAATGTTTCTACATTGACAGAGAAATACTGTTCCTCTCAAGTATGAGTAGGAGGTATTAAACACACGAGTGTCTGCACTGAAAGGATCTATAAAGAGCTTAAAAAATCCTGGAGAACAGAATACAGGTGATGCTGTGAATTCAAGCAGTGCAGGCTCAGGAAAAGGCAGAGTCAGTATGGCATGACCCTGAGCACCAGAAACAACCTAAGAAACTGACTGAACCATGGAAAGAACCATCACAGGAGCCTCAGACTGTCCCACAGCACACTCATCTCCATCACCTCGAGAGCTCACCCTCCTTCAAGGCATTTACTAGGACTTCATATCCCAGCAGTCACGGTAAAAAACTAAAACCAGAGGTGTGTGCTCACAGACAGCACTTGACTCCCTACCCCTCTTTCAGGAATGCTGCTGGAAACTCCTACAGTTGGGCAGCAGGAAGAAGTTCAAGCTCTTGTGTCAGCCTCCTAAGCCAAGCAGGACCAGCCAGCCTGGCCAGAGAGGCAGCTGTTCCTTCAGCGGGGGACAAGCTCAGCTATGCAGCCTTTCTTGAAATGCACCCAAAAATAACAGTGACTGCCACCTAGAGACCAGAGCTCCAGGCGGGAGGCAGCCAAGCTGCACTACAAACAAAAGATGTCAGGGGCTGATTTACTCTTTGCATAGATGAGGAGTCAAACTGTAGCCAAGAGAGGCTCTGGCTTCTTTAAATAACACCAGGTAGGTGTGTTTTCAGCTGCAGCTTCTCCACAGAAAGGCACCAATTCAGTGAAGGAGACTGGACTCCATTCTGTTAATCTCTTTTTGGGCAAAGAGCCCCCCTTGGCTTCAAAATGCTTAGAGCTCTTTGGTATGGGGAAGGACAGTTTCAAGATCAGGGTTTATTCAGGACTATTTAACTTTACCTAGCAGTGAGTTTAAGGCAGATACTTGGCAGAGAGTGTTCGAGTCTGCACTAACACATCCCAAAGGCCGTGAACCCAGCTTCAGTCAACAGACAGCAAATGGTGCTGAGGGCTAGACCTGTGCATCAGGGAGGGACACTTGGCAAAACCTAACATTTATTTAAATTAAACTTTAGCTGTGGAGAACAAATACAGCTTCTAACCATTATTTTTTCCACAAATAAGAGCCAAAGCTCTGCACACCTTGGTCAGCACGGTGTCCCCTGCCTGACACGTCCTTGGACCTTGCAGGATTTGTCCTGAGCTACTGAATTGGATCAGTCTTGTCACTTTGAGTCCTGCCTATGGATGTTCCCAGAACCTGACAGAGCACAGCCAAAGTCTGCCCAGAAGCATTTCTGCAGGTGCACAATGATTAACTGGTGCACATTTCCATATCACAAATTAAAAAGACCTCAGCTTGCTTGAAATGCAGTATATTAACCTCTGAAACTGGCAGTCATGGATACCAGCTTCAAAAAGATGAATATCAATAAGACAGAATCCCAAAGGATAGCATCCCACTGCTGCCAGATTTTCTGGAGCTCAAAATAAGGCATTTTGAGGCATTTTAAGGTAGTAACTTTACATGCTTATTTTATTAAGAGAACCCAAAGTGGTTTATATTAATAGACAGAATCCAAGAAATTGAGGAGGGCGAGGGGGATAAGGTAGCGAAGGAAAGCTCTGGGCATGGATGGAGAGACAGGGAGCCAACGGCAGGAAGCATACTGCCATTGTCACAGTTAATTGCCAAGAGTCTGAAAAAGTTTGCTACTAAAATAAATAACTCTGTTAATTCAGGGTGTTGTGCAGGTCCACTGAGGCTGCACAGTAACAGTGCACACAGTAAATCTCTGGAGCAGGAGATGCAGCAGCAGCTTGGAGATGCCAATCTCACCCTGCACTCACTGCAGGCTGCATCAGAAAAGCTAATAATCATTAAGCTGCCATCTTTTATTTCTAATTATTTGTCTCCACAGCAGGGTTTCTCCAACCATCAAGCAAAAGGGAGGCAAGTCTCAAAGGCGTAACTGTTTTGAAGTGGGCTCACAGCTGCCACGGCATGAATGCCTCTCCAAGAACAGTAGCAACTGCTCTGCATGGCCCACGGAGCTGGGAGGGAAAGCATCTCTGTTTAGGCTGGTTTTCAATGTCGGTTTTTAGGTCAACCAAAACAGCTTTTCTTATGCAACAGAAAGCTCACTTGTTTTGGAGTTTTTGCTTTCATTTAATTAGATGGTAATTCAGAGGGCAGCACTGCTATTCTGAACGCCACAATGAGAACTGTTTTCACTGCTTTACTAAGCAACAAAGTGAAAACACTGAGCTAAGCTGGCTCTAGAACTTGACACCATATTAGAGACCATGGTCTCTTCTGACAGTGTGGGACAAGTGAAGAGATACCTTGCTGCCACATTTCCATAGAAACATGGAATCATTTAGGTCAGAAAAGCCCTTCATGATCAAGGAGGCTAATCATTAACCCACCGCTGTCAAGCCCACCAGTAACCCATGCCCCTAAGTGCCACATCTACACAGATTTTAAACCCCTCCAGGGATGGGGACTCCATCATTGCCCTGGGCAGCCTGTGCCAGTGCTGGATGACCTTTTCCATGAAGAAGCTTTTCCCTAATGTCCAACTTAAACCTCTCCTGGCACAGCTTGAGGCTATTTTCTCTCATCCTGTCCCTTGTTCCCTGACAATCTCTTCCAGGCTGCTCCCTTCTGTCAAGGAGCTATGGAGAGACAGAAGGTCCCCCCAAGCCTCCTTTTGTCCAGGGTGAGCCACCCCAGCTCCCCCAGTTGCTCCTGCTGCTCCAGCCCCTTCTCCAGCTCTGTTCCTTTCCCTGGATACACTCCAGCCCCTCAATGTCTTTCTTGCTGTGAGGGGCCCAAAACTGACACCAGGATCGAAGGTTTGGCCTCACCAGTGACCAGTACAGGGGGACTTCCCTAGTCCTGCTGGCCACACTAGTGCTCACACAGGCCACGTGCCATTTGCCCTCTTGCACACCCAGGCTCATGTTCAGGCACTGTCAACCAACAGGAGAGGCTGAAGAAGAAAATCTCACTGAAATGTGCTGGAAACCTCATTTGTTCTTCCTCTTTGGGCTATGTGTAAACAAGAACTAAGGAGAGAAACTCACAGCACAACAAGCTGTTCAAGGGCAAAGCAGTGCCCTTCTCCAGGTCCCCCATCAATTCTAGGATGGATAGAAACAACATGTATAGATAGATAACAGCACGTGGTTTCCAGCATCACCAGTGCCACTGTATGGAAAGGCAGAGCCCAAACACAGCCCATGAATGGACACCCTGCACTTACCACCACAGACACAGCTCTGAATTTTTCAGCAGTGACCTCACCTTAGATTTCTTGACAGGCTTTAAATAATGGCAACATATGTGAATTTCAGCTTGAAGGTCAAGAGCAAAACTCCCAGCAGAGAGGGTTTTCTAGCTTTTTCAGCATTTTCCTTCACGGTTTCTGCCCCACAGCTACTTCCAGCTTCTCTCCATGGAAGCTGCTGGTGTGTTACTTTGCCCAACACTTACCAGGTCAGGAGAGGAGATTACTAAATTTATATTTAATATAAATATATTACCAAAACTCCTATGCATTTTATGTTTACCTATGAGACAAGCTAGGCTTAAAGAAGGAGAGGCAATCTGAGCCTGCTGTTTTCTCTGCTGAGTGAAGGTCAGTGCTGTCCCTGAGCCAGTGATACTGTACCACACCCCCTTTATCTTTGCTATCCCTAACAAGGTACCATATGGCTTTCTTGTTTGCTGATAAAGATTGACACCAATTATTCAGCAAGCAGCAAATTTCATATCATATCATGATCAGAACCTCTACAGCATGTAACAAGCAGGATCACCAAAATGCAATTCTCTCCCCTCTGTGCAATACATGCAAGAAAACAGACAAAAGTAACATGGGGACTGCTCTAGGGAGTGCAAACCAGGGATGGTCTGGGTTATCAGTGTTTCACAAGGGAGAAATTCACCCTTGAACAGAGACTTGTTAAACAGAGATAGCCAGATTGGTGACTGTCCTGAGGCCCTGCTCAAGCACTGAGCTGGAAGACTCTCTGGCCAAGGACTTGCTCCAGGTTGCCCTGGCACAGCTGCTCTGCTGGAACAGCTTTGCCTCTCACTAACCCATTCCAGCCATCATGCAAGTGAGCACTTGTATCTTGCTCCACATCCAAGCTCACAGCAGCTCCCAGCTGTACCTTCCACGCGGAGGAGTTTTATTCTGCACTCAAATGGCTGCTGGGTGTTTGGTGGGGTTGGAGCTCAGCACTTCTAACCAAGGCAGGTTTTCTAGTTAATTAACAATCCTGCTTTTGGAGATTTGGTAGCAAAGCTCATTCAGATCAGGAGGCAGCTGCTCATCTTCCAAATATAGTGCTCACTTCTGAGTAAGAACAACAGGTTTATGCTTGGATTTGATTCATCTCTCCTGCCCTGGCATGAGGCATTGTATAATGATGTCAAGTTTAAGAATAAAGCAATCTGTTCCCAGCACCTTCCTCTGCTTTCCCTTCAAGTCTTTCATCAATGACTGGCAGCACATGAAATAGTCAGGCACGGAGCAGAGCTGCTCTAAATGTGCTCAGCCCTTTCCCTTACTAGGAGAGGAGAGGGTGTTACTGGGGAAGAGGAGTGATGGAGAGGGGAAAGCTTAGCAGGAGGACAGCTTGAATTTAAAAAAAGAAAAAAAGTAAATTTGAACTTACTGAAGTTTCCAGAGAACACAACCTCGATGCAAAGGCACCACTGCACCCAGAGAAAAAGCATCACCAAGCAGATCCCTTCCTTCCCTCCACCCTGAGCACACAGACCTTGTCCTCAGAGGCTTTAATACACAAACACCACCTCACAGCCAAGTTCATGGCAGGCACCAAACCTCTGCAGGGAAACCGTCAGAATCCACCCCACCAGGGCAATTTTTCCCCTATGCAAAGCAGGCGCTCCATAAACACAAACTGAAATCATCAGTGCCTAATGCTCTTCTCCAAGCTCGACACGCATTTCCCTTCCTCTCCTGCCAGAAGGGCCTCAGCCTCCTCTCCATGGCCTGCAAAGCCCCAAACACCCATGGTCTGCAAAGGGTGAGGTAGTCCAGTGCCATCAGAGAGCCCCTTTCACAACCACAGTGCTGACTTGCCACCAACAGGTGTCAGGAGACATCCTGGAAGAACAGCAAGCATTGCTTTCCATTCGCAAAAATATTTTCCCTTCCATTTGCTCACTTGCTGGCATTAAAGTGTGTTTTTATCCCCAGGTCAGTGCTCCACAGCCTAGGCTTGTAAGAAAAACTAATACAGGGGGCTTCTTCATATCATAAAATACAGCAATTTCCAGGCCAACTAAGTGCTTTTCAATATCCAAAATCTTGACACACACACAGACAATAAATCATGGTGTTTGACAACAACCAATGCTTCAGAGTTTAGGACAATAAATAGGTCAGTTCTTTATTTCAATATGTCTGATCATTAAGTCAAAGCAATTTGTTTCAACTATTTCTGCCACTGATCTAACAAAACAGGTACTTACCCAGAGATGAGAGAGCCGGGCCAACCACACAGGTGAAGCACCAAAATCCATCGTGGGGCAACGGATAGAAGAGAAAGGAGAAGAGACACTGGTTAAAAAGTAGTTCTGGCTAAACACGAAAAACCCATGCACCCACCAGAAAAACCCAAGCCACAAAGTCAAAAGCTCACACTTGCACCCACATGAGCAACGCAACAGAGCAAACTTCAGTATCTGACTCTTCCAGAAGTGAAGGTGGAACCGGATGTTCACGGTCAGCCACTTCTTAGAAATGTAAACACCAAGTGGGGAAGGAAAAAAAAAACCAACCAAAAACATCAGCTCGGCATTACCTAACGCTGATTATACAGAGAGCAGTGACGTAGGCACCCCATGCCTGCCAGCCTCCCGTGAGTAACCTCTCCGGTGAGTACCGCCTCCCGTGAGTACCGCCTCCCGTGAGTACCGCCTCCCGTGAGTAACCTCTCCGGTGAGTACCGCCTCCCGTGAGTAACCCCTCCCGTGAGTACCGCCTCCGGTGAGTACCCCCTCCCGTGAGTACCGCCTCCCGTGAGTAACCCCTCCCGTGAGTACCGCCTCCGGTGAGTACCGCCTCCGGTGAGTACCCCCTCCCGTGAGTACCGCCTCCGGTGAGTACCGCCTCCGGTGAGTAACCTCTCCGGTGAGTACCCCCTCCCGTGAGTACCGCCTCCGGTGAGTAACCCCTCCGGTGAGTACCGCCTCCGGTGAGTACCGCCTCCCGTGAGTAACCTCTCCCGTGAATACCGCCTCCGGTGAGTACCGCCTCCCGTGAATACCGCCTCCGGTGAGTACCGCCTCCCGTGAGTAACCTCTCCCGTGAATACCGCCTCCGGTGAGTACCGCCTCCCGTGAGTACCGCCTCCGGTGAGTACCGCCTCCGGTGAGTACCGCCTCCGGTGAGTACCGCCTCCCGCGGGCACGGGCACAAGCGGGCTGCAGGAGCGGCGGGCTCCGCGGAGGCTGCGAGCTGGCCCCGTGCAGCTTGTGTGCCCGTCCAGTTCCTCCGGACTTACATAACTTCTCGGGTAAACTTCTGGAGGGCTGGATGCAGCCCAGCGCCGCCGGTCCCGGCTCCACAGGGCTCCAACTGAGCCCTCTAGTGGGCTTCAAAAATTCCACAAAACACCAGAGCCTTAATTTAATTAACACTCGGCCAGAGGCCTCTAAACCCTAATCCTCTCAACAAAAGGATCATTAAGTAAATGAAGAGATTCAAGAGAGCCACGGTGCTCCCAGCCCCGGCAAGGCTGTATGTGTGCTCTGGTGGGCACACACCAGGGCCTGAAATTCAGCCAGATCCCCAGACCATGCAACAGCCCCACTGAGGGTACAGGGACCTGCCTCACATAGCACTCATGGCAGAAGTTGGACTCAGCAGTCACCCTGCCATGCCAGAGAATCACAGAAGCATGTAATGGTTTGTGGTGGAAGAGACCTTACAGCTCATCTCATTCCAACCCACTGCCACAGGCAGGGACACCTTCCACTAGAACAGGTGGAAATTTGGGCACAAGCCCATACCCATCTTATGGGATGCACCATGATGCCAACAGTCCTGGTGCCATCATCTCTATCAGGACTGAAAACCCAAACTACTGAACCAGGAGAGCAGCTGGAGCACCATTTATTTTTTAAGTGTTACTATCCAGCCTGGATACAGGTAGAGCGCAGCCTCAGTCCCTCAGCTGAAGGCTGGGAAAACACTTTCATCTCGCCCAGCCTTGCAAGCATGACCAGCAGGAAGGGCTCTCCTCACCAAAGAAGCTCGGGTGCACCTTGCCAGAAGAATTCACAGCACACAGGATGTAGTCAGGGAAATGCTTTCACAGTCAAAGGTTCCCAGCCCAGATACCTCACCCCAACAGGACAGGAATGGAGATCTTGCCCTTTGCAGGTGGCTCTCTTGGAAAGTCACCTCCAGCTTCAGAGCCACACAGAGGATCCAGAGCAGCTCTGAGGAGCACATCCATGAGACAGCTCATTAGTGCAGTGAACAGGAGCAGAAGAGCTTAATTACTGGGCAGGAATCATTCCCTCTGGGTTTGGATGCCAGCAGCAGCCTCCACAGGGCCATGCTGCCCCACAGGATAGGCGCTCCTCAAAAGCACCCACAGCCAGTGTGAGTGGGATCCCAGCTGGGGCTGCAAATGGTCTGCAGAGCCTCAGGCTCCAAATGTGAGAAAGCAAAATGAGGAAGAATTCAGGTGTTGCTCACCTATAGGCATCAGTCCTCTTATTTTGGTGCTGTGTGTGAGCACCCCAGTCTCCAATGCAGCTTTTGAAGCTCAAATCAAGCAATTCACCAGGACACACACAGCAGTAGCTGCTGGTAGAGTACACCCCAGAGGCTGCCAAAACCTGGCAGGGTTTTTTGGATGACCAGGAGATGCTTTAGTGTTGGTATTTCTTCAGACCAACACAGCCTTCCTGGTACCTCAGCCCTCTAGGGTGCCAGCCAAACTGGTCACAGACCCTCCATGTTTGGGACTGAATGCTGGACAGCATTCACAGAGGTTTCCATTTTTAGTCTTTGCTCCTGTCTCCTCCGTGCATCTCCTCAGGATGTGCCTTCAGGATACAGTTGACAAATCAATGCTTCCTTCTTGCCCAAAGATGCAGAACAACTGCTCCCAGAGCAGTGGGAGGATGTCTTGCTCTGACCCTGGGCAGATTTCAGCATACCCAGAATAAGCAGTCCTCTCTACGTTCACCTCCTGGGAAAATCCAAAGAGCTCCCATCTCCCCAGCCTGGGAAAGAACACAGATGGTCACGGAGATTAAAGCATACAGAGAATTAACCACCCTATGCAAATGAGCTTCTTCATCCAGCCCAGCACTGCCAGGTGGTTCGAGGTCCAGCACTTGGATGTGATCATCATGGCCTGCTGAGCTCCAATAACAGCCTTGTATTGACTAGGACAGGGGTCAGGAGGCTGAGCAGGAAGAAGACAATTTGTAAGGAGGGAAGGATGCAAACTGCCAGAGCCAGGCAGCTACCGAAGTCACATTCACTTCATGCTACAACAGAAGAAAAAGCAGCAGCGCCAAAAACAACCCTGGTCAGCAGCACAGATCAATTCTGCACTTGCATATCTTGTGTGTTGCCACTCAAAGGCAGCTTGGATGGACCAAGCAGTGCTACAACCACAACGTGAGCCATCTGCAACTCTGGACGCTGCTCGCACAGCACCAGGTGCCCACAGGATGGCACAAGAAAACCCATACCAGCTCCTGCTGCCTTTCCTAGAAGGCTGAAGTCTTGGCACCCGGCTGAGGTATGGGATCTGTCAGCACAGCACATGGGATGGGGCCACATAACCTTCCCAAGAAAGGCAGGGTTTCTCCAGGCTACCACCCAGGGAGGAGCCGCACCTCAAACCCACCTGCAATAGGTTTAGATCTTACTTCATTTTTACTCAAAACCTTTTTACTTTAACACTTAAAAAATATTCCAACAGGAGTGGACATATTGCTCAGCCAGTGCCCAGCTGCCAGTGGATCCTCAGGGCCAAGTTTCAGGCCATGTCATGATGCAGATGACTGCGTTTGCTATTAAAAGCCTCCACTCTGCACCCAAGGAAATTCTCAAGCAGTGCTGACCCCATCTGCCAGCCCGTGAGCCTCTGAGCAGCCAGGGATTGGCCGAGGCCAATCCGGGCCATATGGGAGGGGTTCACCTCCACGTCAGACACGGCACCTCCAGCACAACATCAACACACACGCACAAAGTCACGTTATAGCTCAACGTGGCTCTGTGCCGGGCTAACATCTGCCCTCCCTCGTTCCCACACTCAACGTTTGAGTTCACCTGGGGGCAGGGAGGCAACTCATGCTGTCCTGCCCAATACATAACCTCAGCACAGACAACGAGCTCCCTTCAGGTTCTGAAGTGCCTACAAGCAGCTTATCCATCTCCAAGGGGCTTTGGAGAGTGGATACAAAAATACAAGCCCTTGGCTGGCTGGTTCTACCCAGTGAGCACCTAAACCACCACAGAGATCAGGTCACAGAGGTCACATACAGCTGCCTTAACACCCTGGTTTTTGAGGCACCAGTCCACCCCACTTCCCCTCACAAACCTGAAGTCAGTGCCAACACCAAGTTTTCCAGGCCTTAAGGCTCAGAGTTTCCCCATAGCTGCCCTGCACTGCCTTGTTAGCAACACCTACCAGATTGCTGTAATGCCACTGCAGTCAGCTCCAAAGGCTCCCAGCTCGTGCCAAGCCTTATGTCCCCTCCTTAAATACAGCTCTGGTCAACTGTGGCCAGATGTCATTACCTACATAAAAGGCACTCAAAGCCACCTCTAATAAGAGGATGTATTCATACTGTTAGGCCGAGATTCCTCCTCTTCTGCTGCTTTCCAGGGCTCAAAACTTGCCTCACAGTAAGTGGACCAGCAAGAACTTCACCCCATTCCTTGTTACAAAACCTGCCTTTCCCAGGAATGGAAGGAAAAGTCCTGTTTCTCAATCATTTATCCACAAACAACCAGAGAACATTTTAACAGGATTTCTCCTTTTAATTGAATAGCACACAGGGGCTTTATTTGTGTTGGCAAAGGGCTTTGGGGTGAGCAAATGGAGGAGCAAGGGCAGGCCCCATGCCCCAAAACACTTCTCAGAGGCCAGGAAACACATCCAGGTGGAGCCCACAGCCTTACATAGGCCAGGATGGGCCTGGGGTGGCTCCCAGAGCATCAGCATCTTCCCAGAGGGGTTCCCAGCTGCCCCAAATCTCCAGGAAGTTACCACCAGGTTTGACACAGCATAACAAGCCGCCCCGAGTTCCCATCACGCCTCTTCTCCTAAAATCTGCCAACGAGTGGCAGTTTTGGAGCCTTCCTGGAGCCTCAGGGTCTGAGGAGTTGAGATAGCAAAAAGCTGTCCCAACACAGCATTTGTGTCCCGACACAGCATTTGTGTCCCGACACAGGCTGCGAGCTGGGAGCCCAGATGGTGGCTGTGAGCCCTGCTCACGGCGCCCCTTCCTCATCTGGTAGTCCAGGCTTTTCTCAGGGGGGCATCAGGAGGGGACTAGACACAAACCATATTAATTGGATAGACAGAGAGTCCTGCAGCCCTACAAAGCTGTGAGCAGCTGCTCAGAACCTCTTGTGAACCACAAAAATAGAATGGATTAAACACCACAAACACCCTTTTCTTCCCTCTGTGCAAAGAGCTATTTCCCCCACTGTGGTACCAAAGCAAAGTCCAGCCCTGCAGATCAAACCAGGAAGTTTAGTAAACTTTGAGCATGAACAATAGCAGAAGGATTTTCCAGACCTTCAAGCTTGTTTGGCAAATCCCAGATTATGTAAAGCGCTGCTCTGCCATTGTCAGGGAAGCTGTGCCCTGTGCCAGAGCCAGCTGGCACCACATTGCCCACCCAGCACTGCCTGCACCAGCAAGGGCAGCAGGGCCTGTGCAACTCCACGGACTCCTTCTCTGCACTTCCACTGCAGTAGGCACTGCCTTTCATTTTACACCTCATTGTTTTGTGATTAAGCAACTTCCCAGGGCCTCGGTTTTCCAACCCATCCTGCCCAGGTGTTTGGTGGCCTGGTCTAAGACTCTCCTTTGTGTCTACGGGGTGGCTTTACCATGGCTGTGCCCAGAGGTGAAGGATCCTTTCCATGGCTTAACTAATCCTTGGCTTTTCTGCCAATTGATTCATGCCAGAGGGCTGAAGCTCTTATCTCTGTGCACACATCCTCTGGGAAAACAATACAAGAGTCTGAACTCATTCCACATTCAGCACCCAGCTGGAAAAATCCCTGAGGCAGGCAGGATGGTAGCCAGCATCCCTGCTCCCCGCAGGATCCATGTCCCCTGGCAATGGCCTTGCACTAGGTACCGGTGCATTTACCTAATTAGGACTTAATGAAGTAGGGAGATCTATTGTGAGCCTGGCAGGGGAGCAGATGTGCCCCCTGAACCCAGCCATTGACAAGGAAAGCACACTGCTGTCTCCAGGGTGAATCAGCAGGAAAAGCTCAGGCCAGGATGCTCAGCCTTGCAAATTCCAGACCCCAGTGCCTTCTCAGAGCAGGGATGGAAAATGCTCTGGTCATCAGCAGCCTCTAGTGGGGAGAGATGGGCAGCCGTGGTGGCTGCTTTGGCCAGACCCCAGAGCCCCAGCCAGCCCACCCTGGCTGTTCCCACCAGCTCAGAATGGGATTGCATGACAAAGTCCCAATATGAGGGACCCGAACCATCACAGCCTCATTGGGATAACTGCTGTGTGAGACTGCTCATCCGCCAGGTGCTAGTCCCAGGCTAAATAGGGACAACCAACTGCAGCCCTTGCTGGGGAATCCCAGCTCAGAGCTCACACAAATCACTGCATGAAGCAAAACTCATAAAAAGGACAACCAAGACATCCCCCTCCTTCCTGGGCAGCTCAGTGAGAGACACCTCTGGGCTAATGATAGGCAATTCCTCCCCCTTCCCAAATCACATCTCCAGCCACAGCATCCAGCATGGCCAAGAGCCAATTATGACTCTAAACTTCCAGCCACCACAGCCTCAAGCCTCTTCCTGCAGCTGTGAATACAAAGGTGAAACACTGCTTAGCAGAGACAGGACAATTCCTGCCCTCTGGGACAGAGACCACCTGCAACTTGCCTTCCCCTCTGGGGAATAGCTGGGGAGGGAGCTCAGAAAAACCTTGCTATATATTAAACAGTGACATAACTCCAAGGTGCCCTCCTTGGAAAGCAGCTGACGTTTTGCCTTTTCTCTGAGAAATCCTTTCCCCGCCATTGGCTCTGAAAGGACCCTGCCAGCCTGGGGGAAAGTGCGGTGCGGAGCAATGCGGCTGCAGGCAATTCCAGCAGCTGCCAGGCTGCGCGTCAGGAACAGGGAGCCTCATCCCAGCAGCACCGCTGCAGATGAGAAGGCACTTTCTCTCCTCAGCGGGTTTCAAGCCCTCTCAGAAAGGCCTGAAGTTGTTCCTAAGCACGAGGAAAAGCAAAGTGAAGGGATGGGAGGGGCCCACATCCACAGAACATGTTGAGCACAACCATAGGAAGCAGTTTGATGCACAGATCAACTTTTTGCTTCTGCTGATTTGCCGTTATCATCACCAGAAGCAGAAGCAGCATGTGCCCCACTTTGTCAGAGCAACTGAGGGGCTGCCAGCACCACGAGCTGGAGGAGACCCACATCTACACAGGCCCCAGAACTGGGAGAGGAACTGCACTCATGGGGGGATGTGAATTGTTCCGCAAGTTTCAGCTGCCTCCTCTCAGAGACAGGCATGGTGCAGCTGCACCACCACAGGCACAGTGGCCATGAGCAGGACAATGGCTCAGAGGCCAAACACAGAATCTCCATGTCACCCCAACTCTGGTGCAAGTTATTCCCCCACGGAGTAACCAGGTTACTCTGGCAGAAACAGGACTCAAAAGAGACCTGACTCTGGCTCTCTCCTACAGCTGCATTTGTGCTTCCACTAAGCCTCAAAAAGGGAGCACAGGGATGGGAACGTTCTGGGATGCACCTTGCAAGAACCCAACTTTGCTCCTGTGCTCCAGGGCAACTTCTCTCCCAGGAAGCAGCAGAGATTCCCCAACCTTTCCCATACTGGCCGTTTGCTCCAGCTCAGCTGTTCCCACTGCCAGGCAGTGGCAGAGCATGTGTGACACATGACAGCGCCGGGGCCGACGGTGCACCCCAAACCTCAGCCCTGCACACCTCACACAGCCTGAGCTCATGCAGGGCATGTGTGACTGACACCAGCCCCCATGCTGTCGGACCCCTGGCTCAGCCTCACAGCCCCACCACAGCCCCCCCTCTGCTCAAACAAACCACAGCAAGTGCTGGTTCTCCCCATGCGGGAGCCTCGGCGTAAGTCAATCCTCGGGCGAGGAGGCGGCTGCCGGCAGCGCCGAGCCAAGGCACACCCCTCCGTTGCAACACAGCCCTAAAGATAGTCACTGTCCCCCGCTGTCCCCTGCCATCCCACCAGCCGCTCGGACCCGCCACCGGCACAGCCAACGGCACCAACTAACGAGCAGGTTCACCGGAGCAGGTTCACCAGCCTCTCGTCCCACCACGACTGCAGGAGGGCGAAATTCAGGAGAGGAAGAGATTGCAGGAAGCGCCGGGCACGCCGCACACGCCTGCGGTTGCAACATCAGCGCAAAGTGTCCCCGTCGAGGAGGGGACGTGAAGACATCGACTCCCCCAAGGGGGTGGGGAAATCAATGCGAGGCTTCAGCGCGGCCCCGACCGGCGCCGGGGCTGGGATCGACGGCAGGAGCAGCTCCCGCCGCCCCGCAGCTCGGCCACTGCCGCCGGCCCTGGGAACCGTCCGGCGGGCACAGACGGTGTCTCGGGAAAGGATCGCGGCCACCCCGAAGCCACAGGCTGAGCTGCTGCATCTCTGGCACAGCCCCAGCAACACCGAATGCTCCAAGAAACAAAGCTGGACCCAAAGGGCAAAGCAGGAGCTGCCACCTCCCAGGAAGGGACACCAGTGCTGCTGCCGTGACTGTGGGGTGCAGGGGGGACCCCACTCTCCGAGGCTGCACCTGCCTTTGCCCTCCACTGCACCAGAGGAAACAACAGCATGGGGGGAAACATCCCGGGGCTGGCCACTCCCCGTGAGGCAGGGCCCCGTCCATCTCCTGAGCATGAATCCACTGTGGGTGGCCCTCCACCCCACATCCTCCCCTGCAGCCCCATTCAGTCTCTAGGACAGCCCTAGTGCACCCCATTCCCCCCACACCCAGCCTGACCCTACTGGGGATCTCCCCACTCCAGAGCACCTCACTTCCCTTCTGCCCCATAGGCTTCCTGAGAGCGCTGCAGGTGCTTGCCTCGTCTCCTCCATCCCCCGAACATCACCCATTTCTCCACAACCCCCTGCTTCACACCTCAGTCACCGTGGATTCCCCACACCTAGACTGACATCCCCAGCCCCCTCCAAACCCTTGAGCACCCTAAACCACCTCACATCCAGTTTGACCTCTACGGGTGGCCCTGGTTTCCGCAGCCCCAGATCACCCCACATCCAGCCTGATCCCACCGGAGACCCCCTGCTTCATGGCACCCCATGTCCCCTGGCAACCCCTCCACTCCATAAACAGCCTGAGCCCCCATGTGCCCCCACAGCACCACAACTGTTCCTAAAACCCCGCAGCCTACGACCAGACTGACCCACCATGGGTCCCTATAGGGAGCCCCAAATCCTCCAGAACTTGCCTGATCCCTATACCCCCCAAAGCACCCCAGGACTCCCACAGCATCCCCCATAACTTGCCTGACCCCTACAGCCCTCACCCTCCCCTCCAAACCTCTCTCGCCCCATAACAGGCCTGACACCCGAGAAACTTCACCTGCCCCCGCTCACCGGGGCCGCCACTCCGCTCCGCGCTGCCTCCACCTGCACCACCGGCCCCGCCCCCGCCCCTTGACGTCACCACACGAGCCCCGCCCCCTTGGCCGCGCCCACTGGCTGCCGCCCCCGCCCGTCAGAGCGCCGAGGGGGCGAGGCCAGAGCGCGCCGCTGCAGTGGGCGGGGCCTGCAGGTGACGAGCGGGGGGTGGGGCCAAGAGATTCCTCCTGCGCCCCGTGACGTCATAGGTCCAATAAGGAGAAGGTCCCTCCCCCCGGGTTCCCCCTGCGTCATGGCAGAGCCCCAAAGCCCCCCAAACCGGCAGAATCAGGGCTTTTGGAGATATTTTTGCTCATTTTCACTATTTTCCGAAGTTTCCTTAGGGAAAACCCCGTCCTTGCTGGAGGCTGGAGGAGCCGGGGGTGTCCCCATCCTGAGCCCACCGCAGGAGGCTGCAGCGTGGCCGGAGCCCGTGAGGGCGTCAGGGTCACTGCAGCGCCCCCAACCCCGACCCCATCACTGGGGCCACGCCCGGGTTATCGGTGCCGCGCAGGCGGCGGCTGCGGAGATAAGGTGGAACAGGGCCCCCGCGAGGACGGGGACGGAGGCGGCGGCTGGATGAACTCGGTCCCAGCGCCGAGGGCCTCGTTGCTGTCTCCGTTGGCTTGGCGGTGGCGGCCTTGCGATGGCGCTGATGGCCGGGACTGGGCTGCAGTACCCAGCGGGCGCTCCTGGCGGGGGCTACCCGGGGTTACGCTCAGCACCCCAGGGGCACGCCACTGTTCCCTGCTCTGGGGACGGGGTGTCCCCATGGGGAGGTTCCTAGTGCCATCTAATGGTCACCGCCCCGGGGACACTGGCGAGGACCGTGACCGTGTGTCCCTCGCTGCCTCTGCCAGGGCCTTTGCAGCCCTCAGAGGTGCACGGGCCGGAGCCCGCCCCGGGCTCAGAACCTCAACACCCCGCAGCTCAAGCTTGACAGGGGTTTGTTCCCCCTCCCTGGGAGCCCTAAGCCTTCCCCGGTGGGGCTGAAGGTTTGGGAGCAGGAAGAGCCTCTTGGCCCTGCGGAGTGGGAGAGGGGGGAGTCCCTGCTAATGTGATGAGAGGGGGATGAATCCATAAGCTGTTAAGCCACTGCAAAGCCCCTCGCGTTCTGGCCCTGTTATCACTGACTTCTGTTCACATCTGCTCTCAGAGTTATTTTTAATCTGGTATTAAGGACTTGTGGGTCCTTCAGCAGGCAGAGGGGGGCTCTGCCTGTCCCCCCTCCAAGCCGTGGAGGGAGGAGCTGTGTTTTGTGGGCTGCAGAGGTGTCTATGAAACACTTAACATCAATCCTGCTGCTATTTGGGAACAGGAAAAAAAACCCTGTCACTCCTTCTCTTCAGTACCCAGCCATCAACTCTGCAGAAGATCCCAGCACTGGGGAAAGGTCAGCAGAGGAACCAGGCAGGAGCCTCACACAAAGGGATGAGTTCAGAGATATAAAAATAGAGATATTTATTAGCATTGAGTAAAGTGCAGCCTCAGGATGGTTTGAGACTCAGCAACTGTATGAATGGCAGGAGAGAAGCTCAGAGAGGCGTAACAGCCTGAGCAGGGCTGTGCCAACAGGATCCTGGGACTGTACAAAGGCTTTAGAAACAATATCAGATAAATTATTTACAGTTCAAATTGATTACAGGAGGGTGAAGATTCATGAGCTGCTGCAGGCTGAGAGAAAGAACAGAGGCTGGGATGGAACATGGGCCCTGAGCTGGTGTGTCAGCAGTCTGGAAATTCAGGGCAGCAGTTGGGGACAGCTAGGAATGTCCCTTAGCACCAGGCTCTAATTGGGGGTAGGAAGATATGGTCAGGTGAAGTCTTGCTCCTGCATGGCTGGAACAGAAATTCTTCATGTTTTCCAATGGTGATAGGCAAGGATGACTTAAGAACCAGCATCAAGTGCTGTACCTGGATATTTCTGCTTAAAATCAGAAGATTTTTCCACACCTGACAAGACCTTAGCAGTCCCACAAAGCTGCCAACGCGCTGCTGGACACACCACTGGCACTGGCTGCTGGAGGCCTTTCCTGGAGCTAAGGGCTGGCAATGGGGTCCTCTCGGGGCAGAGAGACTCTGCCAAGTCTGTGGCCAGGAGGAAATCCCACTGCTGGTGATACCGGTGCCAACAGCTCCCCATGGCACTGCCCTAGGAACTCCAGATGGGATCTGCTCCATTTACAAATAGGAGGATTTGTCTTGCCAGTACCTTAAAATGGCCAGGGAGACTGGAGCTGAAAAGTGTTCCTCCTACTTACAAACATCCAGAGCAAAGACTCCAGAGCTGAAATAGTTGCAGCCTCACTGTGCATGTGTAAGCTTGTGTGGTCCAGTCCCTCTCCCACCCCAGAGCCATTTCTGACAAGATTAGGAAGAAATTCCTCCCTGTGAGGCTGGTGAGGCCCTGCCACACAGGTTGCCCAGAGAAGCTGTGGCTGCCTCATCCCCATCCCCATCCCTGGAAGTGTCCAAGGCCAGGTTGTACAGGGCTTGGGGCAGCCTGGGTTAGTGGAAGGTGCCCCTATCCATGACAGGGGGTTGAAACAAGATGAGCTTTAAAGTGCCTTTCAACCCAAACCACTCCATGGTTCTATGAAATGTTCATCAAGGCACTAAAAGCTGCTCGGAGCAGCACCTTCAGGGGACACACCTTGGTCTGGCAGCCTGGTCTACCCCCAGTTAATGCTGGAAGAATTCTTGGGGTCTGAATCAGGAATTGTCCTCTGGGCTGGAGACAGGCGGGAGCCACATGATCTTGAACCACTCTCTCTTCTGGCCAGCAGGAATACAGATCAAGTTTGCAGCTCAAGCCTGTTTCTGGTTCCTTCACTGACCTTTGCACACTGTGCATGGGGGTCAGCGGGCTGCAGCAGCTGCGGCCCCTCCCTTGGCTCATTGGGAAAACCACAGGGACCGTTGGTGTGAATGGTGCTGCTGTGGAAGCAGCACTGTGCTGCTCACAGAAGGGGAAGAGGCTGCACTGGCCAGGACACAGCCATGAAAGCACTGCAGAGCCTTCCTGCACACCTCAGATCTGGCAAGACAGGGCTATTGCTGCTCAATCTTGACGTGGTCTCCGATCATCCAACGGTGATATGTGGCCAGGAAGATGTCGTTGTCTCGGGGACAGTCGTAGTGGCAGGAGCACATCTTGATGAACATCATTTTCCTCTGGAAGAAGTCCCCCTCGGGGCAGCGGAACTCCACGTCCACGGTGCTGGTCAGGAACGGGGTGCAGCAGCGCCCGTCCGAGCAGCTGCCGCAGAACCGCGGCCGGTAGGAGCGCGTGCTGGTGCATCCCGAAAACTCAAAGTGGAGGCTCTGGCGCTGCTTTGGGGTCCGCACACACTTCTTCCCCTTCTAGGGAGAGAGCAGATGAATTACCATGGACATGACAGGAAAGATGCATTGAGGCCTGTGCTCAGGCCCCATCACTGGGCAATGGGACACAGAGGAAGTGGAAGCACAGAGTCAGGATCCTGTGAGCCAGGATCATTCCCAAGGCTGTCCCCAGCATTTGGGGTGCTGTGTCCCCTATCCTCCAGCACCATACCTCACCATACCTTGGTTTTCTCCATGGAGAAGTCGCAGGGCCGGACCATGCAGAGCCGAGTCTCCTTCTCCAGGCGGCACTGGGGGTTGTTGTTGGTTACACGGGTGGAGATGCCCATTCCGCAGCTCCGGGAGCACGTGCTCCATTCTGTGGTCTGCATCAGGCAGTTCTCCTGCAGGTTGTTCAGCTCTGGCCTGTGAGCTGGATCCTTCCTGAAAACTGAGCCATGAGGAAGAGACACAAGGCAAGGCTCAGGGCTTTGCACAAAGAATGGCAGCTCCATGGCTGCTCCCAACTCAGTTTAACACTTCAGGAACATCAGCAAAGGTCTGGCCCATCCCATGAGATGCTTGGCCTCTCAGCAGGAAGGGGATGCAGGTGGGCAGGGGCCATTTCCTACATAGCCCGGCTCCAGACAGGTCTGCAGGGATACTTCAGGACACAGCAGCTTTCCCATAGCACCACTGAGGTTTCACTTTGTATTGGGTCGGCTGAGCTGGAGTTGATGTTCCCAGAGCAGCCATTCCAGTGCTGTGCTCTGCAGTGGGAGCTGGAAAGGTGTTGCTAACACACCAGTGTGTTTGGCTACTGCTGGGCAGGGTTGGCACAGCATCAGTGATGTCTCTCCAACTTTCGCATCCTGATCAAGGGGCTGGGAGTGGGTAAGATCCTGGGAGTGGACACAGCTGACCCAAATTCACCACAGGGATATTCTAGACTGTATCAGGTCAGATATAAAAGCTAAGAAAAGGAGGAGAAAAAGGGGGAGGGGGAAATTGCTATTCACAATGTTTGCCTTCTGGTGCAACTGCTCCATGTGCTGAAGTCCTGCTTCCTAGGAAGTGGCTGGACGCCACTTGATGATGGGAAGTAAAGAATAAATCTATTCTTTTTCTCTTTGCTTGTGCACATGCAAACTTTCACTTTTCCTTTCATAAACTGCCTTATCTCAACCTACAAGTCACTTTCCATTTATTTTTCTCCCCTGTTGTATTGCACTAAATAGTTATTTAGTTGTTTGCACTGGGTGTTTGGTGATTTGCACTGTTCACATGATTTGTATCCTATGACCACACAGTCTTCTTCTTCCCTACCCCAGTGTCAGCCCTGGTGGTCTCTTCCTTTCCCTCATTTAGTGTCCCCTCACTGGTATCCCATTGGCCGTGGTCCTCTTCCTCCACCCTCATTCCCTGGGTATAAAAGTCTCCCGCCATCAGACAACACCCTCTTTCCCATCTTGGGGGTTGCCTGAGTCTGAGGTGTGTCCTCCAAGTCAATAAGCAGAGGACATTCGTCCCCACGTGGAGAAGAGCACTTCCAATCTTTTGCTTTCATCCATATAAGCTCATGTGGGCTAAGGTCCGTAGCTAGCTGGATTGGACCCAAACAGCCTGTCCAGACATGGTTCTGACACTCCCCCTTGTCCAGCTGGGAAGGCGAGTGATAGAGCAGCTGGGTGGGCTGGACCTAGTGTTTACCTCTGGAACCCAACACTTGGTACTCACCCCCATCATGATGATGCACAAAGCCACCCCCAGCCGCAAACCAGTCAGTGCTCCAAATCCACCCCTCTTCCCCAGCAAACAGCTCCCAGCCCCATCCCACGCGCCCCACTGACCTGCTGTGGCTGCTCCTAAGGGGTTATCCTCGCTGCCCTCCTCACACACCCACTCCTCACAGCACTTGTTGTGGAACTTCACCCTGCGGGGCGCGGGGCACTCTGGGGACGGCAGGCGCAGGTCATCGGCGCAGAGCGGGACGCAGCCGATGGCCCCGTCCATGCAGATGCACTGCAGCTTGCACGTGGGCTGGAAGCTCTCCCCATTGAGGTAGATCTTGCCCAGCAGGTCACACGTCGCACCCTCACGAGCTGGGGCAGGAAGAGGAGGAGAAGGAGGAGTAAGCAGAAGGCTGAAACCCTGTCTTCGGGACACAGTGCTCTCCTGAGGAGGGACAGAGCCCATCCTCCCCTGCTTTGCCATCCCAGTGCTGGATATGTCGTATTTGCCTCCCTGGACCCAAGGCTATTCATGACACTGATTTTTCAGAAGTGCTGGTCCTCCCAAAATTCTCTAGAAAAATTTCTTTTCCACTTGGATGAACTACTAAGTATGATTTTGTCTTTGGTGCCTGTAAAGAGCCTGTTTCTCTGTCAGAGTTCTTCTCAACCAGCTCAGAGTGACAGGTCAGTGGTGCTGTGCAAGACATTCCTGACACGGCATGTGAGCATGGCTGTACTCCTCAGTACTCCTGGGATACCAATAGGCAACGCTCTTCTAAGAACGGCTGGTTCCCCCATGCAAATGGTACCTACAAATGAAAATGACACTTTGGGCTGATGACCTTTTTGGCCCCTCTATGATGCACAAATCTCTTCCTCCTTCCAGCCCCAATTTTTTCCAGTTCTCTCCTTTCTGATCTCTGGATCTTTCATCTCCAGACCTCCTACCACTCTCTGCCTCTTTCCCAATAAAACTTAAATGGGCAAAAAAAGGGAAACAATATCTGACACAGAGCAGGAACCTTTACTCTGCAGGCACAACACTACTCCCAAGTTCTTATGACTGCATTAGCCAGAACTTTCCCACTGGAAGCTTTGCAGGAGAAATCTCTTAGCTGATTAAGATCAAGAATGTTTTCAAGAAGAACCAACTGAACCATTTGACATGAAAGATTTCCTTTATGATCAACCAAAATACTCATGGGATAGTATCCACAGAGGGAAGCATTAAGCATTTTGCTCTGGTAATTATTTTGATACTATGAAGATGAAATATTTTGATAGAATGGAAAGGGAAAGTTTTGGCACAGCCAAATAAGTATTCTAAATAAGTCATGGAAAATTTTGAGGTTTTAAAAAAACTAGTTATATATATTTTTTAAAAAAACTTATATATATATAAAAGTATATATATATACTTATATATATATATACATATACTTATATATATATAAGTATATATACTTATATGTATATAAGTATATATATACTTATATGTATATATACACTTTATATATACTTTTTTAATATATATTTTTTTAAAATTTTTTTTTTTCTCAGCCTGAAATTAAATGTTGAAATCTCAGAGTTTTCACAAGTCAGAAATCTTGATTTTGGACAGTTTTCAGCAGCTGCTGTTTTCTGCAATCCTGAATCTTTAAAAAATCCATGCAAACCTCTATGGGGAAATTACCAAAAGGAAGGATTTTTGACTGCTTGTGGAGACTTCCCAGAAAACCTGATCTGTTTTCCCCTAAGTCCTGCTCGCCCAGGGACACTGTTTCGGATACAAAGTGTTTGAATCAAACAAGGAGTAAGAATCTCTTTCCATCCCATCCCTATCCCTCGAGGGGACACAAATCCTTCTGGACTGTTCCTATCAAGACCTGCATGTCATCTTGCTACTCTTTACAATTTCATTGGGATAAAAATACTCCTGTGCTCCAACTTTGACATTTCAAAATCCTCACTTTTTCCATCAAAGTGGAAGCCATCCATCCACCCTCCCTCTATACAACCATTCATACTTATTTTTAAACACACTCTTCCATCTCAGTGAGCAGATCATGCCGTTCCCTCTCCTCCCTCCCCTCCCAAAGAACAGCAGCCTGCTCCAGGGGTTGATTTTGTTTTCCAAACTCAATCCCTCTGTTGTGCCCTTCATTGCCCTCCCTTTCCCTCTGACCTGGTCCCATTAAGGCTCTGAAGAGACAGCACCCATTAAGTGTTCCAGCTCTTTATTCCCCAGCTCTGCCTGGCACCACCCACACCCAAACACCAAGCCCAGCTAAGGAGACTCTTTGTCCTTTTCCTCAGGGGATGTGGCATCGCTGAAAGAGCTGCTCTGTGAAGCTCTACCAGCTCCCTGCACCCCCTATCACCTGCAGGACCCCTACTTTAGAGTTACTACAGGACCCTGTCTACCATTCTAGTACTCCGAGGTCTCTGCAGGAAGGAAAGGATTCCTCTGAAATATGTGGAATGTGATAAAATTACACAAATATAAAATAAGCTTCCCTCTGATGGTTCCCTTCCCATCTCTCCCAATACAGCCTACAGGTCTCAACTGAGACACTTTTCTCTTGACGCCTCAGCTCCTTTCTCCTTCTAGCACATCTGCTTATTTGGATAAATTTAAGTCAAAACATTGATCCTTCCTTTCCTCTGACTCACTCCTCCAGCTTCCTTCAGTGCCTCCAAAATCTTCCAACAGATCCATGTGGACATCATAAAAACATCACCCAAGGATATTATGGCCCAAATCCTCAGCCCATTTTAGAAATAAATCCTGGCCTGTGTTCACTGCAGTTTTTGCTGTGAAAAGCCTAATTTCTTATTTAAAACCAGGAAGGATAGTTGTGTCTGCAAGTCTGATTTCCTCCACAGCAGGATCTGGGACTCTCACTCCAAATGTTTGGATCAAACCTGGATGTCTGGTGAATACAAAGCACCTTTATTAGAATGATTTCAAGGCTTCATGGAGAGATTTTGAAATGGTGTCTCCCACAGTCCTGAGGAAATTGTTCCTGTGATTTTGCTACCTTTCCTCCACAAACAGACACCTCATTCCCATTTGGAATGAGGCAGCATGCAGCTCACACCTGCTGGATGTCATCACACCTGTGTTTGCCTTACTACGCTTCCATCCTCAGCTCTCAGGTGTTTCAATGTCTGCAGAAAGTACCAGGAGCTCCAAAAATCCATGGCTTCCAAAAATTCCCCAAACTGGGGAATGAAAATGAAGCAACTTGTAAAAACTTCTTGGAGGACGAAACACCAACAAGTTAGACTCAGTTAGACAAGGGCTGGGGATAAATGGGGTATTGAGAAGAAATTCTTCCCTGTGAGGCTGTTGAGGTCCTGGCACAGGGTGCCCAGAGCAGCTGTGGCTGCCCCAGTCCTGGAAGTGTCCAAGGCCAGGTTGGATAAGGCTTGGAGCAAACTGAGACAGTGGAAGGTGTCCCCACCCATGGCAGGGGGTGGCTCAAGAAGAGCTTTAAGATCCTTTCCAAGCTAAACTGTTCCATGATATTATGATTCTGTCTCAGGTTGGTGCTGGATCATTTCCAGAGACATCCAGTGCTGTGGCCAAACATTTCCCTAAGTACTCACATAAACTGCCAACTCCTAGGTCTTCCTGACTATTCTGAAAAGCTTGCATTTAAGAAAAAAAAATGTTGGCTCCTGTCAGAGATGGGACAGGAGTCTTGTTTTTAAACAAAGACCAGGAGGTTGCAGAAATACTTTATTTTCCTCTAGACCAAAATAATTTCTGCTTGCTTCAGAAGGAACTACTGAAAAAAAAATTTGTTTTTTCTTTTCTAGCTGAAAAGAGGTGTCGGAGAGAAAGCAGTTTCTGCATTTGCATTACCTGGCTCTGGAATTCTCATGTTCCACAGAGACACAATGTGGTGAAGGAGCTATTCAGCTCTTCCCACCCACATGCTATGGCCAGAAATACACTTTGCCTCTTGCACAGAAGCAGCCAAGTGCAGAACACCCATCCCTGGCACAAGGTAGAGGGATTTAGGGTAGGATATTCCAAGGAAAGTACTTTCAGTAAGAGCTCAGACTGCTGATATATGCCCAAAGGGTACAGGATGTCCCCTGAGGATGTCACACGACACAGGAGTGGCCCACAGCCCCACTCATGCCTCGCTGGAGCTGTGAGACACCAGCTGTGTGTGTGCCAGGGGATCTGATGTTCCCAGGCTGGCACTGCATGAAGCGCCAGGGAAATTCTGATGGGTGTTCTGGGGAGGCGCCACGGAAAAAACACACAAGGACAGAACCTGCAGCTCTCACCTAAGCAGATCCCACTGCCTCTGTGGATTTTTGAGAAGTCACAGTAGAGTCCCTTGTGATGGTCACAGGGCCTGTGCAAGGAGCAGAGCTCGCCCAGCTGCTGGGCACACACCTTGCAGCAGCCACAGGCATCCCACACGTGGCTGGTACCCGCAGGGCACGGCAGAGCTTGGGAGGGACACTGGCATGGGAACATGCAGGCCTGTGGTTCTACCTGGAAGGCAAAAAGCCATGGAGAGAATGAGTCTATTGCAAGGCAGCTGGACAGGGAGAGGAAAAATATGTCTCTGCTGAAAGCACAGATACCCCAGAAGCGAAGGGGACCAGCCAGAGGGGTGTATGCAGCTCCCAAGTACTCACAGGACTCAGGTTTTCCTCATCCCTATTTCATCTGGAGCTCAAGGGGAAAAAAAAAAGTCTCTTGGAAGCAGATCCAAACCAAACAGGACAAGCAGTAGCTCAGAGTCCCCAGCACAGCTCACCCTCTCTGGAAGCAATAAAGTAGTAATCATTAACAGCAAGGAATTCCAGCTTTTACACAGGACAACCATCAAAGCCTCTGTACCAGCATCAGATCGAATGGAAGCTGAATAAGCAATGTGCACAGCAACAGGACTTGCCCAAAGCCAGGCAGTGGGACTGTGGGGATGCTGAAAACCAGCCCAGAAGCTTGAAAGTTTCATTTTGTCCCCTGCATCTCACACTTTCTTATGACATGTGCCCTCTCCATTTTCCAAGGAACACAGCATAACCAACCTTCCTTGGTGTTGGGAATTTAGCTGCTAGAGAATGGAAAATTACAAAGCTGTGGCTAATTCCAAGTCCTGCACCTGCAAGATAGTGTGTCCTTGGGCATAGCTGTAGTATGATAACAAATAGTGAAAGAGACATGAGAAAAGAGAGATGTAACCCCTGAGGAATGGGGAAGAGCTGATGTTGTGGTGTGGCCAATGGATGGTGTAAATTACAGAATATTCATGAGCTTATTGTTCGCTGTATAAGTGTCTGATGCTCTCTTCAATAAACGGAACTTGCTTATCACTCATATTGAGTGTCTGAGTCTCCCCTCACCAACAAATGGCTCATCCCCAACAAAGGCCTCTATTCTGCAACACCTTGGGACCTTGTGAGTGCACAGATGCTCCCCTTTGGCAGCACTTCACTGGGCAGCCCTTGAACCCACCCTTGGCTTCATGACACTTCAGATACCCAAACAGAGACCAGCTGAAGTAGGATTACCTGCTCTGGAAAACCCAGATGGGTCCAGCATCCCAGTCACTGAGTGTGTGCCATCCCTGTCCTGCATTAGCTCGGAGCAGGAACACCAGCTCAGCCCTGGCTGTGCCCAGATTTGGGCAAGATGTAACAACCTGACTGTGAACAGTGCAGAATGTGTGGTCTCTAGAGATCCTCTGAAACCTCCTCAGAAACATCAGTGCCAGCTGCTGCCTGGTTTACTGTTCAGATCCTACCCATCCAAATTCCCCCTTGCCCTGCTCCGTGCACCACTCCACTATTATGGACATAGCTCAGCTCCCACAACCCTGGCACATGGACGATGCCACCAAAACACTCTGGGATCCTGCACTGCTATGAACAGGGTGGAGAGGGAAGCATACAATGAGGCAGATCCCTCACACCTCTGCTGTCACCCCAGGAGAGCAGCAGCTGAGCTGGTAATAGCCTTGAGGGCAGCAGGGAAGAGCACACACACCTGGAACAAGTCAAAAAATATATCTTGTTATGGCTCTGTTTGCACTTTTCAGATCCCATCCAGCCCTCACTTGTTAAATAGCTTCCTTGAATATTGTGTCTGTCACCAATCAGAGTAGGAAAAATTTTCCAGCTATTTTTACTGTTGCTCTGACTTTAGGTCATGTGGGGTCAGAATGTGCAACCTTCTTTGTACAGCTGTGTCACCAACACAGCACTGTGGGACTGGGATTGGGCTAAATATTCCCTCAAAGTCATGGAATATCTCAAGTTGGGAGGGACCCACAAGGATCATGGAGTCCAGCCCTGTCCCTGCACAGACACCCCAGCAATCCCACCCTGTGCCTGAGAGTGTTGTCCAAAGGCTCCTGGAGCTCTGGCAGCCTCGGGGCCGTGCCCATTCCCTGGGGAGCCTGGGCAGTGCCAGCACCCTCGGGGGGCAGAACCTTTCCTGATATCCATCTAAAGCACTCCTGAAAGAGCTCTAGCCATTCCCTCTGGTGGTCCCAAGGGGTGAGTGTTTCCAGAGCCTCCCTGCTCAGCAGGAATCAGCATAATTCTCCTGGATAACTCCTAGCACTAAGTACTTTGGAAACAAGCCTCTCCAGCCTGCAGCCCAGCTGTTCCCAGCTGACTGCACAGGAGCCACTCACCAGAACCTGGCATGTCCCAGGAATCAATTCCCAACTGCTGAAGTGCATCAAAAGAACTAAAAATACAGAAATCTTCCCTACTTTTTTCCAGCTCCAGCTGCTGGAGATGCCAAGCAGCATGTTATTTAGTCCCAGATGAGTTGGAGTGGGTGTGTGAGACCGCACAAGAGACAAAGCATTCCTAATGTGGGATCTATATTAAGATGTAATCCACACACTTAAGAAAAAATAATGATAACAAGCATTTTCCAATGCAGTGTCAGCCACAGGCCATAGAAACACTCCCAAAATAGTTCTCCTGCTGAAATGCAAACCAAATAAAGCTCTTTGGGGATAAGAGAATGCAACAGCTTTAAACCCAACTGAGTTGTCTCACCCCTGGAAATGTCCAAGACCAGGTTGGACAGGGCTTGGAGCCACCTGGTCTAGTGGAAGGTGTCCCTGCCCATGACAAGGGGATAGAACTGGATGATCTTCAAGATCCCTTCCAATGCAAACCAGTCCATGATTCTACAATTCTGTGGTTTTTTCCCCACCCTCATTAATCATTGCTGGCACTAGTTATTTCCTTAATAACTCACCCATATAAACCAGCCCACCTGGTTTTACCTTCTGTTCACAGCAGCCTCACTTCCTCATTGTATCATAGCTGCTTTTCAGCAGGAGAACATCTGGATTCAGATCTCTGTTGCATCAGAGACCAGCTGGTGACCCTGCACCCACCTATGCTGTACCCCAGCTCCCCCAGCATCAGCTCAAAAGCTCAATTCATCATGGTTTTCAGGACCCTTCTAAATACTCCCAGATGCTCCCACCAGTTGGCTCGGATGTGTCTCCCTCCATTGCCCAGGAGGTGTTGGGGCTCCTGTTTGCTGGTTTTATTGCTGAGCAAAGTCAGCCCAAGCTATTTATAATTCCTGCTGCTCGCCAAGGCCTGGAAGAGGAGGGAATGAGCTGGAATGGGGTTTAACTCACACATACCCAACAGCCAGAGCACTGAAACACTGCCTGGCCAGGGAGACTCTCAAGTGGGAAAAAGTCAATGTTCAAGCAACTTCCTTGAGCCCTCCATTACTGAATTTTCTTTCAGAGAGGGTGAATAGCGGATTATATTGGTTTTGCATGGAGCACCCTTCATCCTGCATTCTTTCCAAGGGCTGCTTCTCGTTCTTCTGCCCAAAGTTCTACCCTAGAACTGCCCCAAAGAGCTCCATAAACCGTTCCCAAGAACTGCCAGGATTGGAATTCAGGGTTTTGTTGCAGACCCAAAGGTAACACAAAGCCCAATATTTCCACATAACCTGCCACTGACCTGCGTCCAGAGGGATTCAACTCAGAGAATATTTCATTTTCTTCCATCTATGTCACTGTCAAGTAAGAAATGACACAGACTCACCAGAAGGCTGGTTTGCACAGCACCTCACTTCACTTTGAATTCTCTCTTTTTATACACTGTTCCAGTACAGATAGACCAGATTGGTCAATAATCAACACATTTCACCTGATAGGTGTTTTGTTATAAACAATCATTGAGAAAAACATGAAAACAGAGAGTGTGTATCTTCAGCTCCCTAAAGTCTCACAAGCCAGTTCTGGGAAAACTTATCTAGTTTTCTTACTCTCTGACCAGGCTGGTACATCCATGCCTCTGCAGAAAGGGTTGCCCCAGAACTCACTTCTGCCTTCACTGGGCATACTCTTGACTTCAATTCACGACAACTTTGACCTGGCTTCTCTTGAGGTTTGCAGGGCATTTCTGTGAACTCTGACAGCAGCAGAACAGAACCAGAGATCAAGGCCATGGATTTAAGAGGTTTTAAAGCCTGGAATGTTGGCTCTTCTGGCTTTTCTGACAGCTCTTGCATCCATCACAAACACTGTGTGTGAAGCTATGGGACCTCCAGGACCCCTGAGTGATGGCCAAGCCACAGCAGAAGTGCCAACACTCAGAGCAGAGGATTCCCCTGCTCTGCTCCATTGTGTTCTCCACCTCTGACTCCCTGAAGCTGTCTGCTCAGCTGACAAGCCAGAACAAGCTCCCTCCCAACTACCAAAATCAAACCCAGTTACCTGCAGGTAAGAAAAACTGAGAACGTTCTTTCTGCTTCATATTTACATAAAACCTCTTCCCCTGCACCTTTTGGAAGGCATGAGTGCTGCAACGTGAGCTCCCACCACTGCAGCAGGTTCGTGTCACCATCTGGATTTCTCATTCCTGACCAATGTCTACAGGAGCCCAAGAAACCAGCTAGGGGAGCCAAACCAAAGAGGATGTTTTAAAATATGTTTGGGCTCATTTTAATCCCACTGCGCTCAGAGGGCAGGAAAAGGTGAATTTTGAGCTGAGCTGGGTGTTTGCAAAGAGCTTTGGGAGCCAGGGGTTAATGCTGCAAGGCAGAGGTGATGTAATAAACACTCAGCTGGTTCTTTTAGTGCTCCAAGACTAAGCAGCCAAAACACAGCTATTCATCCTCCGAACTCCAAATGACTGTGGATAACCTTTGCTCTCTCTCCATCTCAGGCTCTAAAGATGCCTTCCTACAGCTGCTGCAGCACGTGTAACAGCTCCTTTGGAGAGACAAGAACCAGGGACCCCCTTCACAGACAGGGCACAGGGATACAGACACCTGCCCAGGATGAGCCTCAACACAACTCACAGTAATCCTGGAGCTACTCCCACCTCTGAACAACACAGAAGAGAGATTCAGGAGTAACAGCTCTCATTTTTTGCCTTAATCCACAAAGCATCACAGAATCATTAAGGTTGGAAAAGACATCAAAGGTCACTGAATCCAACCTAATGCTTAAAGAAAGTCAAAACTCACATTTCTGAGCATTTGACATTGAGGTTTAGGGAAAATCACCTGTCTCAGAGTGGTAACCAAGAGTCACAGTGGTGGGATTACTTGTTATGGTTTATATGAGCTACATGGTGCTGCCACATCTGAGCCAGAGTAAGAATCAGGATGCCCACCCTAAATGGCAGCTGTTTCCCTTAGACTGCAGCCCAGTTCGCATTCTTGGCAGGAAAAGGGCTGGCACACACTAAGTACTGCTAGGAGCAATCCAACAGAGCTCCCCAACCAGGAACTGAGCACCTCTCTCACCTCAAAGAGCCCTGCAAGGGGCTCTGTGAACCCAGTTTCACTGAGCCAAAAAGCACTTACAGCAATTTATTGATGGCAGTGACGTTCCTGATGCTGCTGACATGAGAACAGCACTCAAATGTCCACAGAGGAATCAGCTGTTCTCTCAAGAACTTGTATTAACAGGAAAACAGGCAGAAATCCTGCTCCAGAGATGATGCAGTCTAATTTTCCCCTTGGGATCACTGCTTTTGGGAGAACATGGGTGGATTCAGTGACAGCTGGGGAAGAGTGGTGATGGGAGGGAATTGGGATATGAAACTGTTACTCTTTGCAATTACAAACTCACTGCCTTCCCCTCTCTCTGCTCTCTTCTCCCACTTCTAGACCAAGGCCGATTTCTGGCTTCCAGGAGTAGGAGGAAACAAAACCCCTTCCCAAGTGCCAGGAGCTCTGAGAGCCGCGGATGCCACGGGGCAGCCCCCAGTGTGGTTCAGGTACCCAGCACGTTTGCATCGCTCTGCTCCCAGCCCGGCTCCCCCCTCGGGAACCCGGGGGCAGCTGCCAGCCGGGAAGGGTCTCTCAGCCCAAAGCCCTCGCATGCATGGAAGCAAGAAGCTGCATTGCCCAGCAGAGCTGCTGCAGGGCCGTACGTACCCAGGCAGGGGCGAGGAGGAGCAGGAGCAGGACCCGCGGCACTGTCCCCAAGCTGCCCGGCATCCCGAGCGCTGCGAAGGGCAGGGATCCAGACTGCCGGCCACCCCCGCCCTCTCCTGCGGAGTTTCCCGTCTCTCTGGAGCAAGTTACGCATCAGCTTCTCTTTACATATCCTCTGGAAGGGGCGGGCCCCGCGCTGAGTGGCAGGCTGGAACGGAGCCCAAAAGGGTGCAACAAAAAATGCCCAAATTCAGGGAACGCGAGTGTGTTCCTGCGGCTCCAGCCGTTCGGGGCTGCCACCGCTGCCTGCAGCTTGGTTACTTTCCAAGTGGGGAAATCAAACCCCAGTAAAAGCAGCATTATTATTTTTAAATTTTTCCTCTTTCTACCTCCGATTATGAAGCTTGGCACAGCTTTCCTGACACAGACCCCCTCTTTCCTTTTTGGCTGCAAGGGCTGAGGAGTGATGAAACAGAGATTTGTGGTGCTCAGAGTCTGAGCAGGAGGGAGGGATGGGTAGTTTGGTGCTGTCAGGTCACATCTGGCTGTGCATCACCTGTCAGCTCCGGGGAATGAAAGTTTCGTGATTAGAACTCCTGCATGAGAGCTGCCTATTTTATAAGGCAATGAAAAGCTCCTGGATGAAAGTTTTTCATAAAGGGCAGAGGTTCTCCAAAGTGCTTTGGGATGGATGCAGGATCACACACATCTTTATTTGGGGTCATGATCCTTTCTGTTTGCTGCTGAAATACAGCACCAGGCTTGTACACAGCCAGCACGGCAGACCTTTAGAACATGAAAGCTGTTTTTTGTAGTAAGGAGTCGTTTTGTTTATGCCTGAAGAGCAATCAGAGCACTGCCACGGAAGGAGGAGTGCAGCAGAGGGCACTCTTAGTCCTTGCTGGCCAGGGTGGGACAGAGCAGTCAGATTTTGGACAGGAGCCTCTGTACATATGGAGTGACTTGAGAAAGATGGAGCCTTTCCTTAGGGTCAGGAAGCTTTCCTGGGGAGACGTGCTACAAGGGATGGTACCTTCTTTGGGCCAATACAAAGCTGGGCCGGGAGCCCAGGCGCTGTGCAATGCAGCCCCAGCATATCCCTGTCCCAGCTGAGTGCTGGGAAACAAGAGAGAAGATGGAAATAAACACAGGGAATATGTAGTGGGTTATTTAAATTCAGCCTCTTTCCTTCCTGCCTCCAAGGTAGGGCAGTTTACCTGGGAATCAAGCCCTGCAATTCATCCAGGTCCGTTCAGGTTCCTGTGCAATACCAGATCAGCATCCACGCTCCCTGTGTGTCCACCACTATAAACAGAAAACTCTGATTCTTAATTTATTAGCATTTGGAAATCCCCTTGGGTCTGGGGCTGGAAAGCATTAGCAAAGTGCAAACCACCCCAGATGCAGCTTCTCCTCTTCCATGAGATGGGGGATTTCACAATCATGTCCATGACAGCCACCTCTGCTTGTGGCACACCAGATGATTATGTCTGCACACAAAAGATTTCAGGTTCTGGAGACGCCATAAACATCCACTGCCTTCAGGAACTTAGGAGCTCCAGGCAGTCTGGCTGGAGATACATTCCTTCTCCTTTTGGAGGGCCTGAACTATGTTGTCACCTAAAATTAGCTGCTCACATTTCCCAGGACATTCTCCTGATGCTTGTAAACAAGACAGGGATAAAGTGCTGCACACTTCTGGTCTCATTTTCTCACACGGCAAGAATATAAACCCCAGCTGAATTCTGACCCCTCCAGGGCCCCTGAAGATGGGAAGATGGCATATTTGTGGCTTTTTAAAAGGACAGTGTGTTATGTGTTACTCAATCCATTCCTCCTTCTGCTAGAATAAGACATCTCCCTTTGTGCATTGACAGGACAAGGAGGAATGGCTTTAAGCTATAAGAGGCCAGGTTTAGATTAGGTATTAGGAAGAAATCCTTCACTGTGAGGCTGGTGAGGCCCTGGCACAGGTTGCCCAGAGAAGCTGTGGTTGCTCTATCCCTGGAAGTGTTCAAGACCAGGTTGGACGGGGCTTGGAGCACACTGGGACAGTGGAAGGTGTCCCTGCCCATGGCACGGGGTGGGACTGGATGAGCTTAAAGTTCCCTTCGAACCCAAACCATTCCATCATTCTCTGATTGTATAAGAAGCAGCAGCTGCACCTCAAACTGCAATCTTCCAAATTCTGCTTTAACATAAACTTGCTGTGTGACCTCAGATAACTGTTCAGCCAAAATCCCAACATCACTCACTTATCAGGAGTTCTGTGGGGAATATTCAGCAGTAAGCCAGCATTATGATGGCTGATTAAGTTTTCAACCTACAACAAAAGTAAAGAATAATTCGATGATAAATCATCCTTTCCAAGCTTCTCATCATCATCATCCACCTGAATGCTTCCACCTTCCCAGGGCAGTAAAACGTACCAAGTTCAGTCCTGTTCATCCTTCAAGCTGCCTCTTGGATTATAGGAGCAGGATGTGAAGAAGTATCAGCTGGAGATCCCTTGATTTTGGGAGCTCACTCCACCCCTTGTGCAAGATTTTCGTAGGCACTGGGAGAAACAAAACTACCCTTCATGCTAGAACTGAGCTGCTAACCCCACTGGACATGCCAAGAGGTAAAAGAAGAACATGATGGTTGAGTGGCTCAGAATGATCAAAGGCAGGAAGCACCCAAATTAACACCAATTTTTATTTCTTCCTTTTGCCTGAGCTGCCTCAAATGAAGCAATAAAGATGTCAACCCTGCTTAAAATCTCCCCCAAGCAAAGAATAGTGGGTGTTTAACACACCTTGTTACACTCTTCTGGGTTCAGCCACCATGCCCACCAGCAGCTTCTCTGGATTTATAGTTATTTGAAAAACAGATATTTAAATAATTGTTAAAAATCTTGTCATGCCAAAGAATAAAATGAAATGAAGGCAAGCATACACACAGTCTTTTGTCTCAGCAGGATCTCTCCCCATGTCCCTCTGCCTGCAGAAGCCAAAATAAAAGCTGCTGCAAGCAGCATGGTACAGAGAATTGTGTTCACCCAGTTCTCAGTGACTTCAGAACTGTCTCCTGTCCCAGAGCTGCTTGGTCACCCCCAGAACACACTGGTGGCCTCTGGAGCCTTGCAGCAGGTTTGTGTTCTCACAGCAAAAGTTACCTCTGGGGTGGATGACAGGTCCTCATTCCCATTTGGGACTCCTTCGACTTGATGATATAAAACTCTTTTAAGCTGACGACACCAAACACAAACCAGGCCCAGCAGAGATGGTGAGATCCATCCTACTCAATGGTCGGAAACACGGTTCCATTTCCTTGGTCATTACCCAACTAGTGCTGCCCGCTTGATCCATCCTGCTCCCACACTCAGCTGGTCACAAGTGCCAGATCCAGGGCCATGGAGGAGTCCCTTCCCTGCTTTTTGTGCCAGTCTGAGGATACAGTGCAATTTTTAAGTTGGGCTAGGCCTTTTCACTTCTCTCCTGCTGGTATAGGGCTACGGGACTCTGCCACTGGTGTTTTCTCCATCTGTGGTTTATTACTTGTAACAGAACAAAACCCACCAATGTCTCTCAAGGGTCTGTGTTTGCTGCAAGGCTGGGAAGGAGTTCTGCTGGTCTGTGTGTCTTGGGGCAAGACAGATAAACAGCCCTGGATATTTTTGGGGCTCAACATGGTTCCCAGAGAACTGACAGCTGAGAAGGGCTCTTCCAGAGCTGAGTTTAAGTTAGTACTAATTCAGTGTGTCTAGAAGGATATTTAGGGTCAGATCCATGCTGTGTAATTGAGAAGAATTAATTAAGGCATCTCCATTTGTAGTCTAATCTCTCTAGGCTCCCTTTAATACATGAAGAAGAGCTGGAGCTCCTGAACAGCCTTCTGAGATTGCTGTCTCTGTTGTCCAAGTGCATCAGCTGTGGCTTTAAATTGTCAAAAGAAAGTGTCACGGAAATGCAGCACCAGAGCTCAGCAAAGGCTCAGTGCCTCACCTTGTCTAACTCCAACCTGGGTGCAATGGTTTCCCTTCCCTGTGGAGGGAAAGGGCAGGAAAACAACCCCCTGCTCACTCCAGCACAGCCCTGCCATGATGAAATGCTGACTGCAGGGAAACACCTGCTGGCTCCAGCAGAGCTGGGATTCCCTCTCCTAACTTGCCAGATACACAGCCCCCAGACCACACTGCTGTGCCCATAGCAAAAGGGATGTCAGGCAGGGGACAAATTTTGCCCGTGGTTGCAGAGTTGACTTGTGAAATCCACAATTATATTAGTTCTGGGAGGAACTATTGTATTTGAGGATTTATTGTGATATTGAAGTTTATCAAGGGATGTGACACTTGGGATGGTGAGGTGGCTGCTGATGTCCTTGTAGATATTACATATATATATATAAACAATCTTAACATTGTAAGTTCAGAAAGAGATGGTGCTCTGACAGACGTGGCCAGCAAAAGCACATGTTCACTTCTAGAAAAAAATAAATGCCACTCTGAAGCCTGATCTTGGCAGGATGCAAACCTCTGCAGTGCCAGAGTTACAGCCCAGAGCACCCAGAGGAAAGACACCAAACCCTATTGATCAAAACATGGGATCCTTGTTTCAGAACAGATGAACAGTGAGAAACTCAGCACTACCAAGGACATCCAAGCAACAAGACTGCAGTATGACAGCAAGTGATCCCCTGAGACCCTGAACAACTGCAAAATTTGGATGTTTAGATACAAGTGCGAGTCACCATCACGGCTAGGAGCATTTGTACCAGGAGCATTTGTGCCTTGAAATTCTGTGCGAGGCACGGGCTTGCACAGAACTGCAGGAGAACAAGCCCTTGGAGGAAACAGCTGCACCCACCTGTGAAACAGATGCTTCCTCAGGTTTTTCCACTTCTTAACTTACTGAATGCTTAATTATCCCGAAGGAAAACTGCAGGGAGGGAGGGCATGTTTAAGGTGGACTTGGACAGGATGATTTAAGGAGTCTGTCAGTGCCACAGGACTCCTCTGGAGCACAGCTCTGTAACCACTCTGTGTCCCGGGGGGTTTGGTCCTCAACACCTGCTCAGGCGAGGCACAGCAGGATGTGCTGGAGGTGACATTGCTTGGGAGAAAGAAGGGACAAAGGGACCTCTCCCCAGGTATGGGCTATGAAATAACATTATTGGTTCTGCCTACAAATGCTGCTTTTTCTCATCCATTTTATGGACACTGGGATCTGCCAGCTCCTGAAGAAGCTGCAGCTCTACCACAAGGACCAGGAGCCTCCTCTAGTGCCTGTGTCTACACAGCTCTATCCAAAAAGGTGCAAGGGTACATTCTCTTCTGGATCCCATCCCTCCAAAGACCTCTAGCATCACCTAAGATCTTAGCCTTAAAATCCAGGACTCAGACAAAAAACAGCTCTGTCATAGTTCTGTAATTCACACCAGCTGCACATCTCAGGAGCCTCAACAGGCAGCAACAAGTCCCTGAGCTCTGGCAGCCTGGGAGGACCTGGAGGGGTGGGTGGTCCCCCGGGATTTGTGTAGCTTTCATTAGGGGTTTGAGATTCCAACAGGTGCCTGCCCACACCTTTCCCATTCAGGTTTTGGAATTATTCCAGCTCATTACATGAAATTAGTGAATAATCTAAGTTGGAAGGACCTTGGGTCATCTGGTCCTTCTGCAGCCCAAACCCAGCCCTGAGGATAGGGAAGAGGGGCAGATTTCAGAGACCAGGAGAGACGAGCAGGTGAGTGGGGTCCCCAGCTCATCCAGATGAGATGCTCTGCCAGCCTTTCCTGTACACAGGAATCCTTGATTAGCTTCCAGCCCCCTGAAACAAAGAGCTGGCACCTTTGGAGTGGCAGGGACTTCCCCCAGCTGAAGGGATTGTTAACCATAGAATGTAACACAGACACGTCCAAAATCAGCTGCAAACCTGCTGATTAAAGAGCAGCATCTTCCTCCAAAGGACTGCACAAGCTGAGTTACTAAACCTTAAAAATTATTTGGGAGATGTTAAGTGTGGGATTTTCACTTGCCTGTTCTTAATTCTTTTTGTTGTGGTTACATGTCAGAACTCAGTGCATCCCTCCAGGTGCCCAGAGTTGCCAGGACCATGCGGGGGGGCTCAGAGACCCTGGCACACAGCCCAGAACACCTGGGGGTTTGATTGTGACCCCTGGAACAAGTTGCCAACTTTGTATGAAGACTGGTTTGAATAGTATAATAATAAAATGATCACAGGGTGAAAAGGTAGATTTTAGGATTTTTGGTATGGGGGTTATGGGGACAAGATGGAGGAACTTGGGCGTGTCCAGCCTTTCTCCTTCTTCTTCTTCTTGGTCTCCATTTTCTGCAGTGATGTTGGCACCTTGGGATTGGTTTAGAGTAGAAGTGCACTGTCTAACACAGGTGATGGGTATTGGGAATTAAGTGTAAATATGTTATACGTAGTTTGTAGTATAAAAGGACAACACAGAGTGCCTGTGGCTGCCCTGCTGAGCAGACCTCGGCTGGGCAGAAAGAAAATTTTATAGATAAGAATTAATAAACAACCTCAAGACCAAAAAGTGAAGAGTCCAGACTCGTTCTTCGGATGTGTGGGCCAAAGCAGAGACATCCTGCACATCTCGGGGCAGCAATTATCAACAGCAACCCAAGAGTTACAGACAGACATCTGTGAGGCTGGTCTGGTTTTTTTTGTTGTTGTTTTTATTTGTTTCCTTACTAATAGATATTTTTGAAGTTTCACATCACAACTGTTTAAGAAAAGACAAGTTCCAAGCTCCATAAGGAGCCTTGTTATAGGAATGATGGGATTTTAAACAGATTGATAATGAAATCGTCTGTGGTTGGAACCATCATCGCCTTCAGACAGACCAAACTCACACAAGCTGAGTTTGACTCTCCTCCAGAGAGAATGCTTTTCCTGCACAATTCCCTGGCTCACTTTCCCAGAAAGTTGTGTGGTGGTAGAAACCCCTATATATATTTAGAGGTGACAGTGTTATTAGTTGTAGCGCAAAGTTAGTACACACGCTGCATTTTTTCATACCATTTATGTACAACCATGTTACTGTTACAAAACTGCTTAAAACACTTCAAGTTCAGAACCTCTGTTTTCAGTACAACTTTTGCCACACTGTCTTTTAAATTCCCAAACACTATAAAACAACCACTAACACACCGCTCAAACTTTCGCAGTTTGGGCCATCTGACTTCAGATATGAAATAACAGATATTTTCAAATCAGTTTTGCAAAACCTCAGTCTATTATTCTTTTCTGCTTTAAGGAAGTTATTTGAACCAATAATTTGCATCTCTGTATTTTAAATTGTTTCCCCCTCAGACACATGATGTCATCTGGCAACAGAGATGGGTTTGAAGGCAGACTTTGGGCAAATAACAGTCACTTGGGTTTTTTCCAACCTGATCCCTGCAATATGGCCATGACTCAGGTTAAAGAAAACTGTAGCTCGTTCCATTTCTTGGCCAAGTGAATACTCTCGAATCACCTTTACTCCAATGCCTCTTCATGCACAGTCATTTCACAATGTTCTCTCTGGTGTATTAGACTGGAAGTTGACGACCTGCCTGGCAGAGAGAGACAAGTCTGCAAGGTCAAGATGCTTTGGTAAAAAAGGTAGTTTTGGGGGATTTTCAGATTTTTACAAAATTGAGCACAAGATGGCCTACCCTCACAAAATGAGATAGAGGAGATGAACATTGTGGGGCTGGGCTCTGTTTCGAGGACATGAGGCTAAAAGCCTTTTCCTGCCAGGGCAGCTGTTGGTCACTTGGCACTCAGCACCTTCAGAACGCACAGAAATGTTCCTGGCTCTGGCATTAATTAATTGCTAGGGCTCTGTATGTGTCCCCTGAAACATTCTGCCTGGACAGTGCAGCTACTGTTTTAGCTGTAGCGGAAAAACTGGGATTCTCCTGGCTTTCCCCAGGGCATGGGAGGAGGTGAAGACCTTTCTCCTGCCCTTTCCTTGCAGAATGGAGAGGCAGCCAGGATCTCTCCCTGCTATTCCAGTCCCATATAAAGGAAATAATCATAAAAATGTGTGTAAGAAAGGTGAGAGGAGGGTCAGGTCTACAGGGGTTGCATCATCCTCCCACATATTTACAGGAAGACATTCACTCCATAAATACTCTGGATTGTGGCTGGGCCTGGAGCTCATGCTGAGTTTAATGGACAGTGCTCAGTGAGCAGTGTGGATGGGGATGCACATACATGGTTCCTCTCCCTTCCCAGAGGGAAGCTGCTCTGTGCTCTCCAGAGGCAGGGATCTCTGTGGCTCTCCAGGGGCTAAATCACCACGTCAAAACAGTGCTTCTCTTCCTCCTCTTTCAGGAGGAAGAGAAGAAAAAAATCATCCACTATCAGGACATCTGGAATTTCTTCATGGGCGCTACAGGAACCTGAGGTCTGGTCAAAGCTAAAAACCATAGGTCAGAGGTAGGACCCAGGAGGGCCGCACCAGTTTACACCAGCTGAGCATCTGACCTTGATTCCCTTTTGGCACTCAGGGTGATTTTGGAAATAATTTTTAGCATGTGTCTGCACTGCAGACCCCCAGCTACCTCCAGCTCAGCACTGGATCTCGATTCCTTCAGGCAGCTGAGCTTGTTTTGATCAAGGTCCTGCTCTGCCTGAGGGCCCTGAGCCAGCAGAGACGCTGCTGTCAGTATTCCCAAAGCTCAACTCTCTCATGTTAGACCATCCTGCTCTTCCACGTTCCCATGAGATGCACATGGAGCTGCTGTGCCTGTGGCAGGAGGAATCCTCACTTACACCTCAACAGGAACTGTCCCTCTGCCATTCCTCTGGCATTAATCCACACACTCCTTCCAAGGGCTCCTTCTTTGTTTACAAACTAAAGAAACACAAAATCTTGCATTACTGAGAATTTCTGCTCAGCTCTGGGTCAAATTTTAAAAATCCTATGCTTTTCTTTCCAAGTAATAAATGTTTGTTTTGCTGAAGAAAAGGGGAGTGAACCTGTTACACTCAAATGACTGTAAATCAGGAGTAATTCCACTGAATCCCAAAAGCCAGGAGCAGAGAAAACCCAGCATGAAGAGTGTATGCTGTCCATTTCTATGAGCATATGAAATCCACACTGCTCATTGCTTCTTTTATCTCCCATTGCTTTTGTTCTTTTCCCACCCTTGCACAGTCTTCCTGCTGGAAAGAATGTCATGCCCAGGATGTCAGAGCAGTTATTAATGGATGTTCAGGTGTTTTGGTATATTATGTTCTCCAGATGCTAAAGATCTGAGAAGGCTTCAGATGCTTGTCTCTGCTCTCTTTCACACAGCTATGAATTCCAAGTCACTCCACTTCCTTCACCAGACTCATGCCAGATGCAAGCAGAGGAACCAGATCAGCATCCAGCCTGGAGCTACTAAAAGCAAACTGGCCAATGGCATTCCTTAGGGAAAGGTTCTTCCAGTGATTAATGATAGAGGAACAATAGAGGGGCCTTGGAACACATTTCTCTAAGCCACAGCCATTTTCACTTAAGGAACTGGGAAGTTTTTAGCCCAAAACAAGAGAGAAAATTATTTACTGTGTTCAGCTTACCCAGTTTATTTGTTTTTCTCTTTAAGAAGAAGCAGCCTTACTGGGAATATGAATGGAAAGATCCTGTTCACAACTTGGGCTTGACTTTGCCTGAACTAAAAGTCACTTGGGTTTAAGTCAACATGAGTCAGGCGAAAAGAATGGTTCCCATAGCCCCACATCAGGAATTTAAGGATTTGGGATGTCCTTTAGTACAACTGCTGTTGCTCTCAGGGGTTCCAAAAGTGCAGGCAGAGTCAGATGGGTTTTTCTAAACCAGGATCAGGTGTGGCTTTGACATCTACCTGATAACATAAGAGTTTTTGCTGTTGCGTACATTGAGGTGCAACTGCATTTTACTTCTGTTTCAGTGGGCCATTTGTAACCCTGGTGGGAGTTTGGGGTCTGATGAGCACTGATGGGAAAAAGTCTTGCAGGAAAGGCCTTGTGATCCTCTCAAAGGAGGGCTCAGAAGCAGATTTCCATGCAGAATGTTTATCTTTGCACACTCACTCAGGTTCTCACAATTGAAAAGTGTTTGGCCAATGCTCTCAGGCACGTGGTGTTGTTTTTGCAGTTGTCCTGTGCACAGCCAGGAGCTGATCCATCCAGCTCAGGGCATTCTATGATTCCATGAACTGCAAGATTGCTTGCACTCTTATCCTCACTAACTTAGGTTTGACACACAGTTAAGTCTCCTGTTTATGTCACTTCTGAAGTGAATTATAGATACTGCTGTTGATCCAAATTTATGGACAAAGTTACTTAATTCTTCAAATAGTTCCTAGATCCTGTTTATAAATTCTTGGATACTTTAGATCAGATGTGTCAGCAGGAGCCAGGACACCATTCCTTTTTCTGTTAGTGCAAAGTAGTCAAAACCTGGTTTAGCTGGCCAGTTAAAGTGGATTCACTGGTGCTTTGGAGTTGAAGCTGCTCAGAGAGTCAGAGTGTATCAGTGAATACTTGTCTGCATGTGGTACATTTCAGATGGATCCTTACAAAAATGCATACTTTCCTCAGAGAGAGGTTTTGACACTTTATGGTCTCTTCTTTCTGTAAACATAGCTTGTTTTATTGAAAACAGCTGGATTTGTACTAGTGTCACAGAGATGATGGTCAGTCCTGTCTTGTCCTGACAAAACAGGTGTCAAAGAAGATCATTAAAGGACTGTTTCATTTGAAGGTATAAATTAGATGAGGGAAAACCCCTGCATTTTAGACACACATTAAGTCTCTTATATCGGAGTGTCTGAGCATGTTAAAATCTTTTTCACATGCCTTAATATTTCCTGGTGGACAGCCCCAGTGCAGCTGTTCGGCTCATTAGCTCTCAGACACAGAGAATATTTGTGCTGGGAACAGTATTTATAACCTTCAGAGACAAACCAGAGCCAAGAGATTTCAAAACACAGTTTGTACGGAAGTGATAACTCTGCTCCCAGATAGCCCATGGCAGAGTTTTCTAACCAGTTACTGGGATTACCAAAACAGCAGGGAATCCAAAGGGAAAAAAAAACCAAACCAAACCAAACCAAACAAAAAAAAAAAAAAAAAAAAAAAAAAAAAAAAAACACAAAAAAACCACAAAAAAGGTGTATTCTAGACTTTGTAGGCCAATCTTGCTTTTGGTAAGAGTTAAGAAAGAATTACTTCCTTGAAGTGACAGATCTGTGGTGTTTCCTGGCCAAGGCAAGATAAGAAAGTTCCCATTCCTCTTCAATGAGAAGGAAATCTGTGCAGAGAGAGAATGAGGATGGACTGTTTCTGGTGCAGTCTTTTATGGAAAGAGTTTAGGGAAGGTCCCTGGGGACCCATGGGGGTTTCTAAAAGGTTTAAGTGCTGCAGTGTTTCATAGAATCATAGAATGTTCCAACTTGGAAGGAACGCCCAGGGATCATTAAGTCCAACACCTCTGCACAGGCACCCAGCAATCCCACCCTGTGCCTGAGAGTGTTGTCCAAAGGCTCCTGGAGCTGTGGCAGCCCCGGGGCCGTGCCCATTCCCTGGGGAGCCTGGGCAGTGCCAGCACCCTCTGGGGCAAGAACCTTTCCTTGATATCCAGCCTCTTGGAACCACTTAAGTCATTCGGGTCTTATCAATACAAACCTACAAAACAAGACAGAGAAGAAGATTTCCTGCAGAACCACTTCCCTATATTTCCCTTGCCTTCTTTGAGATCTAGGGATTTCAAACCTTATGGCCCAAAGGAAAACTAGTTTCATAAAAACAAATAAATATTTATTTGGAGATCTCCTGGCAAGTTTTACAGTATCACAGGGTTTCTTAGGAAGTTTTTCAGTGCATGAGAGAACATATTTTCTTTCTTCCCTGCAGAAAAGCTGCAGCTATTTGACATTTCACTCCTCCAGGTGCAGTTCCTGCTGTACTAACACCATAGCTCTGAATGATGGACTGCTGTGACCAGCACATCCTAATAAAGGGACCCTCTAGGTTTTCCCAGAAATATGAAATGGTCATTTTCAGGAATGAGAAGACTCAGGAGATAAAATAACTATGCTACAGTGAACAGGTATAGTCACTTCCATGAGATAATTCCCACTGAATATTCCTAGCTTGATTTTCAATCACATTAAACAGTCTGGTCACTTCTGCTTGGCCTTACATATTTTCCTTTTGGTGTTTCCTGGCATGTTAACTACACACATGAGTTTTTAACTCAATTGTAGCTTCTCAGGATTAGTAGGAATGGTATCAGATGGGAATAGTCTGCTACTCCTTCATAAGGAGGGATGTGAGTCGCACCGAATCTGGGCCTAGAAGCCATGATGAGAATAGACAGATTATAAATTCCAACAAGAGATGCTGGAAAAGCCTCAAGAAGGAATAAAATAAGCAGAAGAGAAAAGTGGTTTGAGAAAGAGCTCCAGCTTGTTGTGTTTGTGGAGCCCATATGTGGGATTCATTCCAGGATTCATTCTCTCCTTCCAGATGCCCCATTCATAGGAAATTTCCATGCATACACAAATTCACAGCTTCATGAAAAATGCTTTGCTGTGTCCCTGGGATGCCCCTCAATGATAAAAGAAGATTTCAGAGAAATCTAGAAAATCTTGTCACTTCTCAGACTGGTCTGTAGTGTTCAGGTGTAACAGGAATTATATGGTTGCTTTCCATATTCCTGCTGAGAATTACATCCCAGGATTTTTATAGGGTTAGGCTTTGCTTAGCAGGTTCATTCTTTCCATGGGACAAGCAATTGGCGGCATTGGATATGGACAGATCTGAAAGAGGTTTCCATATTCACTGAGGGAGAAGACAACACCATGCCCTTAAATTCAAGACTCTGACAGTGATTCCCGCCTTCTGCCTCACTCTGTTTTTTCTGAAAGGAAGTCCATGAATCCAAAGAAACAAGTATTTATTTCTTATCTGCATGACATGAGACTAGATAGCAATGTGCAGAAAGGAGCAGAAAGGGAGAACCTAACACAGCACAGCCTGATCTGGCTCCTCTTTTCGCTCCTTGAATCCCAAATTCCCTGCTCCTTTCACACCCTGGAGCCATACTCAGTTCTTCAGTCCTGCCCTTCCTAGCCCCAGCCACCTCCCACAGCCATCGCTGTGCCTGGACATGAGTCACCTTGTAACAACGTCCTGCTTTCAGATGGGATTAATTTCTCCACGACACAGAGCCAAAAAGCTGGGCTCACAATGCAGCAAAATGAGAGCAAAGCATTAAATGTGAGAGAGGCCAAGCCTGGTCCAGTGTCACCTTGATCACACCCAGCCTCTTTATCTCTTTGCAGCATTTCTCATTTTCACTGGTGGAAAAAAAAATAGTCTTGTAACAAGCTGAGCTTTTGGTAAGCCCCTGCTCATCTTTAAGGATGTAAAAAATTAGACCAATGTTGAAACATGTACCTATTCTGAACACAGTCCCTTCCAGTTGCACCTCGCAGTTTAAAAGCCTAGTCAAGAATCCCCAGAGAAGCAGCTGTCCATCCCTGATCTCACCACACACAGAAGGATCTACAGTGCAAAGGAGGAACTTGTTGGAGGCCACAGAGCCTGAGCATGGCCAAGCCAGAAGCACGGGGCAGTTCTGTGCTCAGTCTGCCATGTTTCCATCTGCACAGACAGGACAGAGAGTCCAGTGAGCTCAGAGAACAGAGGGCCCTCTCTGAGCTGCCATGTACTGCCACGTGTTTCCCTGCTGTCAGTGACTATCCATGGAATTCCCAACAAGGACCTACAGTCACTGACAACATTTGCTGCAGAGTTTCTAAAGGGGACTCAGGACAAGCTGGTTTTAGCCTCTTGTTTATTTGAACAAGTTAATTGCTTGCCAGAAAAGTTCCCCTCCAAACCCCCCCCGCTCTCTGAGCCAGAGGCAAGGCCCTTCCATCCCACACAGGCTGCTGTGTCCACCCAGCTCCTCGGGAGGCAGTTCCTCCCTTCTCCCAGCTGCTAAAAGCAGCGCTGAGCTCAGACAGATCTCATCCACCATCTGGGCTGGGGAGCACCAGGGTGGCTGTCCAGAAGCCTGGCAAACCCAGCATTCTGCTCCTGGCAGGAACCATTTGCCCGTGGCATATCAGAGGGACGCCACATCCCCTTCCACAGATGGATCTTGCTGGCTGCACAAGGCCTGATGCAGTACATGGATAAAGGTTTCTTTTCCATGCAGCCAACATGAGCTCCTGCTGTCCAGCTGTGCCCTAAATACTGTGCCCCAAATCTGAAACCCAGATACTGGTTTCAGATAGAGCCAAGGTGATGTGCTCAGAGTTGAACAAGCTCTGGAGATTCCATGTGGACCAAAGAGAACAAAGACCTGAATCCAAAGATGTTGCAGGATGTTGGAAAAGTCCCAGAACAAAGATCTGCTCAAAGGGTGGATGTTCAATACCAATCACACAGGACCTGTTCTGTCCTGAGCTGTGGGGTGACTGTTGTCACTCAGAGGCACTTCCAGGGCAGGAGGAGGCAGCGTACTGAGCTGCCAGCCCTGCTCAGAGTCTGTGACAAGATCCAGCTCTCCTTCCACAGGGAAGTGTAGGATAAGGCTGAGGTAGAAATCAAGGAGAGCATACAGCACTGAGTATTTTTTACTCTGCTCCAAGGCTGCTTTGGTGCTCTTTGGTCTTCATTGCTGCAGTTACCAGCAATTAGTTAAACAGCAATGGAGAAAATGTAGCTCTGTGAAAAAACTCAAATGGTCATTTCATGGGTCTCAAGGAAACTCAAGAACGTTGTTTCCCTCTCATCTGCTCACCAGTTTAAAGGGGATCCTTTCACCCTCACAACTAAACTCTTCTAACTCAGTTTTAGCTGTGAGAACAGCCTATTTTGGAGATTTAGGGATGTCTTGAGGCACTGAAGTTGACATCCAAATGTCTCCAACACACTAAACACATGCAGTATTTGTGCAGTAATCCATAATTAGGGAGCATTGCTTTGCCCACACTCCATATGAGAAGGCTGGCTGCTGTTACATGTATTCCAGGAATATTTACAGTTCTAAGCCTTGTTACATTGGGTGGGATCTTAACTGCTATCAACACTTAAATGGGGATAAGCAACCAACAGATGGATCCAAAATCTGATCCCATAGGATCACATGCCAGAGGATTGATGCTGCCAGTTCATTTCCAGTGACTTCCCAGTCAGTCTCAGTGACTAGGGCACCAAGGCTGCCAGGCCAGGCTCCAGGGCTGTCAGGCCGACACAGCCATTGAGCGTGAACCAAAAGTCAGCCGCAATGTCAGGGGAAAGGAAACCTTGTTAGGGGCTGAGTTTGGTCCCAGGAGCGAGGTGGAGTTGCTCTCTCAGGCATTATGGAATCAACATAAAGAGGGATCCAGCCTGATCACAAGGAAAGGTGGTCTCTGATCTGCCCTTCCCAAGTGCTATGACCCCACCCAGAGAGAGGGAGGGTGAGCAAAGCCAGAGGACAGCCTAGGCAGCCCATCAAGAGAACTGGGGGTTCCAGACCAAGAGAGCAGCCCCAGGTTTGTTCACATATTTCAGGAATACCTGACTCTGCACTGGAAACCAGAGCACTTTGTTTTCAGGGTGGCCATTCAGAGCTCGTGCTCTGCTGTGGCTGTTGGTCTGCATGACAAACACAAAGCCTACAGTAATTGAAATTACATGTTGGGCTTGTTTTTAAAAGCATTAACATTTATGGAAAAGTAGGAACTCATACCAGTTCAGGCTAAATCTGAGCAACAGAGAAAATAAATCAGACTGGGCTTCATCCACATACTTTTCCATGAAGAAAGTTGTTTACAATGCATACTACACTCCAGAATAAATCTGGGATAAACAAAGTTGAACTTTTAATCTTCTCAGTCCTTCTTCCTGTGAAAGAAAAACCTTTTTCAAGAGAGAACCAGCCCACCATCTATTCACTCTGTCTAGTTTAACTCCTTGTGAGGATCAGTGCAGACATTGTGGAGGACAGATTGCTCCCCACCCTGTGTGTTACTTGGCTGCATGGATGTTTCTCAAACTCCTTCCCTTGCTTTGCTAGGCAAAATAACACTATTCTCCAAAGGCAGCAGAACAGCTTACCTATGTGCCAGCTCCAAATCCCTTCTTGCAGGCACCAAGCACCAAAAACTCCAGCAGGAAGCAGAAGATGGAATCATTAGTTTGCAGGAAGGGCTTAGCATTTTTAAAACCAAAACTTCTATTCCCTGTGTCTGAATCCTTGTACTGCAGAGGTTTTATGAGTACACTTTTTTAAGGTCCCCAGTAGCCACCAAAACGTTACTCTGATATTTCAGGGTGGAATATCAGATACATCTGATATTCCACCCTGGATGACTGATTCCTTTCCTAAATTAGCACACAGAGAGGTGCCATTTAAAGAATGAAAAGTCACACAATAATTTTTGAACTTGCAGGACTTAGAAAGTGACACTCCTGAAATGTAGAGAACCTAGTATTTTCCAATCCCTATATCACCTTTTTTTTGCCTGCAAACCCAGAGCCAGCCTGGGAGATTGCTGGCCATGGCAGAGCTTTATACCCGACAAACACCAGCACTTTTACCCAGTGACCAAACACCAAAGACACAAACTGTCTCCTTTGACACAAACACCAAACTACACACATGTGCCTCGCAGCCAAGACTCACTTTGAGGTTCCTGTGTCTCAAAGAGGAGCACAAGGGAGCTCATTTTGATCTGGTTCAGCCTCCAGTCGCACAAACTCCTGTATTTCCTCTCATTGTCACCTTCTCGCTGTCTCCACAACTGCTTTTCTGCAGATGAAATATGGATTAGGGAACTGACCTGAAATAAAAATAAACCTAACAGGATGAAAAATCAAAAACAAAGGGGATTTTGTCCTGGTTTTCTTTTGGAATTGAGATAATTCCAAAAGCTAGGCATCACATAGCCACGCAAATGGTACAACAAGATGAGAGAGGGGAACAGTGGTGGTGCAGAAGGGACCAGTCACAGAAAGGAGAATTTGACTGGCTTCTGGAACAATCAGCCATAGCAAGGAGAACATAGATGAGTTCTGGAAAAATCAGCTGTAACAAGGAGAACGTGACTGGGGTTTTGGAAATGCACTGCTGCTGTAAAGAAATACTTGTGAAACCAAATCCTGCCCCAGTTTGGAGCTATTTGTTTTCCACTGGAGACTTGAGAGCCTGTCCATTGCTGACTGAGAGCCTGCCACACAGACAAATCCCACTTGGCTGCCCATCAGCAACAAAGAATCATTGTCCTGCAGGACCACAACATTCTTGGGTCCATCTCTGATACTTTGAATAAAAACAACCCGAAAATTGCAGTTTAATAACTTGGTTGACAGAAGAAAAAAAACACAAATCTGTTAATGCAACCAGTGCTATTAATAACCTTTAAAGACCCAGGCTGAGAACTGGGTAAGGCCCACAGGAAGGTGAGAGATGAGCTCCAGGTCTTTGTGGTTCAGGAGAATTTCCTGTCTTGTGAGCGCTCATTTCCTCTGATGCAGGGAGGGAGGGATGGTGTCCAAGGCCATTCCTTTCACTCACCGACCATGACATCAGGAAGGAAGGGGTGGCTGAGCAATTTTAATGCTAATACAGGGTGACTTAGGAATTGAATGACTGGGAGAGATGAGCCAAGTTGGATTTGGGGCCTTGGGGATACTGGGGTAACTGCAGTGAGGATGTGCAGATTAACCCTGCTCCCTTCCTGAGGGAGCTGTTCCAGCAGGACCTGTCTGCACCCATCGGGATCCATCCATTGCATGAATGACCTGGGCTCACCATTCCCCAGCTGCCTTTGGAGAGCCACAGTGGAGACTGCAGGGGTCACACACACATCACTGCTTGGAGTGGGGAAGTCCTGTGCAACAGGCCAAGGCAAACGCCAGGGTGCCAGTGAGAGGGAGTCCTGTCACCCTTCTGTTTGCATGGCCCAGGGAAAAACACTCCCTATCACGTTCTTCTCACCAGCAGACAGACCTCTGGAAATGAGATGGCCACACATGGATTTAGGAGTCTGGGCAATCAGGTTGGTAAATGTTTAGTTTTTCAAAAGCAGATAAAGCCTGTCCTTGTTGAAAATCCCCCCTCCAGTAGGTGCTGTGGCAATGTTCCTTAATTAGTGCATACAGTTTGTGAGGTGGGATTCTTTTCTTAGCCCTCTTTTCTGGCTGGGAAAGGCAAGGTGCGAACCAGGCAGCCTTTCCCAAGGCTCCCTTGTGTGCTAGTGCCCAAACCAGAAACAGACCCTACTGCTTCTGACTCCCAGTTCCTGCTCTCATTACCAGAAAATTCTGCTCCTCTGTGGCACAGCCAACTGGTTCCAATAATAAATCCAACCTATTGCAAAGATCAAGTCCATTTTTTCACTGCTTAACCCAAAAAACCATTTAAATTTCAAAACACAGGTTTGGCTTTACACTAGAGAAAGGATTTGTTTTTCTTTATTCATCTGGTTTTTGATTTTTTCTCTCTCTCTCTCTCTCTCTTTTTAAAAGTCAAACATTCAATCACTCTGTTCAATATAGGGTTCCTAGGCCAGGAGCACTGCAACTATCATTACCCTATAAATCTTCATTATTCTTCCTATAAATACACTTCTGTATTTTTCATTTTTTTATTTTTATGACTAAAAATGGCACCTTGAGTAAACTTCAAAATGCTTTCCAGAATTAAGAAGACTGAATCAATTCCTGTAGTCCTGACTTCTGAGAAGAAACACTTTTTTAAAAAAATTATAGTATTCCTTGGTTTATGCCCAAAGCAATAACATTTAACTATAGCTTTCCAACACTGCTCTAATTATGCCAATCTGGTGGTAAAGATAATATTGTTTTACTTAGACACAGTCAGATTGTCATAATGGTATGTTACCTAATCCTATATGGGAATATTCTAAATCAGGATAAAAACCTCCATATTTTTAAACTGTGCCCACTCAAGTTATGTCAGAACAAAAGATTTCTGAACAAGCTTTAATGTTAACAGGTACTTCTAGCACATACAGTAATCACTGCTGGGCTAAAAATGAATACATATGCACACAAAAATTACATTTGTCCTTTTATAAAAGTAGCAGAATATTATTTCTAGCTTTTCTTTTTACATACTTGGTTTCTTAACCTGGGAATTCAGATTCTGTGGAGGTTGGAAGATTTTCAGACAAGCAGAAAGTAACTGGAAATAGTTTTATCACCAAGTTTATGAGTGTAAAGACTGATATGTTGGAAAGAGAAGTAAATGTTAATTAAATCCTTAAACTCTGTTTTTCATTCCTCATTCAGCACAAATGAGTAACTAATTTTGCAGAGAAAGGATGCTTTTGTTGAAGAACTGAATCACACCAGGCTCCCATTAAATCCCATCTTGTCCAAGAACCAGTAACTCACTATAAACAGGAGAACAGAGGGGGTTAAAATGTCTGAATCTATCCGGGATGGATCTTTTATCTCTGCTCCCCACTTGAACTTCATTCCATCAGATGGGGTTGGACACAATTTTTCAGTACAACAACAGGTAACAAGGAACATTAAACTAGGTGCTTCCGTGGGTGTTTTTGTTGTGCTTCCTCAGGCCCAGAGCTCTGTGCTGAGCAGGCAGGTGTAATTCTAACAGCAACACCACTCCATGGAAAACTCAGGAGCTTTGGGGCTTCCAAACAATCAAAACCAGTTTGGGAGATCAAAGATCATCACCCTGGGCCAGCTTCAGCATTGGTGGCCCCATTAACCTCCCTGCCACACAAAAGAAGCAAATTATTAATTTTTCTGGATGCCTTTGATATGGACACTAATTCTCTTCTATCAAAGCCAAAGAATACCTGGAAAAACATTTCAGAGGAATTGAAATTATCTCAATATATCTTCAATACAAAGAACACTGAAATAGGAGAAAACAGGTTAAGATTTAAAAATCAAAAATCCCCCACAAAACCTTTGTTGAAAAGCCCAAGCCTCTGAAAACTTGTTGAGCTTTTACCCTTAACAAAGAGGGGAATTCTACCTTCCCTTCAGTTTTTCAGCATTCACTAAGACAAGAGCAAGATCAAGAAAAATTGTCCCACTGTATTCCTCTCCCAGAGCCTGATGAAAACCTTGCAAGCAGAAATAAGGAAACTACAATTTACTTTTGGAGCCTCCAGCCAAAGAGTTCAGACAGCAAGGCCTCATCTGTTTAAACTTTAGAGAAAAGTTTTCAAGATTCCCACCCTGATTCCCTGATCCATGTTTGTTGGAATCAAAGAAACAATGTCAATGTTAGACTGATTTCTCTGTTGTTTGTTTTTTTTTTTTTCCAGTGACAAACCATGTCTAAGAAAGCAGCTCTCGGTAAACTGGACTGCTGGCAACCAAGAAAATATTCAAGTGTCTCTCTTTTCACTGAAGTATTCATTCAGCTGGCCTCTTTGGAGCAGAACATTCCCCCACTGACTCCCAAAATGGGTACTGCTCCGTCAAATCCAGAGAATTTCAGGGATTTATTCCATTTTCTCTGCCCAGATAAACTTAGATCAGGCTTACAGACTTTATATTCCCTGCAGTGTGCAATACCCACAGGTATTCCATCCTGGAAAGAGGTGTGGGTATCATCTTATCTCCCCTCCCTTCCTCCTTCCTTAGGACTGATTGGGGTTTTTTAAATATAAGGGTTAAATCCTTAAAAAATTTCCTTTAGATCGCCTATCCATGATAGATATAATTGTAACTGTGATGGTCTCATTCACAGAAATGGTCATTTTGGTAATTTGTTCTGGTTTGTTCTGTGTAGTCAGTTCCAGTGTTATTTTGTAAATGTGGAAATTCCCTGAGTCCATGGGAGATTTGCTGATGGCACTGTGCATCTGGCAAGCCAGATCCTTGTGCATAGCTATACCACTCACACCCCTTCAAATCCCCTGCTTCCCAATGCCACTGAATCTCATCCCAAGCACAGAGGAGCAATCTTTCCTCCCTCAAAGTCATGATCCAGTTTCCACATGTATCACCTTTTTCCATATGTATTACACATATACACCATATTCAGAGGGTCTGCTATGGTAAAAAACCCCCCCAAACCCCCATGTGAACCCTCCTGTCTAATAAAGGAAAACCTGTAAAAACTTTCTTGAAATGTGTGTTGCTGGAAGTTCAGCACTTCCCCATCCTTTTTACAGCAGTCAGAAAACAGATTCAGCCTCTTCCCTTTCATCACTGGAAGACTTAGCAAATTCTAGCCTTAATCTGCGATTTCTGGATTAAATCAATCCAGTTCCTCCAGCTTCCTCCATAGCACCAGAGTTTTAGACCTCTGGTTGTTCTTTTGGGTCTCCTTTGTTCTCCAGTGTGTCTTTCTCTCCGTCAGTGCACCAAAGACTCCCAGAGTGGCACAATTAATCACCCTGTGCCTCGCATGACTTTACTGCTAATATATTCTACAATCAAAAGTCAGGTTTTTGGATTTTTTTTCCTAAGCACCAACTGTTAAATTGTGGTCCCCTAAAAATTCCACATCAGTCTCTGCTGTGTCAATGGGAATGAGCAAATTCCCATTCCTACAAATCCACTCGGGTTTTCCTTGCTTGTCCAGGAGAACCTGACCTACCTGTTCCAGACTTACAGGAAGGAATGAACCAAAAATATATATTAATTCAACTGTACAGGCTTCTGGAGAAACAAAAGAGATGAGGGATAGGTCTCTGAGGAGCTTTCTTGGCACACCTCCAGCCCCATCTGGGCAAGGATAGATTTGTAACTGCTCCAGAGACTCAGACAGGAGTCCCTCAAGTGTAATTTTTCTGATCAGTGACCATTTGTGCAAGACCTTTCCAGCCATCTCCACTTGATGCTGTATTTCCAGCTCAGTTTTAAGGCTGCAGGTAGAGCCAAATGTCACATAGCTGGGACCAGACCACCAAATGCTTCTGCTCTGCCACCCCATGCTCAGCTTTGCCATGGCCTCATGACATGGGTGCCACACTCTACACAGGTCCAGATTTTAACTTACAGAGTGCAAAATACACACAGTCAGTGAAGAAAAACCTGAACACTCCACGCACTGCTTGGATCTTGGTTAAACTGGAACACAGAGAAAGTGCTTTTAACTGCATTTTACAGAGGGAATTAAGAGAAAAGAGGCCTGATTTAGCTCCTTAACTCCAGGTATCTTTTTTATGTGCTTCAATTAGATGCCTAAAGTGAAGAGCAGCCCTTCTCCACACATCCTGCACTGCTACACACTTACATGCACAGATACAGGCGCCTACCTGAGTGTAAAGGGTGCAGCAGAGACTTGTGCCAGCTCCTGCAGTGAAAACTGATCACCTGGTACTGCCATCTTCCAGCCATGCTGTTTCCAGCACGGATGCCCTGATGAATCCACTGTCTCAGCCTCCAGCTCTCCCTCTTTTTCTGCCAGCCTTGCACTGTGCCCTTCCCTGTGCTGGCTCCATCCAAACAAGGCCCTTGCATGACTTTCTGTGTTTCCTGTTGCCTTAGAATAAATTTGAACAGACTGGGGCTTGTTTTCAGCAACACTAGAACTGTTGTACTGGGCCATTAGCTGAACACTTTGGGATGTTCACTTTGGTGGGCTGGAAAAGCACATTTATGTACTTTACCTTAAAACATCGTTATCATAAGTTCCCACAGCTGACTGCATATGGACTACAAACACTCCAACAGATATCCCAAGAGCTACTCACAATCAAATATCCAGACCCAGGATTTAATCTCTTCCATGGGATCCTTATGGAGGATGTGAACAAACCACCTCTGCCAGTTAGTAACTTATTCCTGTGAACACCCAGAACAGTCTTATTTGACCAACTGACCTTTCCATAAATTCTCTGAGGGTGAATTCCCTGTATTACCAAGGAAGAAAACACAAAACAGCCCTCTTTTTGACCCTATTCCTGGTGAACTCCATCCACAATCTGAGATGGCCCTTGCTGAATCCTGGTGAGACACAGCAGACTATGATTTTGTCCCTGTGGAGGATAAATGTGGTCTCCAAAGAATTCTCTCTGAGGAGTGAGTAAGGACATCCCTCAGTGAAGATATGAAGAGGATAAAAACTACAGAGGAGTGAGGATTGACTGATGGTGTGGGAATAGGAATGCAAAACCAACAAGGGGAGCACGTTTGCTCCTAGACAGCAAAACTGACAGCCCTAGGAATAAATTCCTCTGGCCCCACTTACTCATGGATGTGCTCAGCTATTCCCCATACTGAACTCCTTGTGTTGTTGCTCACAGTCATCCCACTCAGGAGCCACTGAAGCTGGAAATGAATTCCTTTAAAGCAAAAAGAATGGACTGTCCTTGTCCTTTGATCTTGACTTTGTCAGGGGATCTCACAAAATCCACAGATAAATATGAGTATAGGACTTCACAGAAATGACTGTACTTTTTCTTAAATAGAATGCAATATAGGACATCAAGTTTCTCCAACTGCACCTTGATTATATACAAGAGACTGGGTCTGGATAAGAAAGCTAGCAGGCACAAACACATCAATGAGCTTTTACTAGAACATCTTTCAAAAATACTACTAGCAGCTAGAAATCAATCAGAAATTATTTTTACTTGCTGTGAAATCATGACAGGAACAGTGAATCATCAATAAATCAATAAACAAATGAGAATGTCAAGCCTACAATAATTTGTAATTCTACACTGAAAAAGACCCCAGATCTCTACATCACTTTAAGGGGCATTATCTTTATCATGAAAAAATGGATTTGATCAAATTTTAAGACACACCATCTCATGCAATAATGGAAAACAGATTTCATGGCATATTTTCTTCTGGATTACTTCAATTACTTTCAGAATCTGAGAAGCTATTCCAAACTCAAAGTTTTGCTTTATGTTTTGGTTTGGTTTATTTTATTTATTATTTCAATTATCCCTGGCCAAATTAACCCCTGATCTCAGTCCACTGCATGCAGTTGCTTAAGACTTGCACCTGCAGGACCAACGAAGAGAAGGCTCTAACACACTAACATCCAGTACTGAGGGCACAAAACCCATTTAAGTCAGTTTCAAGCTCAAGCTAAAACCAGCAAATTCAAACTAAAATCTCCCAGGCCAGATTCTCAAGATCAAAACCATTAATTCTAAAAGATGAAAGCAGTCAGGGCCTCCTCTCAGGAGGTACTGAGTGACCCTTAACGCCAATCAAAGTTACTAAGAGTTGAAAGAGCTATGAAGCCTCCAGGATTAGGGCCTCCAACAGGCTACAGCTCCCAGGGACCAGTTAAACATGGGCTCAGGGATCACCCCTCCAGTGGATTCCAGTGAACACTACTTGGAATTTACTCAGCAGTTTTCAGGACCAAGTTTCTAGATCCAGAAATACCTGCTGTCCTAGCAAAGGGAACAAGGGGCATATATGCTTTGGCTGGTAACTGCTGACACTCATACTCACGACAGAGGAATACCCACATCTTTCTTTCATGGCCTCTTTGCCAGTTCATAAATTTTTAAAGGGGAATAAACACTTTTTCATGTAATAACATGCTCCTGGCACTGCTTTTACTCTGTCACAAGGTTAAGTGCATAAACAGCAGTCACTTCAGATATAACACTGAATTTAAACTTGTCTTCTCCTGGTCCAACACAATCACATCCTTCTGCATTTTCGTTGCCCAATATCTACGTCTATAGATTATCCTAGGAAAAGCAAGTTTCGTGTTACTCAGTTGGAAGGAAAGAGCCAGAAAGGGATTATTAAAGACACTGGACTCACTTCATTAAATGACAAAGAACTACTGGCTTTTGTAAGTAGTAACAGAGAATGAGTGACAGCTTTGTGGACAGTGCAGAGCAGAGCTCCAAGTTAACCAGTGGATAAATTGCCATGTTGGGAACATAAAACCATTCTGGAAGCTGACATCTGAAAGGCAGACACAGCAGGGGCTTCAAAGGGGGTGAATTTGCAAGAGACCAGGTTGCCAGTGACACCAAGGCACAAAAAGTGCAACTTGACAATCCTGGATCTTTGTTCAGCTGAGTTATCAACTGTGGGTCTTGCTGCCTTTCTGATTTCATGTTAGATTTTAGATTTTAGGGAGGAGCTTGGAAGAAAATGATCTGAGGGTGCTCTAAGGACTCAGAAGTCAGAAAACACATAAACTGTTAATCTCACATCTTGCACCCCCCAAGACTTGATATTCTAGAGCAGCCAATACTGGACGTGCATGATGAGAGATGCAGATCCTGCTCAGAATAAGGATGAAGGATTCTCACTGTCTCCTGCGGGAATGTAGGAAGGACCAAACGTGCCCTGCTCTATCCGCAGGGAAAAGCAGAGCAAGGAATTCTCCGCTCCCCTCCTGGCGGGTTTCTGCCCTTGGTCGTGGAAGAGGGATATTGTGGGGCAAGATCTGAGCGAACGCTAACACATCACTTCGGAAGGAGTTCCAGAATTGGCTCCATCGCACGAAGCAGCCCAATGCCAGCACCGGGAAACCTCCACCCGACACCGGCGGGCTCTTGCTGCCCTCTCCCGGGATCCGAGCGGCGGAGGCACCGCCCGGAGCCCGAGGCACCGCGGCGAGAATAGCGCGGAGGCTCTGGAGTGTCCCTGTCGCCAGGAGCTGGATTTATGGCGTGCAGCAGCGCCTGCACAACCACAGCCAGGCATTCAGCCCATGCGTGGCGTTCCGTAGCAGAGCAAAGGCCTTACCCGTGAATTCCAACCGGCTCTCGGGATGCCGAAAATACCAACCAGTTCTCAGGCTCACTCGTCTCTGCTCCGTCGGTAACAGGGGGTTCATTTTCTCCAGGAATTGCCACCCACGCTGTCGAAGGCCTGCGGAAGTAAACAAAAGAAGAGGATCACACCGTACCCAACCCAAACCCCGCGTGTCGGGCTGATGATCCTGAGGATGGATCTCCTATCTGTATGAAGAGGCAATTTGGCTGGGATTCGAAGCTTCTGATGCAGCTGCTGCCCCACTGGGTGGAGGGGAGCCGGGATCATGGTCTCTCACAAACCTCTCTACAACAACAACAAAAAACAACAACCAAACAAACAAACAAAAACCCACAAAAAAACCCAAACACAAGTCTTTGGCCTTTCAGCATTGTCAAAAACTGTCAACTTTGTAAACCCTGTGCCATCTCTGACAGCAGTGGTGCCTTGAAGAGATGACCAAAGTGTTTGTCACAATAGAGCTGTGTCAGGGGAGGGTTAGGTTGGATAGCAGAAAAAGGTTCTTCTCCTAGAGGGTGCTGGGACACTGAGCAGGCTCCCCAGGCAATGGCCATAACTGCAAGGCTGCCAGAGCTCCAGAAGCGTTTGGACAATGCTCTCAGGCACAGGATGGGATCGTTCGAATGTCCCGTGCAGAGCTAAGTGTTGGTCTCGATGATCCCGGTGTGTCCCTCCCAACTCAGCATATTTTATGATTTTTTTTCCTGATATCTGAATCTCCTGTCTCAGATTAAGGCCATTTCCCCTTGCCCTCTCACTGCAGGCACTGTAGAAGAGACCGCTCCCCACCGCACTCCAGTGTCCCCCCGGTGGCTGCAGTTGCCCCAAAGGCTCCCCCGGTTGCTCCAAACCCCCCTCCACCCTCTGCCCCGGCTCCCTCCCGCGGCTGTCGCTCCTCCTGCCGCCAGGGGGCGCTGCGGCGGCAGGGGCGCCGCTCTCTCCGCCCGCCGGGGCCGCGGAGGAGGCGGCGGGCCGGCCCGGGCGGCGGCGGGAGGGACCGGGGGAGGGACCGAGGGACCGGGGCACCGGGGGTGGGACGGAAGGAGGGGCGGCGGCGGCGGGGCCGGGCCGGGTCGGGCCGGGCCGGGCCGGGCCGGGCCGGTAGGTGGAACGCGCGGCCCCGCGGAACCCGCCGCGGGGCCTGCGGGAGCAGCATGGCCGCCAGCCTGTGGATGGGGGACGTGAGTGTCCGGCCGGGACCGCGCGGCTTTGTGCGGGGGGCGACGGGGCGACGGGGGCACGCGGCTGGGCCGGGGGGGCGCGGGAGGCACTGACCGGCTGATACCGTCACTGACCTGCGCCCGCACAATGACTGACACTCTCCCACCGACCGACTGACACCCTCTCATTGACACTCGCACTGACTGACACTCTCACACCCATTGATGCCGTCCCTCTGGCACCGTCACACTGGCTGGCTGACACCATTACAGCAACTGACAGCCTTACTCTAGCTGACTGACACTCTCACTCTAACGCCCACACAACAACCGACAGACCGATATCCTCACAGTTCTGACACCTCGCTCTGACTGACACCTGACACCAGCTGACCCTCTCCCTGACCGACTGACCCCTTCACACCACTGACACAGCCTCACAGCCCCTCACACATTCAGACACACCTGAACTCCCCAAGTGACACTCACGTCATACACTCCTGTGCATGCTGACATGCTCACACAGGCTGACACACACTCAGACATAAAGTCCAGCTTGACAGGCTTATTTGTGAGCAGTTACACACACACCCCCTAGAGTGACCCTCATTGCCTGCCTGCAGCCAGGTTACAGCGAGACTTACACCAGTGTCCCTGGTGGTCAGACACATGCATGGGCATCGAAAAGTCTCACACCTCCATACTCTTAAGAGGCACTTATTCCCATACTCACAGCGTGTACACTTGCATGCTTCAAGGATTTATCTGCTGTTTTACATGCTCAGCTGCTATAGGCAGTTACATGCTTACATTATGCAAGGCATTTACACATACTCATGGTTGTTCTGCTAATTGTGCTCACACTTGTAGGCTCATTTGTATGCACCTGTCCAAGATTATCCCTCACAACCTGCCGCCTACATGCACACCTGTGGGTGCACTTACGCCCTCATAGGGATTTTGACTCCCCTACGTGCACGCACATTCAAAGCATTTGCACTTCCTGCTAGGTCCCTCATTCCTGCCTGTGTGTGTACCTGGCAGAAAGAGCAGCTGTGTGAAGCACACTCACAGGGGCTTCTTCACCCAGGAATGTCTTGATGCCCACTCATGTGCACACTGTAGGTACACTCACAATTACGCACAGCCCACGATGTCCCTTGTGTGCCCCTCACACTCCTTGTGCCCGTGTCCTTTCCACTCACTACTGAACACACACTTTCACACACGTGTACTCACCCCAGCATGTTGTAGTGCTCTGCCACCCAGCCGCACTGCATGTGTGTGTGCTCAATGTGTTGTGGTGCCTGCATTGCTGCCACCGTGGTACACTGTGACACACACATGCAGTCCCACTGCTGGGTGCAGTGTCTTTGCTGTCTGTCACACACTTGTACACACCTGTGTGCACTCCACTATGCATGTACAATGTCACAACTTCTCTGCCACCTGTTTCTTGGATGCACATCTTCCTTCAGCCCCTTTCTTGCAGCTCACACCATCACAGTCCTGCTTGCACATAGTGTTCCTCATCTCTCACGTGTGTGTGTACACACAGCTCAACACATCCCTGAGAATCCCACTGGGTGCTTCTCTTCCACACACACACTCAGCACACCCACATTATCAAGGTGTCATCCTCTACCTGCCTCTGCTCGGGCATGGAGACTCTGGAGTCTGTTCTCCCTTTTCCCCACAAAGAGGATTCTCTGCCACCTCTCTGTGATAAAGCCCATCTTTTTCATCACTACTCTCACTCTTTGAGCCTTACGGACATATCCAAGCAACTGGTTGTGTTTACAAATACAGCTTTCCTGTGCACACACACAGCCAGGATCGCCCTGCATGGCACATCTGTGCAGAGTGGTGCTGCCTCTGCACCTGGGACAAATCAGTTCTGCTTCACACTCACCTCCACAGAGCATCTACTGCCTTTGACACGTGCAAGTGCAGTACGGTCACCTTCTTTCACATACTTCACAATCTGTCACACACGCAAGTGGTGGAGCCACCTGGTACCTGACAGATACACAAATACTTGAGGGCTGTAGGTTACCATGAGCCACCTGTCTTACACAGGTAAATACATGGAGCTATATATATTTTTTACATACATTTTTCAGCTCCATGTTACTTGTCACACACACCGCTCCCCATTCTAATTTTGGTTAGTTCCCTCCTCCAGTTTCTGTTATACACAGAGGTGCCCTGTTCACTCAGGCTCTTCATAGTATATTTGATCCAAATTCCAGTGCCATTTCCTACTTGTCAGTACCTTACACCATGCAGACACTTGCTCTCCAGCATGTTCACATGCACTCTTACCTGCACAGTGCGGTCCTTCCCTGTGACATGAACGTGGTCAGTGCTCCCATGGGCAGGATGAAGCGTAGAGCTGCTGTGGGACGCGATTCCAGGGTTTCCCCCGAGTGTTGCCCTGGTATAACCGGGGTTGTGTGGGGCAGACACAGCTCTGCAGACCCCTGCCGCAGCTCCACGGGGCAGTGTCACCTGCCACATGCCGCCCGGGGTTGTGCCACGCTGTGTATCCACAGTGCTGGCCCAGCCTTTGCTTGCACCTGGGGAAGGAGCCTGCCACCTTCTCCCCTGCTCCCTGTAGGAAATGCTCAGTTTGTTGCTGTATGTTTCTGAGTGGCTTTTGTCCTTCTGTGAAGCTCCCTTGTTCTCTGAAATTCATGCTGTCTCTTGGGTTCCACTTTGCAGACTGTTGAGCCTGGTTCATGCATGCCTGCTGGTTTTGAGTGGCATCGACCCTCTTAAATGAGTCTTCTTTTTGAAGTGTAAGGGTAAAATCCTTCTCAATAATGTTTTAACGGCTTAGAGGGACATTGACACATATATTCTCTTTTTTGTAGATGCCCAAATCTAACTTTCTTTCTCTTTTTGCTTTTATAGCTGGAGCCCTATATGGATGAAAACTTTGTTTCAAGAGCCTTTGCCACCATGGGAGAGCTTGTACTGAGTGTAAAAATCATTCGAAACAGGTTGACAGGGTAACTGTTTCTGTTTGTTCTCCGAGTGCATTTGGACTGAAGCCTCGCTGTGGTCCATCCATATCAGAGTGAATTTTCCCTTTGAGTTTCTCACCATTGCTGCCACCAATATGTGAATATTGCTGAGAGCAATGGAGAGGGCACTGCTGGCTCTTCAGCCTCCCCTCAACAAACACGGTTTGGTCCACATCCTGCAGTGCTCCAGCACTCAGCCAGAGCAGTGTATGTATCTCATTCCATCCCTCAGGGAATTACACCTCCCCAGGCTTTGGTTGCTAGTCTGTAGTACAGCTATGTGATGCTGGCAGAGGTGGGAAGTCGGACTCAGAGCAATAAGAGAACCTTTAAAGTTCATTTAAAATAAAATGAGTGATTTATGCAGAATAAACTAGTTTCATTCTTATTAATAATTATTTTAAGTGTTGTAATTTCAGTTTTCAGTAGTTTAAACTTGGGTGGGCAAATTGATATTCAATGAAAGTGGGAAGTAAACTGTAAGCTAAACAATTTTCTATGTGCTTATCTACCTGACTTATGGTAAGTAGGGGCTGTCTCTTGAGATCCGGCTTCTCTTTGGTAGCCAATATTTATACTTTAGAAATAAGCTCTTCTATGTATTGCAGCTACAGCAAATTTCTTACCAGTTATGTAAAATACAGCTTTCCTCATCAAATGTGTTTTAAGTTTATAACTTTTGTCTCTTCTCTTCTGTGTTGTATGTTCAGAATTCCAGCAGGCTATTGCTTTGTAGAATTTGCAGATCTAGCTACTGCAGAGAAATGTTTACACAAAATCAATGGAAAACCACTTCCTGGTGCTACACCGGTAAGTAAATGGGATCAGCCAGTTGAGAACCAAAACTTGGTAGGGACAGATAGTGTAGATTGTGTATTTTTAATGATTACAGATAATTCAGTGGTTAGCAAACTGGGATTCGTATTTGCTTTAGAATTGAAGTTATGACTATAAAACTGCTAATGTTCTTGCTCAGAAAATTGTTGAGAAAAAACACTGATTTCTTTGTGACTGTCTAGACAAAATTAAAGTGTAGAAGTGTTGTGGGGTGTGATGTTTTTTATATCTAACCTTTGCTGCTGTTACCAAAGTTGGACTAATCAGAAACCTGAGAAGAACAAGGAAGAAATTAGACTGAGTATAGTGTATGTCTGCCTCAATTCTTCCATCTCTCTCCTTTTGTATAATCATGGAGTCACAGAGTGGTTTGGGTTGGATGGGACATTAAAGCTTATCATATTTCATCCCCTATCATGGGTAGGAACACCTTCCACTAGACCAAGTTGCTCTAAACCCCATCCAACTAGGCTCTGAGCATTTTCAGGGATGAGGCAACTTGAGAATTTAGCTGTGTCTATAGAGGATGAACTTACAAGTTTACACTTTCTTTTGAATAACACTGATTGGCAAGAGAAACATGACTTTTAATTTTGCATTGTTCTTGACCCTTAGCAAACAGAGGTTACTCAAACCTCTTTACAGTGGAGAATGAGACAGAGGATTGAATAATTGCAGTGGATAACTAGCATCTCTTCTACATAAAAGCTGGGTAGTTAGGGGGAAGAAGAGGAATAGGCAGAGAGGCTAATTTTAGGATGTTGACTTGAATATGTGGTAGATTAAAATGGGACGGCTGACACAGCTGTCTGTTGTACCCACAGGAGTTGGCTGCAGTAAGCTGGGGTGACTGATTCATAAAGCAGCTCTAGAATCACCCCACTTATGGTATGATATACAAAGTGAATGGCTTCCTATTTCAGAGTAGTTAATACCCGGAGGAGACTGGGAAGTTCAGATTGAGCTATTCAGTCAACATTGCTGAGAGGGTGACATGCCCCGTTAAAAGGAGTCGATGAGAGCCCTGGAGATATCTGTTTCACATGTTTGCTCTTGATTAAGGCAAGCTGATCATCCTGGATGCCTTCTGTAGTCACTGGAGAGACAAAGAGAGCAAGGAGTAAGATAATAATGGAAATCTGGTTTTGGGAATACCCATCTTTCTTCACAGTTTTGTTCAAAACACAGTGCTGTGTGGAGGGATGATTTACATAACACATGGAGAGAACTACAGATGTCAGGCAGAGATCCAAAGCAGCCCAAATCAATGCACTCAGCAGGCAACTGCCCAGCTCATCCTTTGCATTTAGAGAATTTTGTTTACAGAAAACTTGAGTGTGGCTCATGCTTTTATTTCTTTTTAAATACTGAATCAGTCAAGGGAATAACAGAGAGCCATGGTGCTGGTGGTGTTTCTCTTTTCCAAGCATTAGTGTTCACAGTTCCCATCTGAGTGGAAGTACTCTCAGGTGTCTTGTTGATTTTAAACCCAGAATATTGCAATGAAGAGCAAGATCCCCCCCCCATAAAAAGATCTACATGCTTCAAAGTGGAATTTAAATTTTGTGTTAGCTTGTAAATAATCCACAGAAAGTTGTATAGTACTGTGCTCCAGAGAATGCAAGCATGCAAGGAGCAGGATTAGCAGTCTAGAGTTGAGTCTGTGGTCTATTTCCCAAGAAGTATTTACCTGGTTTTGAGGGAAGGAAATCCATCATATGAGGGCTCTTCACTGTACTGAACAAGTACCCTGATCTTTAGGGCATTTCTGATTGTGATCTGAAATCCTGATTTTAGGATCTGAAATCCTGATCCTGAGATTAGCCTCTGATCTCTAAGAGCTGATTCAAAGATTTGGTCTCCTTAGATCTTGGTCTAAACTTAGATGTAAGTTGGATAAAAGTTGCTGAAAGTCTAGTAGGTGGGGGACAGAGAGTTCCAGATGTGCCAGAGGGCACAAATCTGGGCTGCTGCGAAACTTGTTTCAAAAATAAATTCAGATGCAAAATTTAAAGAGGGCTCCAGTGTCCAATGTAGTTCTTTCAGAACCCTTTGAATCTTACTAAATGTCCAGAACCAAGTATTTAGCCACACTTCCAGACTCAGGTTGATTCCATTTTCCAGTGTGTTGGATTTGGTCTGCTAGTGTTTGTGTTAAATCACAAAAGTCCAGTAATGATACTGTCATTTCATTTTAAGACCTGAAAATTGGAAGAAATTTAACATTTATTGTTTCTACCTCTGTTTTCATTTTTATTTTCATTATTATATCTGTACTGATGCTAAATAAAAACGTGCTTGTTGCCTTAACTGGCTGGCATGAAGGCATTGAACGTGTGTCAGCATTAAGTTGTATTAAATCAGCTTATTATATTTTTCCCTAATTGCTTGAATTCACATGACAATGTTTGAATGTATGGATTCATTTTTGCCTTGTTTCAGGCGAAGCGATTTAAATTGAATTATGCAACATATGGAAAACAGCCTGATAACAGGTAAGTGCTCAATATTTAAATATTAATTTTTCCTGCTTAATGTCTCTCTATTAATTGCCTTGCAAAAAGTATTCAGACTATGTAAACTCAAAGTTCATCACTGCCAGTCTTTAGTAGAAGGAAGAGAACTTAGACTGCCAGTTTTGTGTTTTGCACTGTGTGTGGCACAGAAGATTTATCCAGTGTCCTTTAAGGTATTTAAACTTTGTAGCATCAAAGTATCTAGTTCGTATATTATAATTTAGATCTATGTATTGGAATAGCATATCTATAAATGAGATATTTTTTCTTGCCGTTTTAGAAATCAGAAATATCCTGTGAGTAATAAGCTTGGAAATAATCTTTAAATAAAAAGCAGTATTAAGTTGATTGGTTGTGCTGTTTCAATTAACTTGAAAAAGCAGTGTCAATCAAAATTTTAGTTAAGCAGCTTAACTAGTGGCATTTAAATTCTCCATGAAATGGTCTTTTAGTATCACTCTTCTCTGAGTTAGGATATTTAGGCTAAATGGTAACTGTCACTACTGCACTACTGTCACTCAGCATGTCCCTTTTTTTTTTTTTAATGATTATATTTAAGATGTTCTTTTGATTTCTTTAGTCCAGAATATTCCCTTTTTGTTGGAGACCTGACTCCTGACGTGGATGATGGGATGCTGTATGAATTTTTTGTTAAAGTTTATCCATCGTGTAGAGGTGGAAAAGTTGTTTTGGACCAGGCAGGAGTATCCAAGTAAGTTGTCTTTTATTCTTTTTTTTTTTTTTTTTTTACTTCACATGTTGCAACAGGAAAAATAGAATACAGCAAGGGGAAAAATCCTTTTAGCTTAGATTTTAGTAATCTTAAAATGTAGTGGTTTTGGCCGTTCAGTCTGCAGTTTGCTTGAGTTTTTATAGGCACCATGGGTATTTTCACTCCTCTGTCAGTGTGAGGCCCTTTGTGTGTTATTGCACTTCTTAATATGCTGAAAAATATCTTAAGTAATCTTAAAACACTCTCTTCCTGGACTCTTGCATGGAATTATGCTTTACAAACTTCAGGCTATTGAGTGTATATTCCTGTGTGAGCTGTATGTGTTTTCTTTCAAATAGGGTAGGGCACACAAAGCTATGATTCACTGTCAAGTTCTCAGTAGCTGCCTTGTTTGTGTTTTCTGAAAATGCCTTGCTAAAAGTAGGTATCAAGTGGTTGGATCTCTTAATGTAATTAAAACATTTTCTAAATAGCACAAAATTAAGCTGTATTTTCCAGGGAAGGAGCAGTTGGTAAGCATCTTTGTTTTCGAAGCAGAGCATGGCTTCAGTGAAGCACAGTTTTGTGATATAACACCTCTGAGAATGTTGGGATAACATATAGGTTATGGCTGTGGGTCCCTCTACCTTCTCATATGTGGTTTCTTAGTCTTAGGTTGGTTTCTGGAGGTCTCTGGTCCAGCTCCTAACAGGACTGCAGCCAGCGCTAGATCATATCCATGTATTGTGTAGCCTGGAAAACCTCCCAGGATGGAGTTAATTCAGGCTGTCTGGGCAGCCTGTTCCAGAGCTGCACTTCTCCCCAGTCATGAAGTTCCTCTTCACGTGCATCTTGAACCTCTTGCAGAGCTACTCAGTCTCTCTGGCTGTTGGGTCCTCATGCTGTCATTGCCACCTCCCCTGGGACTGACACTGCTGGGCTGGGCTGTGTGTGCCTTCTGCTCCTCCTCAGTGTAAACCCCACAGTTCCTGTTGTGCTGCACCTGCTTCAGGCTTTGTCTGTAGAACAGGTGTTGGTGCTGCTGGCTGGACTATTGCTGCAGGTTGGGTTTGGGAGCTGTGCATAGGTGCAGACCTCAAGGAAAGGTAGCTGCTGGGTAGCTTCCCAAGCTGTGGTAGCTTGAGAAGCTGGGGAGGAGCAGGGACTTAGAGTCCTGTTTCTGGGAAGAGCAAAGCTGTCTCCCCTGGCAGTGCCAGAGTGTTGGTGCCAGGGGCTTTGTTGGGACTTGTGCAATTGCTCAAAGCTGAGGCATCTGCAGGTGTCAGTGTGATGTGAGAGAGGAGCTTAGGGCTTGTGGACATGCCCAGTGAAGCCCTGGCCCTTCCAGCCAGGGCTGGTGGATCAGGAAGGCCTCCTCCCAGCACCTCTTGTCCAGACAGGAGAGGAGCTTGGAGCATGGTGCTGTGGTGCTGTGCCTACTTCTCTGCTTTCTGCTGAGGGTACAGGTGCTGGGGCTTTCCAGAGTTCAGGGGCAGGACAGAAGGTCTCCAGGGAGGTCCTGTCCAGGAAAAAATTATTTCTTTCCTCACCAGTGGTTTAGCCATTGGTGTGGACAAGCTAAATGTGTGGAAGAGTTGGAAGAATCAGTGTCTGGAAGACTTGGAAGAATCGCTGTCTCCCTTGCAGCGCCCAGCATCTATTCCTGTACACTGCATCCATCTCTATTTGTTTCTGTTTTGGAACTGCCAGTCTTCCCAGTTTCTCTTACACACCTCTGGTCCCATCTGAAAATCTGGAGGAGTCTTTTGGCAGCTTAGAAACTTATTTGGGTTTGTGTGTCCTTAAAAGGACTTAAAAGTTGACTTTCACTGGATTAATTTGCCATAGTCCTTTGGCAGAGGGCGAGTTAAATGAACGTGGGTCTGTGTAGAGTTTTGCTTGTGTTTAATAATCTAGTTTCTATGTAGATAGGTCTAAGCTTTGATCTGGTCTTTTTGTGAGGAGGATACATCCATACCTGTGTGTGTATATGTATATGTATATGTATATAATATATATATAATATAAAATATAAAATATATATATATATATATATATATATAAGATATTTATATATCTTGTGTGTGGAGCTTGTTGTGCGAGGTACTGCCTTTTCTGGGGCATGAACTGCTCTGAAATAGCTGCCAGTGGGGACCTCCCATGAGTAGTACATGATGCTGCTTTCAAAATAGGACATAACCTGGCGTTTAGCAGTTCCCACAGAATAGATAATGCACTGTAAGTTTACACCCTTGTTATGGCTCATTCTTTTCCCCAGGTAGACAAGCCCTTCCCTCCCAAACGTCTTCCTTTGCTTAGATGGATTCCTCTTACCCTCCCACATCTAAGTCTTTGATCTTTCTGCTGTGTTAGGCAGCCCATCCCATGATGGGATCCTGGCACTGCCCTCTTGGATGCTGTTGCATTGCTTCTGACTCACTACAGCATCAAAATCCCACGCAAAGGACTGTTGGGGTTGGAGGGAGTTGGAGTTTTCTGTCTGGCTGACGTGCAGTGCTGCCACGTCACAATGAAGGCTTGTTGCAGAGTCCAGGGGTTCTGGATTGATATACCAGTCTTTTCCAGCCAGGTCTTATAAGCTCTTGGAGATCTATATCACACCTGAGATAGCTCAGCCACCTCAGATGGCATAAAATTAGCAGGATGGCTTCTGTGGCAGTGTTGGAAACACAAAAGTTTTAATGAAAGGCAAAATAACAAAGCTCTTTACAGAGAAAATCCAAGCCAGGTGCAAGAGGCTCTTGCTCCTCGTAAAACACCTCATAAAAGCTATTAGTTTCTTTTGTTGTCTTCTTTTTCTAGTGAATTGCTTGGGCGGGACTTTTTGGCTTCTGTCCAGTTGGCTATCTTTAAGTTTGAGGTGAAGTCCCCCAGGTCCTATGAGGTGTTCTTTTACCTAATTGAGGAGAGAAACTTCTGGGCTTTTTTCATTTTTAAGGAGACAGAGGATAATTTTGTCACTCCGTCAACAGGGGGCACATTCCTACACTGTATGTGCTGTGCCCCAGTTCCAGCTGTGCTTTTGAGATTATCAGTATCCCCCAAGCAGAGATTTGGGGCTTTACCATGTGTTAGTTCACACATTTCAACATGGCTTGTGTCAGCTCACTTCCAGTTCCCCAGAATCTGCTGGCACAAGAACTACATTGTTACATTGACAAGCCCTCGAAAGTACTGCCAGAGCTTGGACGCGTGGCTTCAGGCATTCTGGAAAAGCAACTGAAACGCAGAATAATTTCATCTCTCCCAAGAGCAGGGACAACAACCCGAATGAACCTTTTTGTTCACTGTGTTTCCCAAACCAAATCAAACTTCACCGTAACTAATTTTTATAATGTGGCATTGCTCTTTGGGGTTGGTTTTATGTGAGTTTTTCTATGTCTCTGCAGAGGTTACGGGTTTGTGAAATTCACAGATGAACTGGAACAGAAGAGAGCGCTGACAGAGTGTCAGGGAGCTGTGGGGTTGGGCTCTAAACCTGTACGCTTGAGTGTGGCTATACCAAAAGCGTGAGTAGAAGAACAGCTGGACATTTATATGAAAAATCACATCTGGTTTTAAATGCCTTTTAGTGCTTTGGATACATGTCCTGGATGTGGCCATCACAAAATGAAAGAATACCCATGAATATGGGGAGTGTCAGAATGCCCAGGAATTCAAAAAAATTATAACATTAGCTCAAGACTAAGCATTTTACACTGTTTTAAATTGTATATATTGTTAAATCCTTACAGGTGTGCACACACTGTAGTTAAATATGATTGTTTTTAAAATGTATATTCCTTTGCATTAAATTGAAATCGTTTAAATCTTCTTAACGATGTCTGGATAGCAAAGCTCAACTACCTTGCTAATTCTATTATGATGTCTACTACACATAAGACTTTTGGGGCAGGGATTAACTTTTTTTTCTGTGTTTGTTCAGAACCTGATACAATGAGATCCTGGTCTGACTTGGGGCTCGTAGCACTAGGGTAATACGAATCATAGTAATTGCTCCCTATTTGAATAATATTTAGATTTTCAGTGACCTCATAAGGCTTGGCGGGGGGGGGGGGGAAAGGAAGAGAAAAGCAGAAAAAATGGGTGCATTGTGGTGAGAAGATTGATGTTTCCTTCTTCCTGCTTCTCACTAATTTCATCATTAGTAGAAATAGCTTTATGTGTGACATATTTTCATTTCCAAACGATATTTGTCATCTCATTATTTCAATTCTTGGTAGTTTGGTGGAATGGTGTTCCTTGGGAATGCTGCCACTTCATAAAGTGGCAAGGAATAGGAATTTTAGTCATTTCTCAGGATATTTAAGTTTATTTTTTGATTACTAGTAGTTTGTATTTTATGAACTTTCTCAAGTCTCTGCATTGAACATCACCCAGTTCAGAGAGAAAGGGGATGAGTCCTTGCTTAGGCTTCTGTATGACAGTGGCAGAAGGGAAAGTTTTTTCCATTCTTACAAAAGAAAACGTGAGGTTTCTTGCCAGGCTTTAAGTCTTTAACTCTTCATGTAAAGCAGGTCTCAGTGCTTTCTCTCAGAAAGTTGCAGATCACTTAAATTCATCCTCTTTACCAGACAGAAGAAGGGACTCCAGTATCTGGATTGTGGTTCAGGATTATTCTAAACTGAAGCTCATAGTCCTGAACTCTTCCCTTCCCAAAGCCAGGAAGTGATATCCAATTAGATCATAAAGAATGAAAGTCATGTTTATTAATGAAGAGGAATATGAATACAGGGAAGGGTATTAAATTTAAATAACTTCTTTATGCAAATAATAAATATTGCTGCAGTAAATGGTGAATATATTTTAAAGATTGAAATTTGCTTGTTAGACTAAACCTTGTGTCTTTACCACATTGTGTCTTAAGCTGTTTCACTGCTTTTTTCATACTTGTTCTATTTTATTGCAATTTTTAAAAATGGTTTATTGCTATTTTATTGCTATTTTTATCCCGCTTTATTTTTGAAGTAATCGTGTGAAACCAATGGAGTACAATCAGATGTACAACTATAATTACAACCAGTATTACCAACAGTATCACAACTACTACGCTCAGTGGGGGTACGACCAGAACACGGGCAGTTACAGCTACAGCTACCCCCAGTATGGCTACACGCAGAGCACCATGCAGGTAGGGCAGCACAAAACCACAGAGCTTGAAAGGTGGGATGGGAACATCTCATCTTCAGTTCTGAGAGTCACAGAATGTCCTGAACTGGAAAGGACCCACAGGAATCATTGAGTCCAGCTCCTGGCCCTGCCCAGCACACCCCAACAATCCCACCCTGTGCCTGAGAGCATTGTTCAAATGCTCCTGGAGCTGAGGCAGCCTTGGGACCGTGACTGTTCCCTGGGGAGTCTGTTCAGTGCCCAAGCTCCTTCTGGGGGAATAATCTTTTCTGGATATCCAGCCTGACCTCCCCTGACACAGCTCCAGCCATTCCCTCAGGTCCTGTCCCTGGTCATGGAGAGCAGAAATTGGAGCTGTACCTCAGGAGGAGCTGCAGACCCTAATGAGCTCTGTCCTCAGTCTGCTCTGCTCCAAACTGAACACACCAAGAGATCTTAGTATATACCTTTTGATAATGAAGTCTTAATATTGCTACTATTTAGTGTTTAGCCCCTGGTGTGTCCTGTTGCATTATGGAGAGTATATTGCTGAGGTAAAAAAAAGTCTGGAGGACACAAAAGGACTCTTAGTACAGTTGTGATGGTAGAAGAGTACAGGTACAGGCAGTGCTCGGAGTGCCTTTGGGATCCTTCATAAGCTTTGTTATAAAGGATAGAACACATCAGAACAGTCACCCCACTTCAACCCTGGAATTTCAAGAACTAACTCTGATAGAAGTTTAGTGTAGGGTCTTGCCTGTGGAGTGTTAAGAATGGAATACAGGCTTAGGTGTGAAAAATTCTGTTGTAATAACTCCAGTATAAAAGTAAGTCTCTGACTGTACTAATCAGCAAGCAATGTTTGCAAAAGAAAAGATAATTATCCACTGTCCTAAGGGGTTTGTTTTTCCTTGCAGACATATGAAGAAGTTGGTGAGGATGCATTGGAAGGTATGTTTCTCAAATTGAAGTTGTCTGTATGTTCTGCACTGCTTGGAGATAGACTATCTCATATTGGCCCTAATTTCAATTTATAATATACCTTTATCTTTGAGTAAATCTGAGAACATTTGTGAGTCACTGTCACCTAGAACAGTTGCATCCTGGTTTTACTGTTGCTGCTCCTATTCTGAACCTGGTGAGGACTGAAACTCTTTGACTTCCCCAGCACTGAGATTTTAACCTTCTGTAGTACTGAAATTGTTATCCTTTTTTTACTAGGGTTTCTTTTTCTGATATGCTACCAAGAAAAAAGTAGATATTCTGGTTTTCTATAAAATTCTGACATTTAGAGCCCAGAATACTTCATTGTGCTTTTAGTTTACAAGTAAAAGGGAATAATATTAGTCACCACACTGATAAAATATTTCAAGCAGTTGTTGCTTGAAATGGGTCACTAAACCAGATTGGGGTTTTAGATACCTGTACAAGTAGCTTTTATTTATTGATGCATGAAACTATAATTTCATGCCAGCCATTCCAGATTTCTGTCTTGAGTGCAATATGCACTATGCAGTGTATCTTACTCTATTCTTAAAAAACAAAAAAATTAAAAATTGCATAGTAACAGATCTACAGGATTCACAGGTATGCATGATGATGTGTGTGGAAGCTGTTAAAAGCATTCTAGGAGAGCTTTCCTTTTGCTGAACCAAACATACCGGGACTAGAATTGGGATATCTCTGGATATTTCTTTTCCTGATTGATTAAATGAAAGATTCATACCTTTGTAGGAAACTGAATTAATGTATTGTCACTGTATCATTCCTTTTCCTTAAATCTCTTCTCCTGTAATGTGTTACAATATGACATAGCTAAAACCAAGCATAAAATCCTGGAATGGTTTGAGTGGAATGGAACTTCTAAAGCCATCTTTATCCACCCACTGCCATGGCCAGGGACATCTTTCACTTGACCAACCTGGCCTTGGACATTTAAAGAAATGGGTCAACCACAGCTTCCCTGGGCAACCTGTGCCAGGGCCTCACCTCCCTCACAGGGAAGATACATGTTTACAAACATTTTGTTCCTGATGTGTTTTAGAGTCTTCCCAATCCTTCAGCTTTGTACTGAGAGTCATTCACTGACCTTTGTGATTGCTCTGATAACCTGAGCTTTGGGTTGCTGGTGTTGTCAGGTGAGCTTTACACCCTACAGGGGTTTGGGGAGTCCATCACTGTGCATTCAGAGCGGCAGGATTGGACCTGCACACTTGTTGTCCAGCTCCAAAATGCTTTCCAAACATTTGTTCTACATGTAAAATAGGGCTATGCTCACCATGATGCTGTGGTGCCACTGACACTCCTTTCATTCCTAGCTGTGACTCCAGCTTTGAACTGCTGGAGGCTTTGGTAGATGAGCTCTGGTGGCTGCTTGCAGCAGCACAGAATGTTCCCATCCATCCATCCATCCATCCATCCATCCATCCATCCATCCATCCACCCATCCACCCATCCATCCATCATTTGTGACCTCACAGTGGAGGGAGCAGAAAGGAATGAGTGTCCCTGCCTCTGTTTCTGCCCTTTTCATCAGGACAAATCCCTTCTGGTGGTGCAGGTGGCTGCACTGGGCTGTGAGGTGCAGTTGTGTGTTCCCTCCACTGGCTGTCCTGTGGGGCAATCACTGTTGTCAAAAGGGACATGTGTGGATGTAGTTATTCCTTATCTCATTGCAGAGAAATTGAATAGGACTGATCGGGTCAGGTTTATGATTGGGCAAGTGCTGGGAATGTTTGGTGACTCACAGAATCACAGAATACTTGGGGTTGGAAGGACCTCTGGAGATCATCCAGTTCAATTCCCTGCTAATGCAGGCTTACGTAGAGTATGGGACACAGGAACACATCCAGGTGGGTTTGGAAAGTCTCCAGAGAGGGGAGACTTTCCACACCCTTCCTGGGAAGCTGTTCCAGTGCTCTGCCACCCTCCATGAAAAGAGCTTCTTGTTCATGCTGAAGTGGTTGCTCCTTGTCCTGTCAGTGGCACCACTGAAAAGAGTCTGGCACTGTCCTCTGACACCTTCCCTGGAGATAGTGAGACTCCCCCCATGTTTGTTTTAATATACCAACTTGTTTACAGGGTGTTTTTTTTCTGAACACCTTTGATGCGTGACATATTTTCTGTTTTTCCTTCCATAGATCCCACACCTCATTTAGATGTCCATGAAGCAAACAAGCAGTTTATGGAACAGAGTGAAGAGCTCTATGATGCCTTGATGGACTGTCATTGGCAGCCTTTGGACACTGTCTCATCAGAGATCCCAGCTGTGTTATAGCCTCGTTGCTGAGGTGTCTGTGAGATCCTCCCAGTGCGCTCCAGACTGTTACACTGCCCCGGATCCTGCACTTGTGAGGGGTGGCCCTTTCCCCACCCAGGCCAGGTACTCAGAGTACAGGAGGACTGTGGCCTTTCCTGTAGAGAACAAGTATTGTAGGAGCATCACGGTAACCTTTATTCATGGTGAAAATTAGAACTGCGACAGTTTTATTCCTTTTGTCTTGAAATGAACTCTTAATACTTACTGGGAATTGTAATTTATAAACTTTCAGCAAGATGGCACAGGAGAGAGACTCTACTCCATCGTACAATAAAAAAGTTGGTCTTTTAAGTAAAATTACCCTTTGCAATTTGGTTCCTGCCCATCTTTCTGCTTTGCTGCCCATTCAACTGTCTTAAGTCGTTTGACCCAAGGCTCATGAATGTGTTATTTCAAAAAAGATCATTTTTAGACACCACTAAAATATCTCAAGATCTTTCCAGTGACTGGGTAAGGTTGCTGTAACTTGAGCATGGGATGAAAGCTTATGTTGTGGTTAACTTAAGCTGTGATCTTGAGCTTGCAAGTTTGATATTCTTAAGCAATCAACCCAAAGAGCACGTTGGAGAGCAAAGGCAGAAAGGAGTGTTATAAAGCTTTTACCTGGTGGTATTTTGCACACCTGGCCTGCTTCTCCACCTGTGTATGAGGAAATAATTCCCCATGAACCAGCAGTTTAAAACACTTTTTCCAGCAACCATATTTAAATGTCATTTTGTGTGTCATGCCTATTTTTTTTTCATTGTGGACACAGCATGATGGTCTCATTGAGATGATGAGATTTTGTAGTGTCTTCCACTGTCCAGTCAGAGTGAAACTTAAGATCTTGCAGCAAAAACGGGTCAGAGCAATTGCCGTGATATATTGTGCAACAAATGGTTGTTAACCTGGAAAGCAGTTTTTTACTGGATGTTGTATAAGCTGGATGGACAAGCGATATATTTAAACTGATATGTTGCATTAGAGGTGAAAGTGAAAATAATAGCACTTATATACATGTTATAAGCCCTTTTTCAGGCTTTTGTGCCTTAAACTCTTGGAGAAATAGGAACAGAGAAACTACCTGTAATAAATGTCTATCCAGGGAATAGTTTGGTAACTGAAATTGCTACTGCAGAGCATTTCCTACTGCAGTTGCCTCCCTGCCCATGTTGATGCAGAGATTTACCATAAAATTTAAATACTTTGATAAAGTTACTTCTACTACACCTTTGTTTGTGTCCATAATTATGACCTATTTGTCAGTCTGTGGTCTCTTTTTTATCAACTGGAAGTGGGATGTGAGGGGAATGGTGATGTGACTGGAGTTGAGTTATTCCTAATGAGTGACTAGAGGAACTAGAGGACTGCTGGACTCCTGCGTTCTCATCTGCTGTGAATTTTCCTCGTGCTGTGCCCCTGACGTGCTGCTGTCTCACCTTCAGTTGCTCTGAATGTAAGGAAAGGAATGTTCCCTGCATATGCCAGGAGTTTCGGAAGCAGCAGAAGTGGAAGAGAGCAGAGCTTTATATCCTCTGATATATCCACTCAGCTCAAGACACCACCTCTTCTTGGGAAGTTCAGCAGAGTGACATTGCAGAAATTATGTAAAGAAGGGCATTTAAAACACTTTCTAGATAATTCTGTTACTATGCTGCCCTGTATGCCTGCCCTTCTATTTTGGAGTTGTCTTTTCCTACCCCCCATGAATTTTGGCTTTTACAATGTGGCAATCCCATTTTCCTCCGGGGGGTGAAGCTGCATTTATTTATCAATATAAATTTATTCTGCTGTTCTCATCTGCCTAGCATTGCTGTCTGTGGAGTATTCCCTAATGCCTGGGTAAACTCTTACCTATACAAGTCTGTCTGTAGACGAGAGAGGAGCAGGTTATCAGGGATCAGACAGCAACCCTATGGGAAAATCCTTTTGCTCTCTGCTTTTGTTTTGTGGAAAGAAAAATGGTAAATATTCATCCAGCCCATCCTAACCCCTAATTCCTGGGAGAGCTGGGCATGTACAGCCCCTTGTGAGGAATAATTTGGGAGTGCAGAAGCCAGCAGAGATGACCTGCTGACTCCTGTTTACTGGTGCTGCAGAGCTTAAAATAGCTCCAGCTTTTGTTTCAGGAGAGAGGTGGGTGCAAGGCTCTGGGCTTCGTTCCCTGGAAGTATGAGCCAGGCTTTTGGGGTTGCTTGGGAGAATCTCAGCCAAGGTTGTTTGGAGCTGTTAAACCTCTGCATTATTTGGGTTTGTTTTTTTTTTTTTTTTTAATATCACTTACTCATCTTAATGTTCATTTTCAGCTTCTGGCCATTATTGCTGTGTCTTATATAGTCTTATATATAAAAGGAGAGACTTTTATATGGAGCTAGAAAACAGCCACCTCCTGGGATGTGTACGGTTTTCCTTGTGGAATCCCAGTTAAATAGAGAGTGGGATTTTGTTTTTCCTGGATGGCTACAGGAAAAGCCCAGATTAATTACCACTTAGTGTCAGACAGGATGACAGACAAGGACTCCATTTAGTAAGGTAAATTCTCCTTTTATCTCTATGTGCTAAAGGCAAGAAGTCCAAGGCAGATGATATCACAGCTCCTGAAAATAGCATCCGTATCAGCAACAGAGATCAAGAAGCCCTCTGCCCTTCAGCAGGCAGGGTTTATAGCAAGTCCAAAAACAACTCAAATATGCTTATTGTGTTCTTTGATGAAGATGAGATCATCCAATTTAGATTAAAGTGTAGGGACTTCGATTCTCATTTGAGTTACACACACTGGGAATGTTCAGCAGAGCTGGAGGAATATTGGTGTTTTAGGACACAGGGGAGTGATTTCCAAAGGGCTGAGCTCTGAGGCTGCAGGAAGGGCTCTTGCCATTAGTCTGTGTTTAATTAAAAGCTTGACAGTACACATTGGAGTGGCCTGGGGACAATCCTGACCCACTTCCAAAGGGATGAGGAGTCTGGAAGCATTTCTTTAGCAAATGATAAGAGGGCTGAAAGGGGCTGACAGTGATGGGGTTTTTTCCATGTGAATCTGACTAGAGAAAATTCCTGTTACTTGGATCAGTTTCTGGAGACAGGTTCATATCCCACATACTGAGACATACACAACACCCTTAGGAATTTCTCTAAATCTCTTTTGAGGAACAGAAATAAATATTTGACTCTAATCTTCCTGTACTGGCTATCTCAATCTCATTGCTGCTTGTTAATCTTCAGTTTTTGCTAAACAAGATCTGAGAGAAATTTTTATGTTCCTGCCTTGCTATCTTCCAGTGATCTTATAAAGCTTACTGGATACACCCATTTCTGGGTTTAACTTGGGAATTGCTTAACCATCAAACTAATTCAGTGGCAGGATGGGGTGTGAATTTGAAATGCAGTAGCAGGAACTGATAGAGCTGCTTCGGGAAATGTCACTGACAGAGCTCACTTTCCTTTTTTTCCTGGTTAGAACATTTTTTCAGAAAATATCTTTTTTTTTTTTCTTCTTCCTTAGAAGTTATTCCAAGTCAAAATGTTTTTTCCAAGTGCAGTCAGTTTTTTAAGTAGGTGTTTGGGGTCCTGCTCAGCACACACTCATTTTTCCCAGGCACATGGTGGGATTCTTGGGGTGTTCTGTGCAGTTCTGTTGGATTTGATGATCCATGTGAGTCCCTTCCAAATCAGGATTCTATCATGATTCTATCATTCAAAGATCATGCTGACTCTGCTGTAAAATTTCCAGGGAAAAAGCAATGGTGGATAACATAATTGGTAGAGATTGAGAGCTGACCACGGCCAAGATTTGCTTCAGCCCCTTGATGTGTTCCAGGGAGCCATAGGCACAACAATCCACCTGGATCACTAATGCATTCCTGCTTTTCCTTACTGATAGTTTTCACATCTCTGTGCATTGTCTGCTCCCATCTGTCAGGTGCTGGGAACTGCAGCCTCTCCCAGCATGTGCTCTCTGTTCTGTGCTGTGAGAGATTCTCAGGAGGTTTCATCAGGGCTTCGCTGACCATGGACATGCAGTGGGATTTTTCTCTGCCCCTTTTGGATCTCCATCCATCTTGTCATGGCAGGCTGATGTCTGCTGGGCATCCAGTACTTTTCATTGCTGCTCTTTGGGGATTCTCCCAGTTCACCATTTGGAAGAGTCTCTTCCCAAGCAGTCTTTGCCAAGGTTTGAATTTCTGGGGAAGGTTGATGTTTTTTCCAGAGTAATCTCCCAGGCTTTACTTTACCCTAGGATTTGACATGATTTTTAGGCTCACGTTGTATCAGTGGCTGTGCCAAGGAGACTCCAGGGATTGCCTTGTGCCTTGGCAGAGCAGCTGTGAGACCCATGTAGGAGGAGAATGGGAGCAGCTTTACCTTGTCCGTGACAGCTTTGGCAAGGGCTGTCTTGGGGAGAGTTTGGCCACACAAAGTTTGGGGCTTGTTCCCAGCCTTGGCCTTAAATGACTGAGGGTTTATTTTGTTGCTGATCTGCCATGTTTGATGGAATTACCAGCTCAAAAGGCCATTGCTGAATACTGGGAATTTTTTCATCTGTTCATTTGCTCAGAACAGATTAAAATATGACCATCCATTTTGCCCTTTCTCCAGGACTTGGGCAGGAAGCACTCTCAGGCATTTCCAGCTGATTTCCCGCTATGGCTGTGCCTTCAGCATCAGCACCAGCAGCAGTTCCAGCACTTCCTTCCAGCCCATTGACAGGTGCTGCCATTTTAAATACTTTCTACGAATCATGAACCAGGAGCCTTATAGAGGTATTGTGTTGGCAAACAAACTTCTGTTTCCAAGAACCTTTCCTTCTATTCCCCGAGGGTGGAGTGTTCCCTCCACCCCGTTCCAAAAGGGAGGAAGGAGAAGGGGAAATGCAGCTGCTGTTTTCAGCTTTTCAAAGAGCGGCCCCTGGTTTGGACCTTGCACGGAGAAGGAGAGAGAAATTGTACTTGTCCCACCCGGACTGGAGAGTCATTTAGATGGGGTGGGGTGGGGGTGTACAGCTGCTCCCAGTGCTAGTGGGAGTTGAGAATCATGGGATTATGAAATAGTTTGGGTTGGGAGACGACTGAAAGCTCATGTCATTCCACCCGCTGCCATGGGCAGGAGCACCTGCCACTAGAGCAGATTGTTCGGGAGTCTCGTTTATCCTTTGGCACGGGGCGGAGCGGGGGCTGGAAGGCAGCAAGGCAGGAACGATGCTTGGGACTGCAGGCAGCGCCACCTACAACTCCCAGAAGCCTCTGCGGGAGAGCCCGGCACCAGCAGCCAATCGGAGCCCGCGCTGCCGCGCTATAAAAAATGGCCGCGGACGGGTTTCCGCCTCTTTCTGCCATGGTGGCGGGCTGGGGAGGGTCTGCGGCGGCCATCGGGAACCATCCACCGCCATCCGTCGTCTCTGGGGCTCTCCCGCCACTCGGCTCCGCCGCATCGGCGCCCTGTGGGCATGGCGTCCGGCGGCGGCGTTTCGGTGCGCTTCGAAGGCTGCGAAGGGCAGCGCGGCCTTGCCCCCGCCCTCCTCCTCAGGCCAGGCCCGGCCCCGGGTGAGTCAGGGATCCTCGAGATTGAGCTAATGCCCTGTCCCGGGCCAGGCGGCCGCGGGTGGAGAAGCCGCCCGGCCCTATCGAAGCTGCGTCTGTCGGTGCGGTGGTAGATGCAGTCAAAAAGGAGCCGAGAGCAAAAGGATTTTCCTCGACGGTCGCCGCTCAGTTGGAGCCTTCGTAACTGTCCGGCAACATTTCGGGAAAGTACATGGCCCGCCATGGGCTGGGGTGGCTTACTGGTGCTGGAAGGAGGCGGCTGCTTCAAATCCTGCCCCTGGGGTCCAAATTGATGCGCGGCGTGGGGGAGGGGGAAGGAGTGTATCTCATCTTCCTGTACTTTTATTTTAACTTACTTCTCTCGCAATTTGCTTAAAGCTCTCTTCTTTCCCAGCAGCATCCTGGCGTAGAAGGTGATCCCGGGACATGGGATGGCTGGTGACAGCCTCAGCTTTGGGCAGGTGAGATGGACGATCCTGGTTCTGGGGTCCTCTTTTGAGAGGCTGAGAATTGGTTGGCTTTGAGGCCTCCCTGGACCAGAGTAGGAACCAGCAGCGTTTCCTGCCCCTCTGCTGTTGGGCAGTGGCAGCATGTGCTGTTCCGAGGTTGTGCTTCCTCCACGGGGCTTGTCCTTGGGGCTGGGCCCTGCAAACTCCCTTGGTACTTGCTCCATCCAGACGATGTATGGGTGAGATGAGGGCAGTTCCTCTCTCTGGGACCGGCTAGAGGCAGAACTGGGTGTCAACCCTGATCCCAGAGCCAGTCAATCACTCAATCACAGACTTTACCAGATGAACTCTGTGTTAACCTGCATGTTAATCCAAGAGCTGTGGCTCCATGCAGTAGCTGCAGGTCTCCAACAACATGCCAGAGCAATGGGAAGGTCTTTGACTGCTGGGCCTCTTCTGCCTATGGCTGTCACTCACCCCTCCAATACATTTTTGGGAATTGGGCTGTTCCTTGTTTAGGATTCCAGGGTGCAATGAGTCAAAGGTGTGTCCACAAAAGTCTGCAGCCTACTGCTGATATTGGGGGTATGTTGTGATGTCTTCCAGGGGTCCTGCGTGTTCCAGAGCTCACCCATCTGATGGACAGACCCAGGTGAGAGGGTAGTACCCTCGTTGAAACTCCACAGCCCATCCCTCCAAATCCCTTTCCCACCAGATCTGAATACCGATCTTGTGGTCGAAAAAGGAGGAAGAGTAACGTTCATGCTGGTCTTAGGGCTCTCAGCAGGTGTGTCCTATGCTGAGAGGGGCCACTAGGAAGACAGGCTGCGCTGGCCTCACTATTTTGGGAATTCTGGTTAGGGAGGAAACTCCTGGTCAGGAGAATGGATAAACATGGGGCACGGGGGGGGGCAGACATGCCATGAGGGTTGGGGGGCTGGAATTCGTTGGGAATATCTGAGCCATGGATTTACAGTAACCCATTGGCTTCACGCACTAAACTCCAGCTCTGTTTTTTCAGCAGTAACTCTGTGGAAAAAGACTAAAACCTGTGAGCCCTGTCCCAAGGGCTTCAGCTTGCTTTCTGTAGGACCTGAGTTGTGAGGAAGCTGCAGTGTGGAGCATGTGAGTGTTCTCTGGAGAACTCCTGGTGTTGGGGTGGGCAGTAAGTGGAAACTAGATACTGGGAGGAATTTCTTGGCTGTGAGGGTGAGAGGGCCACGGTTGCCCAGAGAAGCTTTGGCTGCCCCATTCCCTGAAGTGTCCAGGGCCAGGTTGGATGTGACTTAGGCTGTCCTGGTCTGGTGGAGAGTATCCCTGCCCCTGGCTGGCTGTGGAGTGGGGTGAGCTTTTGAGGTGCCTTCTAACCCAAACCATTCTGGGATTGTGTGATCTCGAGTGGGGTCTGGAGGGCAGGGGCCAGCTCAAGCTGACTGCTGGAAGTGTCCAGTTGTTCACCTGGACTGTGCAGGTGGGAATGATCACCTTGTTTCCAAGGCTTTTCATTGGCCAGTTGTGCTCTGTGGTGCAGGGTGTGGGTGAGATCAGTGGCAGTGCAGCCTGGTCCATGATGATTCCTGAGTCTGGAGACTGCTGGATGAGTCCTGCGGATATGGGGCTGAGGCCAGGCAAGAACTGCCCAAAACCACAGGGCAGGGAGGGGACATCCAGGAGTTCTGGAATGTGGATGGAATCTCACACAGTGCTGAGCCTGACTGCTCATCCCTCAGCTGGATTCTTTTTTATCCCTTTTTTCAGGTCTAAGCAGAGGATGAACCATCCCTGATGGACTTGGTGCTGCCGTGCCAGACTGTTCTATCCCAGCCCTCTCCTCCAGAAGTGGGAGCTCTGCAGAGCCAGATCCTGGCTCCTTCCTGAGCTGTGAGCTCTGCCAAGTGGGATCAGCCACTTCTGGGCTCCCCTCACCTGCAGTGGAGGGAGGTAGAACTGATTTGGCTCCAGGTATATCTGAAGCTCTGGTTCAAATACTCCACCTGGAAGAACAGTCTGTTCCATAGAGTTTTTCTCAGGAGGGGGTCTGGATATTAAATACTTGATTGGAGGAGAGAGCCAGTAATGCCAAGGTGGTGGGTTTGATCCCTATACAGGCCATTTGCTTAAGAGCCGGACTCAGTGATCCATGTGGGCCCCTTCCAGCTTGGAATATTCTCTGTGTGTGATAGGAGTTTGAATAAATGCAATTACTGCAAATCTTTATGGTGTCTCCAGTGTTTGAGTTGCATTGGGATGGGGTGAGGCTGGGCTGGCTCTGAGCCGTGGAGCCTGAGGATCCCCTTCCAGTGGAGTTCACCGGTGCTCAGACACAAGTTCCTGTGCTTGCTGTAGCACCTGCCGGTGGGATGTCCCCCACAGGGGTCCCTGGAATGCAGAAACACCGTGGGCCTTCATGGAGGGGCTAGAGCAGCTCATTGCAACCTCGGAATGTTCCAGCACCCTCAGCTGGAGAGTTGGTGATTCTGGCTGCCTGTTTTCTCACCATGGAGAAAAATTGGTAGTGGGGAGCTGCAGCCTCTGAGTTGGAGCCACTCTTATTTCTGTCCCTGGGTGGCTGGGCTGTGACAAAGTCCCTGAACCTGAGGTAAATGTTTGTCCTGAAATAATTGGGCTGGTGCCTCTGACTCCTCTAGTCTCCTACCTGCAGGTCTTGAGAGCCCCTTCCCTGTGGAGCATTTCTCAGGATCTTGGCTCCTGGGGACAGCAGGGGGTCTGCACTCACTGCCTGGTTGTCCCTGTTGTCACCAAAGCCAGGCAGTGGAGACATAAGAGACTGCCAGTAGAGGTGGGCATCCAGAGCTGGCATGTGGCCACACTAAACGTCCTGGCCACAGCAAATGGAGACTAAATGCCAATGTAATCAGAGCTGAAGCTGTGCTGCTGCCAAGGTTTGAAATGCTGGGCTATTGCTAGGGTTTGTGATTTGGAGTTTGGTGGTTGGGAAACAGGTAAATGGATAAAAATCGTTTTAAAAACAAGGGAATAAAAAAGGCAAGTAAATAAATTCAGTGGTTTTCTTAAGTGGTTAAAAGAACTATGCAGCAGCTCCAAAGCCTTTTTTGTTTGTATACCTGAGAAGAAAACTTAAACTTCTTTCCTCAGTGTTACCAGGAAGGATGAGGACAGAACTGGCAGCTGCTCCCTCCCTGGGACAGTTTGTTTGTCTGTCCGGGTGACTGCGGGGCCGGAGCCGTCCTTGTCCCGCGGTGGGGTGGGGACAAGGGTGGAGACCTGTCTGTCGCTGTTAGCACAGCACGAGCACGGTGGGTCGGGATCGAGTCAGCTCAGCCATGGAGACAGTGACGGATTTCCCCCAGGATCCTGAGCCCGGGGGACACTTCCAGTTCCGTGTCATCGTGCTGGGAGATGCAGCGGTGGGCAAGTCCTCCCTGCTGCGCTGCTTCACTCGTGGGCCGGCTGGGGGTCCTGGTGGGGCAGCCAGGCCACGCCCCACCGTCGGCGTCGAATTCTACAGCCGGACTATCCCGATGCCACCCACCGGCAAGGCCAAGCTGCAGCTCTGGGACACGGCTGGCCAGGAGCAGTTCAGGTGAGGCGGGCATGGGGACCCCAGCATGCCAACCGAGTCATCTTCCCACTCTGGGGTGTTTGTAAATCCCCAGCTGGGTGTGAAGGGACAGACAGCAATGGCTCACTGGGATGGTGATTCTTTAGGGGCCAGTGATGCCTTGTGCTGAGCTTGCAGTGACACTGTAGTTGTTCAGGGGAGCAGCCAAGGGAGCAGGGCCAGGTGCTTGTTGCTGTGTGCTGGTGGTGGGGTGGGGCTGGTGGTTTCTTTCCTGATTGCATCAGGCTGGAGCCAGGACCACCTGGGAATGTGAGAGGCTCAAATGGGGCATGAAGGGCTGAAGACCAAAGTGCTGTGGCTGGAGCTGGGCTCCCAGGCCCCCCCCATCCCTGGGAACCTTTTGGGGACCGGAGGGTTGGCTCTGGTGATGCCCTATTTCTGTTCAGTGCTGCCCCATCCCCACAGATCTGGGGCTTTTGCAGGGATAAACAGTACCACAGAGTCCCTGAAAACCCCGCAGATCTCCTCCGGAGCCCCCCAGTCTGGGGAGAGGGATGCCGAAAAGAAAATGGCAGTGTAAATGCCCAAGACAGGTCTCCCTTTTCCACTCCTGAAGTCTGATCTGTCACCCAAAAATCTCCCAAGCCCCATCCTAGGGTTGTTGGTGTTAGAGCTTCCCAGTATCCTTTGAAAACCTGCTGGGTATGCTCAGATCCATCACCAAGTCCTTCTACCGGAGTGCGGCGGGGGTGCTGCTGGTGTTTGACCTCACCAACCGAGCATCTTTTGAACACGTTCCTGAGTGGTATCACGAGGCTGCGGGGGACGAGCTGCCTGCCTTTGTCCTGGTGGGACACAAGTGTGACCTGGTGGATGAGCGAGCTGTGTCAGCAGAGGAAGCTGGACACCTCGCCGCCACTCTGGGCATGGCCTTCGTGGAGACCTCGGCCCACAGCAACCTCAACGTGGAGTTGGCCTTCCAGACACTGGCTGGAGGTATCCAGCAGGCACTGGGCCAGGGGATCCTTGCCCCACACCAGGGATGTCATGGCATCAGGCTCATCCCCAGCCAGAGTCACCGCCAGCCCCTGGCAGGGAGGAAGCCCCACAAGCGCTGCCAGTGCTGATGGGGATAGGGGGACGTGGGACCCCCAGTTGTGGGGATGCTTCTCTCTCCACCCAGCACCTGCAGCCCTTGGGTGACCCATGAGGGTTCAGTCTCCCACCTGGGCTTGGGTTTATTTCAAACCTTAATTTGGGGGCTCTGAAAAAAATAGTATTCTGCTGTAGGAGTATTTTTAATAAACTTAACGCTTTTTCACATTAAATAAAGGCTGTGCCAAGCACTTAATCCCAGGCAGGGGCACAGCACTCAATCCATGGCATGGGGGATTGTCTGCTTTGGGGGGCATCACTGGTGGGGCAACAGCTCCCCTTGTCTGGGACACTTTTCAGGGTGTCCTGTCCATGGGAAAATGGGAGCAGGCACCCCTGAGTAGTTCCTGCTGGATAGAGCCAAAGTAAAGGGGACAAAGGGGCTCCAAAGGGGCCACACGGCACCAATGGTACTGGGAACGCCTCCTGGGTGGAGGAGCTCCCTGCCTGCCTGAACACGCTCCTGGTGCGGGGGCGGCAGGTCCTGGCAGGCGGCAGAAGCACCGATGGAGCCACGGTGGCAGTACCAGTTCCGAGTAATCATGCTGGGGGACTCGACAGTGGGGAAATCCTCACTGCTGCGGCGCTACACCGAAGGTGCCTTCCTGGACACTGTCAACCAGACTGTGGGGGTGGACTTCTACGTCCAGTTCGTGGAGCTGGAGCCAGGGCTGCAAGTGAAGCTGCAGTTCTGGGACACAGCCGGGCAGGAGAGGTTCAGGTGGGTCCATGGGGTCAGGAGGGGTGGTGGAGATGGGTGTCCCCATCCAGATTTGGGGTGGAGTGTTGTGATTCCAAGCCCAAGGAGGCTGTTGATGTGGCTGTGTTCCCACTTGTCCGTTTGGGTGAGGAACCACCATGTCAAAAGCCAAGGGAAAGGAGCCCTTGGGACTGCCTTGTAAGCCCTTGCTCCAGCTCTAAAGGGGGTACAGTACTCCCTCAAGAGCCCCCTTGCCACACCAGCTGCAGAAGGACTGGCGAGCAGCTGGGAACCCACTGAGGGCTGGGCAAAGCTTCTTCCTCAGCTGCTAGGAGCCTTACACCTCCTTGTGGGGCTGTCTCCACCAGCCAGGCAGCTCCTGGGAACAGGAAAGCTTGGGAGATGTTGGCTGCAGGGGATGAGAGTGGCAGATCTGGGTATGCAGGAATGGGAAAGTTCCAGGACTGTTGCAGCAGAGATGGGAAAATACTGGGAACATGGCAGCAGGGACAGAAGAGTTCCAGGACCATGACAGCAGGGATGGTGGAGCCCTGGGGACATGGCTGCAGGCACAGGGGCACTTGGGGGCTGTGGCTGCAGGAGACAGATGAGCTATGGTGGCTGAGAACAGACAGAGCTGCCCCTGGAGTCCTTATTGACACAGCAAAAGGCTGATTCTCACCCCTCTCATGGTGCTTTGAATGCAAGATGGGTGCTACTTGCAGGAGCAGGTCCTAGACAGGGCCACTCTGTAGGCAGGGAACATGCTGCCCGAGGTGCCACAGGAAACCCCAGGGGCCACTCACTCCCCTGCTCTCGGTGTCCCCACCCCAGGTCTGTGACTCGCTCCTACTACCGCAACTCAGCCGGGGGGATGCTGCTTTTCGACATCACCAACCGCACATCCTTTGAGAGCATCCGGCAATGGCACCAGGAGGTGACTGACACCATCCAACCCTTCCGCATGGTCTTCCTGCTGGTGGGGCACAAGAGTGACCTGGCTGGGCAGCGCCGGGTGGGCCAGAGGGAGGCGGAGAAGTTGGCAGCCTCACTGGGTGTCCAGTATGTGGAGACCTCAGCCAAAGATGCTTCCAATGTAGTCCAGGCCTTTCAGATGCTGACAGTTGCCATTTACCAAGCGCTGCAGACGGGGCAGTTGGTGGCCACTGAGGCGTGGGACGGGGTGAAGAGCAGCATCCCACTGCCAGTGCTGCCCAAGGCTCAGGCACAGGAGAAGGAGGAGAAGCGGAAGAGATGCTCGTGCTAGAGCTGAGGACACTGGCAAGGCAGGGACATGCTGGGCTCAGGCACGGGTGCCATTGGAAGCGCGTTGGAAGCGTGAAGTCCCCAGGTGGAAGCCCACAGTCTTGCAGAGGTCAATGTTACCCTTTCCCCTATGCTCTCTTGTACTGACTGAGATCCCTGCCATAAAGCCCTAAATCTTTAAGTCTTTCCAAATAGAATTAAAAGTGACAAATTTATCGTGGAACTCAGATGATGTATCTGCCACTCCGGCTGAGTACATGCCTAGTTGAGCCCAAAGCAAAAATAACCACATACCATTCTGAGGAAATGCCCACTTTCCCTTCCGGGTTAATCTTCATACAATATAATTTGAAAAAAACCTTCTCTACAAGGTTGCAGAAAGGAGCTCCCCAGGCTCCTCATCCCACAGCGACATGAGGAGTGACACCAAGATGGTCATGGGATCACTTCACCCCCCCTGGTTTCCCCTGCAGGTACCGGGAGCCTCCAGAGAGCTGGACAAGGAGGATGAGCCCAGCTCTGCCTGGGGCTGCAGAAGCCTTCCTGAGCCTTCCTGTCATGCAGGGGTTTGCACTGCTATCAGCTCCTGCATCCCCACAACAGCCCCTGCAGCTCCTCTGAAGTCTGAGCAGAGCAGCGGGAACAGCCAAGGGCATGTGGCCTTTCCAATGTCCAGGCACAAACAGAATCAGGGGGACTCTGACTTCCTGCTTTGTCACAGCATCCCCCTCCCAACAGTGCTAATATCCCAGCAATGGGTTGGAGGTCAGGAGGGAAATGACCCCGCCATCCTGACTGGCAGGGAAGGGACTGGCCAAATTCTTGTGGTCTAGAAAGGTCTGGAGGGGAGGAAACCTCTGGAAGAGCAGCTGAGGGCACTTGGTTTGTTCACCCTGGAGGAAACAGGGGAGACTCAGCAGCACGTGCAGCTCCTCCCAAGTGACACCTCCAGTCTCTGCTCCCTGTGACCAGACAGGACCTGAGGGAACAGCTGAAGCTGTGTCAGGGGAGGCATAGATTGCATATTAGGAAACAGTTCTTCCCACAGAGGGTGCTCGGGCAATGACCAGGCTCCCCAGGGAATAGGCACAGCCCCAAGGCTGTCACAGCTTCAGAGAGCGTTGGACAGTGCTCTCAGGCATAGGGTGGGATTGGTGGGGTGTCCTGGGCAGGCCAGGAGCTGGACTCAATAATCCTTGGGGATCTTTTCCAGCTCAGGATATTCCACGATTCTGCTCCCTGCAAACTCTCAGGAGATCTCCCACAGAACAGCAACACACACAGAGCTGAGGTAACAGAGACCCCTCCCCCTGCCATCCCTCTGCAATGCTGCCTGAAGAGCACAAGCCTATACCAGCAGCTTAGAATAATTTCTTTATTCATGTAAAACAAATGCAAGTATTTATATAAACACTGACATTACAAAGTACTGGAGCAGGTAGGGGCAAGAAGGAGGAAACAAAAACCTCTACAGACGCTTCTAATACTGTCCCACACACGATCAAATGCTCTGTCCCTTGGATAATCACTTGTACAATAAACCACTTTCAAGTCACAAATAAAAGTCTGTTTGAGATATGTCACACTTTGAGGAGGAACGAGAAGAGGGCGTAGAATGTTTTTGGCAGGTCTCCTCATCAAGTCAAGATATTGCTGCACTGTTAATAAAAAATAGATGCTTCTCTGTAAAGCATTAAAAAAATATCCCACAGGTGACATCATGGAGGCTTCAGTGGAGCAGCAGGTATCCCAAACTGCACTGGTGGTGTCTCCAGCTCTGTCCAGAGGGCTATTTCTTGGTAGTTTTGCGGATCAGTGCCATTCTCTGCAACAAAAGAGGGAAAACCATGGGAAGCTGAGCAGCTCAGAGTGGGAGACTGCACAACCACCCACAGCAGAAACAAGGCATCCCAGGCGCTCCCAGGACGTGGTCTGACTTGCTTCCACACTGGTCTTACGGGTCTGTTTGAATCTTAATGGGGCTCCAGGCTGAAGAGGAGAAGGAAGTATCTGTGCTTCTCCACTTGGCAACTTGGGGCAGTGGAATTAAAGCCCATCTCAAGGCCCCCCTCTCTGCCCAGTGGGAGCTGCAGCATCACTCATGAACCCACTGCAGGGCAGCTCCTTCTAGGCTCTGACCACGGCTTAAAAACCAATGGTTCAATGCAGTTTAAAAGCAAAATTAAGGGTGTTCCTTTGCACAGAGATGGAGTTGCCAGGGGCAGCTGAGAAGCGCCTGCGTGCAGCTCCCAGTTGGTTTTAACCCTCCTAAGCTCCTCAGCACCAAGAGCTGCTGCTTCTCTTTGGGCAAAGCCAACATAGCTGAGGAGACACAGCAACCTCAGCCTGCTGCATAAACAGGTCAGGAGGCTCTGGAAGTCATTTCTAGTCTGAACAACTTGGAAGAGGCCACAAATTCACAGTGCCAGGAGGCCATGACCTCCATCCTCACATCAGCCTTCCATGTGATTCCTGGTGTTGTGAGGGCGCCTTACCTGTTTGTGAGCTTCTGTAGTGCAGGCTTTTTTGTAGGGCCTGATTTCTTCAGAACCAAAGCCCGGGATCCACATGTTCCACTGGCGCTCTGAAAGTCACAGAATGGTTTCAGTTGGAAGAGACATTAAAGCTCATCCAGTTCCAACCCCTTGCCACAGGCAGGGATGCATTATCTACTCACAGGCTTCCACCACAGCACTGCAACTGTGCCCTGACTCCAGGAGGAGCTGAGAGCTGGGGGTAGAAGGGAAAAAACCAGGTAAGAGTCACTCACCAAGGTGCAACTGGACATCTTTGACTTCCAGAGTGTTGGACTTGCGGTGCCGTGCAAGCTGGCAGGCGGCTGTCACCACACTCTCAATGAAGTCGTCAGCGATCTGTAGCAGCATCTGTGGTAGAACAAGGGCAACAATCAGTCTGGTCAGCACTGAGCAGTTGAAATTATGTGGGAAGATGAAAACAAGCCCTCAGAAGCTGATATTTAGAATTACAGAATGTCCTGAATTGGGAGAGACCTGCAAGGATCATCCAGGCCAGCTCCTGGCCCTGCACAGGTCACCCCAGCAATCTCCATCCTGTGCCTGAAAGCATTGTCCAAATGCTCTTTAAGTCTGGCTGCCTGGGGAGCATGGTCAGGGCCCTGCACCCTCTGGGGGAAGAACCTTTCCCTGATCTCCAGCCTGACCCTGCTCCAGCCATTCCCTGGCTCCTGTCCCTGCCACGGGGAGCAGAGGTTGGAGCTGCAGTCCCCACGGAGCTCTGCCCTCAATCTCCTTTGCTCCAGCTGAACACACCAAGAGCCCTCAGCCACTCCTCTTATGGTCCCTCCTGATTCTTCCCCATCTTCAGAGTCTCCTTTGGGAGCCCTCTGATAGCTTTAGATCTTTCTTATATTGTGGTGTGCAAAATTCCACTCAAAGGAGTGGATTTCATAGGTGTTTGCTGCAATTGCTGTTTTAAAAGCCTTTTTGGGACTGAGATGCAGAAAACCAGGGATGGCTGAAGGCTGCATGGGAAAACAAGTGTTACATGAACTAAATGCTCCCTCCTTGGATAAATGGCCACTGATCTGTGACAAATTACAAATTAACTCTTCCTGCAGTCCCTTCCACGGGCTGGAACCTACTTCTTCCACATCTTCATCCAGCTGCTCGTTCGGATCCACCTCACGCACCAGGTCTTGCAATTTCTTCTTGGTTAAAACCTGAGCATGTGGGAGGAGAGGAAGGATTTACTGCCCTGCTCCTGCAAAGAAGCTGCCCGTGGAGCACAGCCACAACCACAACCACCTCCCCCCCCATGCCCCCAGGGCCGAGTCACACTGCTGACACAGTCTATCAGCTCAGGAATGGTAGAGATAAGAAATATCAGGTGTTAAGGAGTCATTTTCAAGCACCAGCAGTTGCTCTGGACAGCAACTGGAGTGCAGCAGCAAGAATAAATGTTTCCAGCATGAAAATGCAGCTGACAAGGAGTAGAAAGGCAAACCTACAAGTGTTAAGAAGCAGACAGCAAGTGCAATCAGCGAATCAGTGACTAAAGTTGTGCCTAGGGCATGAGGGAAGCATTTCCATCACTCTAGCACTTATCAGCTTTAGTGCTTCACGTGGAAAACAGAGTTGTGGGAGTGCTGGGTTATTCCAGGGCAGTCAGACGTGGCAGGAGCAGAAACCACACTGGGCTGAACAACAGGATGCCGAGTCTTAAAAGATATGGATGGAAGGTGTCAGCCTGGTCTGGTCAACCAGATACATGGGAAATTCCTGCCCTTCCTCATTCCTTCACTGCTGTGGCTGTTTTATCTTTTATGGGGTTTTATGTTTTATGGGGTTTAGTGCACTTCCTAACAGTCTGGGTGCCAGCAAAGCCATCAGGGAGCAATGCTGGGACATTCCCTGGGCAGCAGTTTGTTTTATGCACATTAAAGGCTCCTGTGGCAGGCTGGGTTGGAAGGGATCTTAAAGCTCATCCCATTCCACCCCCTGCCATGGGCAGGAACACCTTCCACTATCCCAGGCAGCTCCAAGCCTCATGCAACCTGGCCTTGGACACTCTCAGGGATGGGGCAGTCACAGCTTCTCTGGGCAACCAGCACCTCACCACCCACTTCTCCCCATATTTTTCCCATCTAAACCCCACTTAAAAATAACTTCCTCTGTCACACTCCAATATACACTTTCCTAAGACTGGAAAAGGCTCTACACCTACAGCATCCAAACCCCATCCAGCCAGGAAGCACCTGGGAGAGAGGAACTCTGTGAGGAAGTTTTGTTCACTCAGTAACGGAGTAAGTTTAATAAACATTATATTTCTGCTGGTGATTTAAAGAAGGCAAAAAAAGCCACAGACAAATCTGTGATACTTGTGATGCCCGAGCATCATCCCTGCTGTCCCAAACTCGGGATGGAATTACCTGGTTGCTTTCAGGACTGAGCCGCCCTCCTCCACTGGGTGCTCCTGGCATCTTTGCCACGGTAGTGCTGTTGGCCATGGAGCTCTGGGGGGGGGTGCTGGCTGGTTCTGGCTTGATCGAGGAGAAGTTGGAGAGGTTGATCAAGGCAGAAGGGCCAAACTGGTTCATAATCTGTTGGGCTTTAGGTTTTAGATCATAAAGCTTGTCTAGGTCCTGCTTCTTCTTGGGGTTGTGGGGATCCAAACCAATCAACTGGAAAGGGAGAGAAAAGCCATGGTTAGCAAACAGAAGGAATTCAGCAGGGTGAACAGGTGTTTGTCCAAAGAAAACTGCACTGTTCTGACAGGGCCTGCAGTTTATAGATCAGGAATCTGAGCTCACAGCATGAAGGGAGAAGTGATGCTTAGTAGCAGAGAAAACCTTTCCTTGGTGTACAGAAAATTAAGTTTTGCAGCATCACATTGGCTGCATGCTGGTGACAGCACTGACCCACCCACCCATTCATCCCTTGAGCTGAACTCCACAACATCCAACCCCACACAGCCTTCCTGAACCCAATTCCCACAAAGAGCAGACCACTCAGAGCAGATTTAATTGCAGGACATGGTTTGTTCCTGCTGCAGCAGCATGGAAACCCTCATCCCCACAATCCAGAGCCCCAGAGAGAAAGCAGGACCCAGCCTCCCTGGGGCCTTGCTTTTGGCAGCATCACACTCACAGCTTGGCCTGCAGTGACCCCTTCATGTGGGACTGACAACATTGGTTCATTTTGGGTTCTGAGAACACAATCTGGCCCTCAGAGGGGGAGGAACATGTGTGTGCCCACACTGGGCAATTGACTGCAGGAAATGGAGTGGGATTTTTAGAGCTCACAATGGTGAACTACAAGTGGATTGTGTGGTTACACAGATATTCCAGGTGCTGAAGTTACTCAGGTTGTTGGTCATGGGGTGAACACTGATTGCACCTCCTCTGTTTCTGCACTAAGCCTCAGGCTCAATGAAGTTTTGCTCTGTCTTCAGTGCTCCATGACAGGAAATTCATCCAAACCCTGCACCTTCCACTACCACAACCACCGTGGGCAGCATTGATGGGTCTGTCACAGGAAAGAGAGTTTAAGGAATGGTTTTATGGCAAAGCCTCTGGCCCTATGGCAGGGCCAGAGATGGCTGAGAAACTAAGGCTGAACTCACAAAAAGAGTTTGTTTAACCAGCTTTAGGTGACTGCACCCTGATCTACAAATAGACATTTCCCTTCATCAAAGCAAGCCTAGTCAGTTTGGATTAATTAATATCAAAATCCACACAAGAAAGTACATGAGAGAATTTAGAAGCTTAAGTACTTCACTCCAATGCACACTCATGCACCTGCAGACATGGAGCCCTCTGAGGGGAATTTATGTCCCTAACAGCCTTCTGCAGTGCCCTCAGCAAGTTTCCAGCTCCATTTTAATTGAATTCACAATGGAAAATCATTACGCTGGCACCCTAAACCCCTCAGCTGGCACTTCTGGCTGAGAAGTGAGAGGGATCGAGAGGGACCTTCAGTCTTGGCTTTAGCTGGGGTTGATCTCAGGCTGTTCACCCCACGCCTCACTTCACAGATCCACAGAGCAGAACTCCTACCCACTATGCAGGGAAGGAAGCACCAAAATCCTCGGACACAAAGCCCCAGTATCCTTGGGCAGAAGCACTTTAGCAGCCTAAAGTCATTTTGTTGTTTTATTCTCAGATCTTACTGTACCCTTCACATGCTACTAAGATCCCTGAACACAAAACTAATGGGGGGAGCAGATCCACAGGGCAAATCCCACATGCCAGCCCCATTTACCTACAACTGAGTGTCTTAATCTTTAATTACATCAGCAACTGCTGTGAGCGCAGTGAGTAGAGAAACCATAGTCCACACCCTTCCCAGAATGTCACCAGTCAGCATTACCGACTCTGGCATCCTCCTCTTCCACACAACTCTTATTCCTACAGAAACACCAGATACTTTTTGTATCACCAAATCTATATAAGATGGTTAGAGGAAACAGTTTCACAAATTGTCCTCACTACAGTGCCACAGATTGCATTGTCAGAAAAGATCACACAGAGTTCCTGCTGCAGAGAACATCATCCCACAGGATTCTGAAGAAAAATATGGTCAAAATCCATTTTTTCTGCCAGGAAACAGAGCATCCTGGTACCTGCTGATGTGCAGGTAAGCCCACATCCTCAGAGCAGCAGCTCCCTCCAGGGCAAGAGGAGCTCTGGGTGCTGCCATCAGCACCACAAATTGCTCAGTTCTGCGACAGCACAGCATTAGAGCCGTAAGTAAAATCCACGTTAATGACAAAGAGCACATTCACTGGAGTGCTCAGGGGGCTCCCACTTCCATTAACCATAGTGCATTTTACCAAATATCTAAATACAATCATAGAATCTCAGAATGGTTTGGGTGGGAAGAAACTTTAACGTCATCTCATTCCATCCCCTGCCATGGGGCAGGGACACTTTCCACTGTCCAAAGTGGCTACAAGCCCCGTCAAACCTGGCCTTGGGCACTTCCAGGGATGAAGCAGCCACAGTCTCCCGGGTCAACCTGAGCCAGGGCCCCATCACCCTCACAGGGAGGAATTCCTTCCGAGTATCCCATCTATCCCTGCCCTCTGGCAGTGGGAAACCACTCTCCTTGTCCAAAGCTCCTCTTCAGCTCCCCTGGAGCCCCTTCCGGCGCTGGAAGGCGCTCTAAGAATCTCCCCGGGGCCTTCTCTTCTCTAGGCTGAACTTCCCCAGCTTGAAGCGCACATCCCACGGAGACAGCGGGATGGGAACGAATCCCCCTCCCAGTGCAGAACGTCCCCGCCGGGAGTCGCGGGGCAGAGCGAAGGTCACCGACCGCCACCGGGACCGACTCGGCGCTCATTCCTGCGCTCCCTCCCGGATTGGCAACAGCCGATGTGGGATCCCCAGGCGGTCCGCGCAGCCCCCTCGAGCCCTCCGTACCTCCCCATGACCCGCGGGCAGTCCAAGCCCCGCCGCCACCGCCGCCCGCTGACACTCGGCAGCGCTTCCGCTTCCGGCCGTCGCCGCTGCCAATGGGGAGCGAGTCCCCTGCGCGCGCGCGCATCATCGCCAATCAGGAGCGAGTTCGCCTGCGCGCGCGTGCGCGCCATAGCGCTCCCGCCAAAAGCGCTTCTCCTCCCCGCGCTGCCTCAGGAAAGAGGTGTGCCCAGCATGCCCCGCGCGATTTGCATAACCCTGGCCGGCTAAAAAGCGGGGAAAACGGCGCTTTTTTAAGGGATAGCCACAGAAATGGCGATAAGAAATGAGTTGAGGGTGGATGAAAGAATAGACACACCGATCTTCATGTTTAGTATCTGCGGCGTTAGTCGCCCTGTCCTAGCCGGTACACCGGCGCTTTCCGGTGTTGGTTGGGGCGGAAGAGCTGTTTAAAAAGGGCTTCTGTCGTGCGTGGCACGGGAGTGGTCGCGCGCCACCCCCGCGGAATCGACATCAAGAGATTTCGGAAGCACAATTTTTGTGAGGGAGGGCTGCCGGTAACCGCCTGTTCCGGCACCCCAGTATCGGTGAACGATAGAGAATGGGCTGCGAGCGGCGTTCACTACTGCGCGGGGCTCCTGGTGCTCCGGCGTACTGCGCCCTGTCTGAGCAGGGGTGGAGCCGAGACACCACGGGCGGCGGGAGAGGTGGGACAGGAGGGACTGCTACAGTCTGGCCCGGGTGCATTGGTTGCATGCCCGGGCAGCAGGGCGTTGCAAGGCACTCCTGGCACTCCAAGGCACTCCACTCCATATCTGTCTTTCTATGTATAAAGCATATATTTACATATGATTACTTTTAAAAAGCCCACTGCGAGCGCGGGGAAGGTCCTCCTTTACACGCTTTCCCCCCCGCCCAATACCGTGCTGTTGTGCTCCCCTCCTCACAAAGCTTCATGGTACACGTGTGCGAGGGGACAGTGCCTAGGCCACCCACGGGACTCCTCAGAACAGGGAGCGCCAGTCCCCTCCACCGCAGCTGGCAGCTCCCCGGGCCGCAGGGCAGGGGTCTGGTACTGCCCCGGGGAGCACTCGGCAGGTCCTGTGATGATGCAAGGGCTGCGGTGCATCCCGGCAGGCTCCGGCTCAGTGAATGGCATGGCGTACTCAGGCTCTGGCGGCAGTGGCTCCGCGTACTCATTGTGCTTCCCTGGGACGTCGTAGTGGTTCAGGACCAGTGGTAGAGTGTAGCCCTCTTCTAAGAGTGGTTTGAAGGTGGAGGGACCTGTCTGGCTGCTGGGGTTCGCCTGCACCAGGTCTGGCTCAGTGTACTCTGAAACAGGGAGGCTGCCATGTGAGGAGGGAGGGTGGTGGTGCTGCAGCAGAGGTGGGTGAGGTGGGTTGAAAAACTGAGCATGTTTGGACTTTCAGGAATAGAAAAACTGCTAAAACCCACCCAACACAGGGTACCCACCCATGGAGAACCCACATTCCTTTGCCACACCACAGAGAGGGCCTCCTGCTGTCCCCAGCCACCCTCCAGTGCCAACAGCTGTAATTGAGGTGGACTACTACTACTAAATAATGTGTGGTGCTATTACAATAAATTATAATAATAATTAAATGGTCATGTCTAATTTATCAGGGCCTTCTTGTTGCACAGGTCCATGATGCAGGAGGGATCAGACCATAATGGGGAAAGAGGTACGACTGGGAAGATTCGGCTCCAGCTCTGGCCCGAGGGACCAGTTCCTGCCCTGATGTCCCTGTTACCTGGCGAATGGGTCCAGCTGAGGGCCCCTGGTGTGGGGGCCATGGGGAAGGAGGCCAGGCTGGGGGCTGGCAGGCTCTGCAGGGAGCAGACCTGGCTCGACTCCAGCTTGGGGTACCCTGGACAGGGAAAGGAAACCCTTGGTTGTCACAGACTGTCACCTGGATGTGCAAGTGCCCCTGGGACATGGAACAAGTCCAAGCTTGGCAGCAGCATCAGTTAAACCAGCTGCACCCCACAGCACACAGACCCCTGATTTTGGGGAGGAGTTGTGAACCCTTTTACCTTTTGTGATTCCACAGTTCAGCTCCACTGCTGACTTCCTGCCAAAGGGAGATGCAAGATGAGACAAGAGGTCCCAGCTACCCTGGGCCCACCACCACCTATCTCCTCACACCCACTGCCTTAGGAGCTGTGCCCCTTGGGGCCTGGTAAGCAGTTAGATGAAGCTGCTGGAATCTGGGGAGGTGATGCTGAGCCCCCCAGGGCAAAGCAGGGGACAAGGAAGGACCAACCTCTTCCTGTGGCAGAGGAAAGCCAGGAGCAGGAGGCAGGAGCAGAGGAGCACAAAGCCTCCAATAAGCAGTATCACCAGCAGTGTGGAGCCTAGGGAGGGAGTGCAGTGTCAGTGCCCTGGGCCCCCATCCCACCGCTTTGCAACCATGAGTGCCAGAAGCCGACCTGGGGCCACTAGAGGAAGAAAATGTGTACCCATGGTGGGATGAAGCCCCAACGGCACCTTGAACACCAAAAGACAATGCTGCACCCCAAGGACAGCCCCCCCATGGCACCCACCTGCCTTCTCTGGGTCCAGGGCAATGCCAGGGATGGGGGTGTGGCTGGGTGGGTGGCTGGTGGCTTCAAGCACCTCCTTGGGGACACTGGGCTCTACAAGACAGAGCAGGGACTGTGACTGTGGAACCACCACAGGGTGCACAGGAAGGTGAAGGTTCCAGGAGGATGTTTCAGATATGGGGGTGTGAGCTCCTGTGGAGGGTCTCACCATAGGGACGGGGTATGCGGACCCGTGCCAGCTGGCAGCCCATCAGGGCCACCTTCAGGGCAATGTGCTGGTGCCAGCTCTGCGGTGTGACACGGATGTAGCGGGCGACGATGGGGGGGATAAAGGCGTTAGAGACCTCCCCGTGGCTGTCAGCATTTCCTTCAAACACCTACCAGAGAGGGTGAAGAGGCACCAGTGGCTAAATATCCACTGGCAGGGGTTCTCAGCCTGCTCAGGGATATTCTCCACATGCCCACCTTGTCCTCCTGACCACTGCTGCCTCTGTAGGGTCTCCAATTCTTCCCGTCACGGCTAGAGGAGACATGGTAGGATGTCACGTAGTAGTCGTGCTGCTCCGAGGAGCCCTTTGTGATGATGCCTGTGAATGCAGGAGGCAGTTCCCCGCTGTCAGTTAGGGGGCTGGGGAAGGGCTGCCCTCTATCCTGCTGCCCTCTTCTCCCAGCTGGAATAGCCCTTTATCTCTGAGATACTCAAGACCCAGCTGGGAAAGGACTATTAGGGCAGGACATGTCACCTGGCAGAGTGGGATCCTTCTGACCCTGGGAGGGGATTTGGGTGGCAGATTCCAGTGTGGGATACTCTGGTCTGCCCCCATGAACTGATAACCTCCAGCCCCGGCTGCTAGCCCTGCATTCCTCCCTCCTCCAGCCTCTGGCTGGACAATGTTCCCATTTTCCTTGCTGCGGTTGCCAGTCGCTGGCACACAAAGCCCCTGCTTTTGGCAGGCTCGGGCCGCACAAAAGATGCTCACTGGCACCAGATGCAAGAGCATAATATTAACTTGTTCATCCCAGAAATGGCTGCAGATGAGGGGGGCAAAGGAACAAAAGGAGGACAGGAGCAGCCGGAGGGGCTGGTGTGCTTTGCATCCCTGTTTGCACCAGTAAAACCACGGCACAATGAACTCCAGTCTATCCTGGGAGTTATAGAGGTGCAACTGCCCTGGGCATTTCTGTGGCGACCAGTGAAGCTGGCACAGCAGGAGGACAGTCATCAGGGTACCATGGGGACACAGGCAGCTGTTGTCTCACTCGGCCAACTCTCACCTGTGACATTCTTTCGGGTGCCCAGGTCCAGCTCCAGCCAGGCAGCCTTGGCACCGGGTTTGGCTGCCCAGGAATGGCCAGTGGTGCTAAGTGCTGCCCGTTCGGCCACCCAGGCTCGGTCCTGGCCCAGCACGTCCACCTCATGCCACCAGGACGAGGCATTGAAGGTGACCACCTCCAGCACATCATCACAGACTGGGGACAGGAGACAGCACACTGGGAACCTGGAAACCCCAACTAGGCACAGGGGAGTGGCAGCAGGTCTGACAGCTAAAATCCTCCCTTAATTTCAAGGGAAATGAGAAAAAATACCTTTGTGGAATACAAGTCGCTTCTCAGAGAGAGATCCCCTGTGTGGAAGAAAGCAGGGGGAGCATTAAACAGGGTGAGCAAACCCTAGGGTCTCTGAGGGGTGGAAGTTTCCCAGTGTCAGTGTGAGTGGGTCCTGCAGCTCCATGGGGGGTGCAGCCCCAGCCACTCCTCACCCACCTTTTGGAGCGGAGCCCATTGGCAAAGGCTGACTCATAGAGCGTGATTCCCTTCTCTCGGGACAGGGTGACCTGCCCTCCCAGCTCATCCGCAATCACCCCAGCATGCACAGCTGCCTTGCACAGCACCGATGTCTGCAGGGAGTGGGGAGTAAGGGCAGCCCCCCACGGCAGGCGTGAGCACCCCGTGGGGCCCCCCAAGGCCACACTCATCACCTCTGGGTTGCTGAGGGTGACAAGCAGTGGCCACATGTGCTGTGGGGACCATCCCCAGCAGGTGCACCATGGTGCCCACACTTACGTCCCGGTAGCCCTGGCTCGGGTTGCCCCAGATGTCCCCATGGATGTCCTTGCAGCCTGCAGGGCAGTACACACTGAAACACATGGTAAGCGGTGGGTCAGGGCTCCCTCCCATCCAAACCCCCTCTTCATACCCACTCTGCTCCCCATCCCACCGGAGCTGTACGTCAGGAGAGGGATGGGGATGAAACCAGGATTGATAGGGACCCCTGCAGCAGGGGACTCCAAAATGGGACCATTCCACACCCCGACCACTCACCTGATGTACTCCTGGGTGTAGTGGGTGCCTCGAACTAGGCAGGAGATCAGGTCTGCAAGGCAGGAACACCCCAGGGTAAGGGATCCCCACCTGCCCCACAGCACACACCCACTTCTGCCTCAGGGCACTCCATTCCCCTTCCCAACTGAATCCTGCTGCTCATTTGGGTTCTGCCCTTTATGCCCTGCCCTTCATGCCCCCCTGTCTGGAGGGGCAGGGAGGGATGGTCGCTTGGTCCCTGCAGCCACTGGCCCCATGGCACAATCTATGCTGCTTGTGGCTCTGCCTGATATTGGGGTGCCACCTGACTTGGGGATTCAGGGTTCTCAGAGGGGTCTGTATGGCCTGCAGGTCTCCCACATTTGCCTCCAGCCAGGGAGAACATGGAAGTTCGGGAGATCAGGGCAATGGAAGCTCATGCTGGGGTCAGCAAGGAGCTTCCTTCATGTCCTTGCATGGGCCAGGACACATCCCAGGGGTGTCTCTGCATGCCAGGGGATGCTGCTCCCATACCTGGGTGCTGTGAGGTGGCATAGGACATGAGGAGGCCTCGTCCCGAGCGGTGGCTGGTGCTGTTGAACAGGACGGTCACAGTGCTGGAGTTTGTCACCAGGAGTGGGGCAGAAGGGACGGAGTTCCTGCAGTAGGGCCCTGCCAGCAGGGATGGCACCAAGGAGAGGATTTGGGGTCCCTGGAGACACACTTCAACACCTAGACCCCAGGACTCCATCTCCTCTGGCCTGGCCCTCACCAGGCATTTGGACTGTGCTCAGGGTGGTCCCAGAGTTGTTCCACATCCAGAGTGACCCATCCCCACCAGAGTGCTGAAGGGTGGTCCCATGAAGCATGGACCCATGCCAGGCTGGTCCTATCTTGAAGATGGTTTCATATTTCGGGATAGTCCCACACCCAGGGTGGTCCCAGGTCAGGGCAACATCATGACAGGATGGTCCCATGCCCAGGCTGGTCCCAGCCCCAGGGTGGCTCCATTGCTCTCACTGGGCACCTGCCACCACATCCCCCACTGCAGGGACTGGTACACATGGCATCACCCCACAGGACCCCAAAATGAGAGCCATGTCCTTGTCTCCTCCACATGGCCCCTTTCATAGGTGCTGCTGAAGCTGCCTCCTAAACTGCCCCCTCCCCCCATTTAATCCACATTAATTTGCAATTCTATCTCCCTGATTAAAACTTCAGCTTAGCAAACAGGCGGATTCCTTAGGGACATCTCTGGTTCCAGCTGGGGACAGAACGTGGCCCCAATCCCTGGACTGTCATCACCCCCGGTCCCTCACATTGCTCTGCTCTGTATCATGCCTATCACTTGGGCCTCCGGACACACAGAGGTGTTTTGAGCAAATGCCATCATTGTCCTGGGGACAGGGAACTGTGTCCTTGTGTTCCCCTGGGGCTGCTGGTGACACTTCCCCCGGTGCCTCAGTTTCTCTACCCTGACCCACACCCTCATCGTGCCTGGATCATATTGAACCAGGAGGTCGATCCCAGGGGACGTGGGACACATGTGCGCGCAGAGATCTCACATATGTGACAGAACTGAGATCTGCACAATATGCAGATGAGATGCAGATGAGCCCCATGCAGATTTCCCTTCCACTGGTTGCCAGATGGCAGCGCTGCCCTGGGTCACTGGTGCCACCTCTGTATGGATCTCAGTGATACCCCAGGAGCTGGGGACCCCTCAGCTGAGCCCCAGAGGCTGCCACCCCCATAGAGACCCTGCCACATCCCCGCAGAATCAGGCCAGGGGCCAGACACCAGCTCTGAGTCAGGGAACGAGCCCACGGCCCTGCCTGCTCCAGCCGCTTCCCAGAAAACATCTGGAACTTCTCAAGGACCAGCGTCAGCCACGGGAGAGGGAGTGGAACCCAAGCTCTGTGTCATGCTGGCATGGCTCTGGGGGCACCCAAAGGGTCTGTGGGTGCCCGGCCACCTCCCCCAGCCCTCCAAGAGCACCATCTGGGAATCCCCCCCCCTTTCCCACATTTCTGTATCTCAGCATGGGGCCAGGATGTCTCTTAGCTTTGGGGACAATTATGTCCCTGAGTCCACAGCAGAGGGGATGGGGACCAGGGACCTTGTGTGCTGTCACTCCTTTGGGGACCAGCCCAGAAAGGGTGAAAGCCCTGAAGAACAGGGAAAACTCCCAGTCCCGTGGATCCAAGCCAGCTCCTTTCGATCCTGTATTTCCCACTGCATCTCCTGTCCAGCCCCTGCCCCTCACCAGCGCTGCTCCTCCATCCCACCCCACCCCCCACCCCCAAGATGTTTTCCTCAGCATTAGTCATGTTCCCAGTGCTGCCAAATCCCTCCAAGACCAGTAAATCTGTCTGGGAAAATCCTGGAAGTGTTTGGGCAGTGGCTGGTCCGACAAATTAATTATTCAGTGGCTGCATCTTGTCCCAGCTGGGCAGTTTCCCGCCAAGCTTTGCAATAATCATCTCCTTGGGTACCCACCTCCTCAAATATCCCCATTCGCAAATATTACTCTCCTCCTATATCCTCCTCCTTGGATATCAACCCTTATCTTTGGGTATCCCCTTCCTTGGATATTTCTCTTCTTTGGATAACCCACTTGTCACATACCAGATACCCCTTGTCCTCTGATATTCCCCTCCTTGGATACCCCCTCCTTGGATATCCCCCTCCTTGGATACTGCCCCACTTGTTTACCCCCCTCCTTAGATATCCTCCCTCCTCATGATGAAATCAGCTAAAACCCCAGATTTTCCTGATATTCTCCCTATCCACAACACTGTATCACCCTTGCCTCCATTCCCCAGGACCCCCTTACCATAGGCAGTGCCGGTCTGGGGGTCAGCGAGCAGCAAGGAGCTGTGGGCACAGTGCTCTGAGGGCTCCAGATCCACATCCCCAAATGCCAGGAGTAGGGAGGAGCCCGGGGGGGCTTGGAGCCGCCAGCAACACATGGTGTGGTTGGGATACGTGCCCGGGTAGTTCTTGGAGCTCAGGGTGCCACTGTGGGGTGTCAGCAGCGTGTGGCCACAGCCGTTTCCTGCAGACGCACCAGGGATAGTGCTCAGAAAGGCTGTTCTCTGCCTCAGTTTCCCCCCTTGGTGAGGCCCCCAGAACAACCCCTGGGCACCTGCAGCCTCTTCAGATGTTTCCTCATCCAAAGCATTATTTTCTTGTGGCTTTTCTGGATGCTCTTGGCACTGGGAACTGTCCACAGGGGGATCCAGGGATGAAGCTGCCATAGGTTCCCCCACAGCCACCCAGCATGACCCTCTACCTCCAGCTCCTCTACATCCTCCAGTCCAGGACAACCCCAATTTGGGGGGATATAAAAGGATTAAAGGAGAGAATATCCCCACTCCATGGGGCTGTACAGCACCAAGCAGCCCCAGGAACCCCTGACTGCAGCCTTGACCTCGAGGATAACCTTGGGCAGCTGCATCCCCATTGCATCCTTCCCAGAATGATGACAGACTCACCACAAAAGGGGCTTTTCTCTGGGCTCACTGCCTCTGGGCATGAGAGAATATCCTGGAAATAAGCTGAAAGCATCAGGCATTGAGACCTGGCCATAATTTCTGGGCAGAACTGGAGTGCAGGGAAAGGGGGAAAGCACCACTTAGCCCCACTGTGTGGGCCAGGGGTTTGTAGGGGTCCGGTGCTCAACGCCTCCTCCTCACATCCCCCAAAAGCTGTTGCTCTTGCCAAGCATAATGCTGGCACAGCCAGAAAGAAAAGGGATGGTGGGCATAGAATTGCCCAGCCTTGGCTCCCCTTGCTGTCGCTGGGAGACAATACAAAGCGCCAGCAAGGGAAAATCCTACAGGAATAAAAACCAGGGGGCTGGCAGTGAAAGATGCCAGCCCCGGCACAGAGTCTCCTCCTCTCCAGCCTGTGGGAAGGGCTTGCATCCAAACTGGGGGAGGTTTATTCTGTAGGATTGGGAAAAATCACCAACTTTTCGCCTTTCTGGGCAGTGTCCACTGACAGAACAGAGCTGGGAAGGATCAGGCCCTCCAAGAGTGGGGACTGGGGGGGCAGCAGGGATCCCAGGGCTGCCAGGACAATAGCTCCCAGAAGGGATGCTCTGCTGGGGGAGAGAAATTTGGGGTATTTGGGGGCAGTTTCTAGCACAGAAAGTTGAAGCCACTGGGATCTGCATGGAAAACCCTCTATGGCTAGGACAGCTGGACCTGTGTGCAACTGGGGGAGTGCAACTGGGGGGTCTTGGATGGATCCCCCCAGCTCTGTATCCATACTGGTAGTGCAGAGGGCTGTGGGGACCCATTCTGGAAAAAAGCAATCCAAGGAAAGGAAATCTGTTGAAAACATCCTGAGTGTGACCAGCGCGTGTCGAGAGGGAATGCCAGAGATAAACTGAGAGATGCAGGCACTCCTGGGAATTTGGCTCCAAAGATGATACCAAGGGGCCAGGAATAGCCAAGACAGAGCCACAGGGGACTTGCCCCCAGCCACAGAAACTTTACTCCCCTCTCAAAAAATGCGAAAACTGGATTTCCGGTGGGCGAGGGTGAACTCAGCCGGGCCCTGCTGGGATAATTCCTGCCAGGGATTTGTTTGTTTTCTTACAGGATGCAAGAAAGACACAACAGGGCGATGCTCCGACAAAAGCCCGGCACATTCCTGCCTCTGAGATCATGCGGCTGGCCCCGGGAAAGCTCTCCCGTGTCCACCAGTGGGTTGGGAATCCGGTGGAAACCCGTTGCATGATGTGCCCCAAACCACACTTTTTGACCGGGAACGTACTGGGATTCTGTCTCCAGTGATCCCAGCCTGTTCCCGTGCCTCAGTTTCCCCTCGGGGATAATGCTTTGGATGACCCATCGTTGTTTCCTCGCTCTTGGATGAGTTGGGGACGAGTGACACCGGGAAACATGAACTTTGGGATCACGTTTGGGTGAACATTTCCTCGGGGTCGTCCTGGACCCCGCGGCTACAAATTCCCCCGGGAGCGGCATTCCCGGGATGGAGGCCACTGCCCGGCTCTGCACGTAAACCCCAGCGATCCTCCTAACCCGTGGATTAGGGGATCCCCGGGAAAGCCCTGCAGGCGGGATGGAGCCGAACGCGGACTCTCGGGACCCCCGGCGTAGTCGCCACCGGGGGCAGGGACAGAGAGAGCTGGGGGGGGCTGCAGGGAAAATGGGCTGGTGCAGGACCGGCGTGATGCGGGGGTGGTGGGAGCAGGGACAGAGCTCGTCCCGTCCGGTACCGGAGCAGAGGGATACTGGGAACCCCGTCCCGGACCAGTACCAGGACAGACGGAGGGCGGGGACTCCGTTCAGTCCGGTACCGGGACAGAGAGATGGCGAGGATCTCGTTTGGGTTCGGTACCAGAGCAAAGGGATGGCAGGGACCCTGTTCCGGGTCGGTACCGGGACAGAGGGATGGCAGAGATCCCGTTCAGGAAAAGAACCGGGGCAGGCGCACCACGACGACGCTGTGCCGGTGTGGTCTGCTCTGGTCACAGCGGGGAACCGTTCCCGTGAGCCTATCCTGATTCGATCCTGGTCCAGACACAGCGAAGAACCCGTCCCGGGGCAGAGGCGAGCCCGTTCGTTCCCCCTTCCCAGTCCCCATACCGCACCAAGTTCCAGTCCCATCCCGGCGAGCGAAGCAGAAGCTCCGACGGTACCGGTGGGAGTGGGGCTCCCGGTGCCGCGTCTCGGTGTGGGATGTCCCGCTGCCGGTGCTCCGCAATCAGCACTCACCGTCCTGTGCGCCGGCCGAGCGCAGCCCCAGAGAGCCGAGCAGGAGGCAGTGGCGGACCAGCACCAGCGCCCCCGAGGCCGCCCCGCCGCCCGCCCGCATCCTCCTCCCTCCGCCGCCACCCTGGCCCCGCCACGGCTTCGCAGCGCCGTCGCCCCGGCCACGCCCTTCTCCGCCCTGCCACGCCCATTGGCTGTCGCCGCCCGACCCCGCGTCACTATTGGTCGGACTCCTTGTCAGTCGACCGGCACGCACTGCAGGGGCAGTGGGAGGTTCGGCAGGCCGGTCGTGGGAGGTCCCGGTGGTCCCGCCGGGGCTGGCTTGGGGCGGGGCGGGAGATGCCCGGTAGTGCGTTCTACGACTCGCTGCTGTCACCAGGGGGGAGCGAACTTCGCCGTGACAGCCCCGCCGGCAACTCCTGGCTTGGGCTGGCGGGTGACGCCGCGAAGGCGATACTGCCGGCGGCCACCAGGGAGCAGCAAAACGCCGCGTGCTTCACCGGTCGGCCCCTTTAAGGCAGGAGGCGGCCGGAAGTGCTGGCGGCCGAGGCCGCGGCGGGCACTGCGCATGCGTCGCTGCTGCCCGGCCCGCCTCCCCCCTCCCCATCCCCCCGTTCCCCCGTCCCACAGCCCCCGGTTTCGGCCGCTCGCCGACGGTAAGGCCCAGCCGGCGCCGCGCTACGGGGGCCGGGAGGGGCCATGCGGCGCGAAGGGGCGGGGCGAGGCGGGAGGGGGCCTGGCCCCGCCGAGAGGGGAGGGAGGGGTCGCCGCCGTACGTGCCGCCGCCGCTGCCGCGAGGGCGGACGTCGCGCGCGCGCCGCTCTGGGTGGGGGGTGGGGGGGGGCAGCGGGGGGTAGCCAGCGCCGTGGGGAGGGGGGCCGAGGCCACGCCCCTTCCCCCGGGCAGGCCACGCCCCTTCGCCGCCTTGCGCGCCGCGGGGTGGTCCCGCGGGTCCTGTGTCACGTGACCTCTCGACCCCGGCGCGGGGGAGGCGGCGACCCCCGAGCCGCGGCCCGGAGACCCCGCGGGGCCCGGGATGTTCCCTTGTGTAGCTCCCCCCTTCTCCTTTAAGGCCTCGGCGTGATCGCCGCCGCGATTTGTCCGTGTCCTATTGACCCCCCCGCGCCAGATATCCTGGCGAAGCTCCGCCGTCTCTCGAGGGATCCCGGGTGGCTCTGTCTGTTCCCCGGAGCGGGATGAGGTGCGGGAAACCGCGGGAGTCCCACGCCTGGAGCCGGGTGGATGCGTGGCCCCTGTGTCGGCGGCTCCCCGGGTTTGTCCTGGTGTATCCCAACCAGGGAATACCGAACCCCTGTCACTCGCCAGGAGATCCTGACCTGAAATCTCTGAGATTATCATGGGATATTGAGAAGAAATTGTTCCCTGTGAGAGTGGTGACGCCCTGGCATAGGTTGCCCAGAGAAGCTAGGGCTGCCCCTGGATCCCTGGAAGTGTCCAAGGCCAGGCTGGATGGGGCTTGGACCAACCTGGTCGAGTGAAAGGTGCCCCTGTCCATGGCTGGAGGTCGGATGAGATGAGCTTTCAAGTTCCTTCTTACCTGAACAATTCCACGATTCTGAGACTGGCTTTCCCAGCAGCTTGTAGACCTCAGGCTTGCAGGGATGACCTCCAGGCGCACATTGTAACCAAACCACCTCTGTGCCTTGTGCACAACCATAGGCTCCATCCACTGGGAGTGCAGCTTCTCCGGGACCCCCTGTCAGGTCCTCCTGTGTTAACACCACACCTTGACACCAGCTTCTCCTGGGAAGGATCATCCACAGGCATGTTCCTGGTAGTGAGGGATCAGAACATGCCAGGGGTGGACCAGAGCATTCCAGGGTTGGCTGGAGGCACTGCTGTCTAGGGCCAGTGGGAGAAGCTCTGTGTTGAAAACACACTTGCCAAAACCCACCAATGTAAGTCTGTTCCTTGGGGCCAGGTTGGGGGTTCAGAGCTGGAGAGAGCTGCTGACTCGGGAAGTTATGAGTGGGATGACACTGGGGGGATCTGCCTCTGGGATCTGTTCCCAGCTCTCGTGATCCACAGGGAGGAGAAACCCTTGCCACATTCATGTGAGAGATGGCGAATGCCGAGGTGAGCGTCCCTGTGGGTGATGTGGTGGTTGTACCAAGTGACGGGAATGAAGGGGAGAGCCCGGAGGATACCAAAACCCAAGTGATCTTGCAGCTCCAGCCGGTGCAGCAAGGGTGAGTAGGATGGTACTACCTGGGAGGTGTGAGGTGGGATGGGGGGGAGCCCTGTGGGTTTTCATGGTGTGGGTACAGTGTGTCACTGTGTTTTCCAGATCTGCATCAGTTTTGTGCCATGTAGGGGAGAGAGAAAATACAACAGATTAAATCTTTTGTGTGTATGGTTGTCATGGGGCCTCCGAGGGCTGAAATTGTCCTGCAAGGCTGTGTTGGTGCAGTGCTCCCAGATTGTGGAAGCAGTGCTGTCCTAGTCTCTCTCTTCCTTCTCCAGTTCCCGGGTTGGTTTTTGCCACACTGCAGCTGCTGGATGTGGTGGTCTGTGTGTTCAGACCTTCATGTGCCACTGTGCCAGCTTTCTCCTAAAATAATCCTCTTCTAAAATAGAAGTGGGGCTGGGATGTGGAGGGAATTTTGTAGCTCCCTGGCAGCTGCTGCAGAGAGTGGCTTCATTTTCACCCTGGATCAATCAGGATGGAAAAAACACTGGCTCTAATTTGATAATATTTGCAGGGGCAGGGTGGCTGTGGGCCTGACAGTAGCTTCCCTTTGTGGTCGTCTGTGTTGCAGTGTCACACAGGGCTGGAAGGGAAATCCTAGGACACTGGGCTCTGCTTCCTGTTGTCGAGGGTGACCAAGGGCAGAGGAAAAGGCACAGGGAAGCCTGAAGAGCTGCCTCAGTGGTGCTGGCAGAGTGGAGGGTGGGAGGACAGTGCTGGGAATGCCTCTGCATCTATCAGCCCTTGGGATTATTTGTGTTTTATTTTATTAGTGTTTACCAAAAATTTCCAGGTGATTGCAACTGTATCAGACAAAATTAATGTCCCTTGAGGATAGGCAAAAAGAAATTTACTGATTTTTTTTAACCCTGTGCTGTGAATCCTAGTTTCCCATGATTTATATAGTTTGTTTATGGATGGCCACTTTCACCACAGGATTTACCAAGAGGGCTCCGAGGCCAGTGCCGCTGTGGTGGCCGTGGAAACCCACACCATCCACAAGCTGGAAGAAGGGATTGGTGAGTTCCCACTTGGTGTGGATGAATCCCCTCCTGTGCAGGGCCGATTTTCTCCAGTTCGCTGGGCTTCTTTCTGGCTCTGCCCCTGCAGATGCTGATTCCCAGGCATGGATGTGGGTAAAGGGGCTGGGCTTACTCTGGAATAAGAGTCTGCTGTTACTGCTTGGTCTCAAAGTCCTGGAAGTGAGATCCTGGCTCTCCTTCAATGAATGGTAAGGGCTCCCATGGGGTCCAGGGGAGCCGGGATGTCACCCTAGTCCTAGTGTGCAGACACTGGCAGCAGGAATGATAGTGATGAGGATGTGGTGACTGAAGCATCAGGCTCTGGTTATGGGGTCTTTGCTGAACCAGCCATCTGATGGTTTGGATTGGATGTTCATAAGAACTGAGCAGGTTGGCTCCAACTGCTCTCTCCCATCCTGAGCAGTGTGTGGAAAAAGGCTCCTATCAATGGATGCTGTCAGTAAATCTTGACTAGAGTTCTGCTTTCTGTGTTGGTTTGGGTCTTTTGGCAGGATTAGCAGAAACTCTGCTCATGGAAGAGAATATATTATCAGTAAATATCTGATATCATTGCTAAAGAGATACCAGAGCTGCAAGAATCTGAGAGATATCTGTGCTTGAAATTTTAAACCATTTTGTTGCTTCTAAGATTGTTCTCACTGACATGTCCCCCCTTAGAGATGCGTTGGATTTCTGATTTCATGTTTCCTTATAGCTGAGCTTCATTTGGAGCCAAATGTTATACCAAAAAGCAGATGCCAGTTGCTGTTAGAGTTAATCTGAACTAACTCTGAGAAGATGGAGAGGACTGATCCTGAACTGGGATCTGCCATTTTTTTTGGGTTTCCCAAGTGCAGGTCTCATAACCTATGAGCTTTCAGCTCCCGCCTTGTGGGATTGGAGCCTCTTGGGTGGAAAGTTAATTTTAAGCCATTCCTCCCTCAGACCCCAGCACCCTTGAAACAAGTGAGGAAATCGAGATTGCCTATCCCATCACCTGTGGGGAGAGCAAAGCCATCCTCCTCTGGAAGAAGTTTGTCTGCCCAGGAATTAATGTCAAGTGTGTGAAGGTAAAGGAGAAACTCACAGTGGATTCCTTTCTTCTCTTCATGTGTGCTGGTTGGCCTCCACAGGAATTCCTTAGTTTTTGTGTTTCATCCTGGGTCCTTATATTGTTGGTGCCAAAGTTGTTTTTTCATGGGGAGAAGCATGGAAAGAGTGGATTAAGGAGGGAAGGATATCACCCCCTTCATATTTCAGTGGTATTTGCCCTTGAGGAAGGACTGAAGGCAGGCAGGAGATATGTGTTGAGATCTGGCAGAGCTTTGCCTCCTCCTTTTTCCTTGGTGTCCTGGTACTCCACTTCTGTCACTTCCTTGGCTAGCAGGTTGCATTGAGAAGGGAAATCTTGATGTTACCTTTTCCCACTTGAGAGCATGGCAGTTTGACAGCCAAGTCCCTTGTACTCCTGCCCCTCAGCAGGAGCTACTCAAGTCACTGGAGCAGGGCAGAACAGATGCTCAAGGGAAAACCTGTGTCAGCTAGATGCTGCTGGGCCATTGAATGTAAGAGAAACCTCCTGTAATGATCTCCAAAATGACCCTACATGTTCATTGGAGATTTTTTGGTTCATATAAACCCTTCAAGGGCTGTTTTTTATTAGAGCTCTGAATGCCTATGGTTGGCAGGTCATCCCTACAGACATGCTTCCTGGAGCTGTGAGCATTGCTGTGCCCAGGGGATCAAAGCTGGGAGGGATCTGCGAAGCAGCTCCTCTCTCTGGGTGGACATAGGGGCTCAGATGAGCTGCATTGGATGTCCCAATCCTCCCTGTTTGCTGAGCCTTTGCTTGTCTTGTTGCCAGTTCAATGACCAACTGATTAGCCCGAAGCACTTTGTTCACCTGGCTGGGAAGTCTACCCTGAAGGACTGGAAGAGAGCCATTCGCCTTGGAGGAATCATGCTAAGGTATTTGACCCCTGTCCAGCTTCAGGGCTCCACCCCTGCAGCTGCAGGACCCCCAGCAGGCATTTTGTCTGCGTTGCAGTCCCCAGGAGGCCTCTTGGAGGCCCACAATACCTGCAGCCTGCAGAGATCCTGGCTCCGTGATTTGAGGGTCAGGATCCCTCACCCTGGACAGAAGTGGCATTGCCTGGGGAACCTGGGGTGGAACAGGACTGAAACAGTGTGTGTGAAGCTGGGAGTCTCTTCTGTTTGCCATTTGAAGGCCTTGCAGGAGATTTTTTGGGTGCAGAGTGGCCTGGGGATCTCTTTCTCTTTCCTTCCCATGACCATAGCTTTCCCAGGTGGAATACTCCCTTTTGTCTCTAGGCTGAGATTTGAACTGAGTTGATTCTGTCCCCACTCCCTGAACAGGAAGATGATGGATTCAGGGCAGATTGACTTCTACCAACACGACAAAGTTTGCACCAACACCTGTCGAAGCACCAAGTTTGATCTCCTGATCAGCAGTGCCAGAGCACCAGTGCCGGGGCAGCAGAGCGTGGTGCAGACTCCAACCTCAGCTGATGGTAGGGAACCAGTTACCAATGCCATGGGAACTTCCCTCTGATGCTCCTCTCCCTCCTACACACACTTTACACCTTCTTCCCAGGCACATCAGGGCAGTCCCACCAGGAGATTGCTCTGGTTTTTGGAAAGGAAAATGCTTCTTGTGTCTGTTCAGAGAAGTCTTGGCAGCATCTGTCAGGGGGCTCTGTTCTGCAGGACTGGGAAGGTTGGAAAACAGCTGGCATCAAGAAGCTGCTTTCCAGAGAGGCAGCCTTCATAGCCAGGAGAAGGATTGAGAGTCTTGCAGGGATCTTTGTTCTGGGATCATCATGGGAGCAAACAATTGTGAGAGCTTGCGCAGCATTTTCCGATATATTTCCCATTTGTGACTCTGTTATAAAGGCATGAGTTGGTCTCAGGAGTGAATTTAGAAATGCTGTCCTTCTTCAGATCATCCATGAACAGGATATGGTGGTTGGACATGATTTGCTTGTCATTCCAGCTGTAAGTTCTGAGTGATCCTGTGCTCCAGATCAGATATTGATCTCTTTGCTGAGGTTAAGGGAGAAGACTATTCCCAACTGTACCCCACTGTTAAGTTGGGTGGGTTACATTTCTCTGCCCCTGCTTGGGTGACATGGCAGAGTAGTTGTCCATAGGCTAAGAAGAATCTCTTGGAAAGCACCATAGCCAACTTACAGTGGCTGCACATTGGTAAGTCCCAAATTTGATTCAGAAATTTAGAATTGGGTCAGATTCATTTCCCTTTAATAAACCAGCTGGGACCCCAGCTCCATTTCATGAGGGATTAGGGGTGCAGAGCTTCCTGTGGATGATGCAAGGGGAGAAGAGTGGCTGGACTGAGCCTTATTTGTTCCCTTTTTTATTCTGATCTCTTTCTGCTCCCTTGAGCCAGGACTCCACTGTGCAAGGCACATGGTTTTCCCTCCAGAAGCTCCAGAGCTTTTCACAGTCACAGTTCCAATGAGAAGCAGCAATATGTACTTTTGAGTGGTTTGGTTGAAAGAAGCCAAGCACAAACCTTACCCAAAGAGTGAAAGAGAGCCTGAGGAGGGCTGAGGGGTTGGGAAGCAAAGCAGGGATTCAGGCTGTCAGAGGGAGTTGATGAGAGCTTTCTGGCAGGGAGCATCACCCAGATTGCGCTGTCGGAGGAGAGTATGGAGGAGGGGATAGAGTGGAACTCGGCTCTGACAGCTGCTGTCACCATGGCCACTGAGGAAGGCATGAAAAAGGACACGGATGAGATTTCAGGTAAGCTTAGGCTGCTTGTTGGGTGTTTTCTTCCCCTCTGCTCCTGTTACATTTTTGGAAACCTAAATCTTGCAAATAAGTAAAGTTTGGGCAATGACAAAGCTGTCCCTCAGCCTCTCGGATCTTCAGCATTACCCAGGCATTCAAGATTTCTACCAATGGAGCTCCTCACCACTGCAGGACTTTGGCCCTGGCCTCATGGCTGATGGATAATCCCTCAGATCAGATGTTACTGGTTGCAGTGAGGGGCTTTTCTGTTTTATTCAAAGGATGTGAAACACATCTGCCAGCCTGGAGCCAAGCTGGAACCAACAAAGAGCAGAGTAATGTTTGCTCTCTGTCAGCTGTGTTCTGTGTCTCTCTGGCCTTCCATCCCCTTGTATCAGTATGGAAGCTTAGCTAGAATTTCCTCAAATTATGATTTTAAGCTTTGCATCTTGCAAAAATGTGAATTGTTGCCTTGGAAGTCATGGACTTGCTTAAAAACCTATTCCTGATTTGCTGCCTGAGTCCATTTTACTTGGTTTGGAGTTGGTTATTTTTTTCACACGTCCTGTCCACCCCAGTTGCCAAGCTACCTTGCAAAGGTAGTCACCTTGAAAAGATATATTTGCCTTAGAGGGTTTAAGGTGACCCTGTGGGAAAAATGCCAAATGCTTGTATATGTTGACTTTTCCTCCTCTTCTGTGCCAGAGGACACACTGATGTTCTGGAAGGGAATAGCTGATGTGGGGCTGATGGAAGAGGTGGTGTGCAACATCCAAAAGGAAATAGAAGAAGTCCTAAGAGGTGTGCAGCAGCGGTTGGGTCAGTCTCCCTTCCAGATGACAGGTAGGTTGTGAGGAAAAAGCCTCAAAAAGGCAGTTGCAAGCAAAAAACAACCAAAACAGTGCTAAGGGTCCATTCCACTATGTGAAGCTGGTGAGTCAGGATGGGGAGTGAGTTCCCACTCATTACCTGAGTTGTGGGAGCATAGTCTGTGTTCTCAGCCTGCCCAGCTGTGAAGTGCCTTTGCTTCAAAGCACAAAGGTACACCATTCCCTCCTGTTCCCTGAGCAAAGTGACCCTGGCAGCTTGCTCGGACCATCAGATGACTGTCCACAGCTCCCAGCCCTGATGGAAGCTTTCCCAGAGTCACTTGGACTGGAGTTACTTAAACACTTCTCTGTGACACTGCAGGGCTAAACAGGTCCTGCCCCCTCACTTCTTACTCTGCTTTTACTGGTGCCAGAAAACCTGTTTTGGGGGCTGAACCAGATGAGGGAAATTATCTGGGTTAAAAATAAATCCCCCTCCCCTTTTTAGGGTTATTTTTAACTTGTAACAGGCTCCCTAATCTGATTTGGCACATGCCCCTGTGAACACCTCTTGCTGATGCTCTTCCTGGGAGAACATACATGTAGCCACAAACTTTATTTTACCCAGGATATTTTCTAATTTAACTTTGGGCTGGTGCATCTTTGTGTCTGATAGGTGTCAGGTTTCGGGAACTATGAGTGATTGAAGTCAGTGGATTATAACAGACATTTTGCACAGCTTTCTGTGGAGCTTGGCATGTTAATGACACTGTCAGGAGCATGGGGGTGATGGTTTGTAGGTGGAGAGCTCGTTTGTATCTCCGTGATTGCAAATTACACTTCCATTTGCAGCAATTAGGAGCTGCTTGAGTGACACAGCTCTGTCAAATTTGCTTTATCATGTGAATGGGATGATTTAATCCTGGGATGTCAGAAGGATGAGGGAGTTGAGTTTCCTTTTTTTCAGCTAGCCCTTGTGAAAGAACAGGGAGTGTTTTAAAAAGTAGTAGAAAGTATTTGGTGCAACAGGAGCATCTTTTGAGTGCCCAAGTCTTAACATCCTTGTGCCCCTTCCTTGGAGATGCTGCAGTCCTGAACAACGTCGCCCATACATTTGGCTTAATGGACACAGTCAAGAAGGTACTGGACAACAGGAAAAACCAGACAGAGCAAGGAGAGGAACAGTTTCTTTACACACTGGCAGGTAAAGGGCCTAATAAGAGTTCACATCCTGCTGCTACTCTTGGGAATGGACATGACTTTCCTTTTCCTCAATTAATTAGGGTTAGTGTTCAGTACAGGCTGCCCCAAAACAAGTGTATCCCAATCATTTTCTGTCCTAGGGCTTGAGTGAAATTTCCTCTCTCCCCTGTCTCAAAGAGGGCAATTGCTTGGGACTTCAGACAACTCAAAGTCTGTGCCCTTTGCTGCAATGGGCGTGCTGCAGGCATCAGTCCAATTCCCTCAGGATTAGGGACAGGACCTGCCAGCTCAGGGCTGTGCGATGATCACCTGAGCTGTGGACAGTGTTGTGCTGTACCCAAGCTAATAAGCCTCTCTGAGTATGGGGTGCTGAGCTTCTGCTTGTCCTGGCTATCAGGACTATATTCTTGTCTTATGGTGCTATTGGGTATCCTGCTCAGTTTTCTCTGAGCTGAAGCCACTGACTGACCTGGGATCCCCAGAGCTGCTCATTGGATGTGTCTCCCTCCTCACCATGTACTGTAGGATCTGTTATTATCTGAGATGTCCTAGTCCCCTGCTGCCTGGATAAATGAGGTCACTGTGCTACATCTGGCTCCCAATGTTCCCACTGAAAAGTGTTGAGGGGGATGTTTCATTGACCCTGGCATCCTGCTGGCTGTCCCCAATGCAGGTGCTTGGCTCCTGGGGAGGTGACCCAGCCAGGCTCAGGAAGCAATTCCAACTGCCTGGGGGGGTTTATCCACTCTCCCTTGCAAGTGGGTTTTAGCTTGTGGGGAGCAGAAATGTCCATCTCCTTGTCAGTAGGAGTAGCCAACACGTATGGAATGTTACCTGTGTCTTACCCAGGCGCTGGCAGCTGGAACATTGACCAGGTCTATGTAGGTGGCAGGAGAACCTAGCCTTTTCCTTCAGTGCCCTTTTATCTCAAGGGAGAAGCCAAGATCAGGCTTGCTGGGTGGTTGGGTGACCTCCTGTCACAAATGTGGGAGTGATGGTTGGTTCTGGAGCCCCAGGAGCTCCTACTTACCCTGGTGTGACATGTTGCTCAACCATTCCCTATGCAGACCTGGAGCGGCAGCTGGAAGAACAGAAGAAACTTGCCAGGGACCAGAAGGCCAAGTCTCAAACCATCCAGAACGTGGTGCTGATGCCCATGAGCACTCCCAAGCCTCCCAAGAGACCCCGTCTGCAGCGCCCAGCCTCTGCTACCATCCTCAGCCCCTCCACCCCCATCCAGCAGCCTCAGTTCACTGTCATCTCCCCCATCACCATCGCGCCCGTTGGACAACAGTTCTCTGTGGGCAACATCCCAGTGGCAACCCTCAGCCAAGGCTCCAGCCCAGTGACTGTTCATACCTTGCCGTCTGGCTCCCAGCTCTTCCGATATGCCACCGTGGTTTCATCCTCCAAGACCAGCTCCTCGGACACCGTCACCCTGCACCCGTCCTCCAGCCTGGCACTGCTGAGCTCAGCAGCCATGCAGGACACCGGGGCCCTGGCCAACGTGGCGACCATGGTCAACCCTGTGGAACTAGTGGCCATGGAGTCTGGCATCACTTCCACCATCCAAGCTGTGGAAGGCACCTCAGATGATGGGCAGACCATCATAGAGATTGACCCGGCGCCGGATCCTGAGGTGGACACAGACGAATCAGAGGGCAAAGCTGTGATCCTGGAGACAGAGCTGAGGACTGAGGAGAAAGTGGTGGGAGATGTGGAAGACCATCAGCACCAGGTCCATAATGTGGAGATTGTGGTCTTGGAAGACTAGTGGGGAAGGCAAGCATCCGTTAGGGGAAGAGTTGGGAATTCGTTTTATTTCAGGCTTTTTTGTTAAGCATCTTTTCCAGCCACCTCAGTTGTTACTATGGATATTTTCATTGTACTGTGTATATATATATATGTATATATATATATACACACACACACATATATATACACACATATATGTGTGTGTGTAAAAGGTTTGGGGTTTTTTTTAAACAAAGCTGGAGAAACACATGAGACATGTATAAGGCTCCGTCTCCGTGGAGCATTTGAACAATACCACCCGTGGCAGGGTCAAGGAGAGACTGGATCTCTGCTGGACAAACCAACCAGGAGGAACTAGCCATGCCTCGGTGCTTCTGCTCCAGGGCTGCCCTGGCCTGGAGACTTTATTTGAGAGACAGTAACACTTGAGTGTGGATGTGGCTGTGAGAAGGGGTGACGGATTTGGGGTGGAACAGGTACCTCATTTGTATTTTTATTTTCCCCAGGGAAAGGGAATTCCGTCGGACCCTTCACTGTCACCTCAAATGGGATTTTTTATTATTTTTCTTGCTTTGAGGAGGCTGACAGTACAATGAATTTACTGTCCATGTTCTCCTCCTCCACACAAATTGTTTTTATATCTCTATTTTTTTGTATTTGTTTGCTCTCTCCTTTCCCTTGTCCAGATTTCCCAGCTGCAGAGCCCTGGGACCTTCTCTCAGGGTCCCTGTATCCCAATCCCTCCTCTTCCCATGGCACTTTTCCCCCATCCCTTTCCCTGCCTGGCAAGGCTCGGTGCTGCAAATGCCACTTGAAGATTCCGAGATCACTTCAGCCTTTTGAATAAGGCAAAAAATATCAACTCAAGCTCAAACCCAGTCCTCCCCCTTGGCTGCTCAGCACCCCAGGGACCTTTCAAGGTGTACAAAGCATGTTGTGCTGTTGCTTTCTGGGAGAGACGGATTTCGGATCAGGACAGCTTCTGTTTACACTGTGTGCTGAGGCTGCTCCGTGCTTGTTGCTTCTTGTTTGGTGGTTTTATTTTTGTATTACTTTTTCTTCTTTCTTCCTGTAATCTCTTGGCAGGGTTAGAACTGGCACATTGCTGAAATATGGTGCACTCCATTGTTTTCCCACTTTCCCTCTTTTTTTTCCAGTGGCTGGAGATCTATTTGGGCTTTGCCACACTGGGAAAATGGAGGGGGAAAGCAACGGGTGGCTTCAGAGATGCAGAGATTTGGGAGGCTGGAAGGGTGGGAGCTGCTTGGCTGGAAATACTAAGCAAAGGAAACACACCTGGGGAGGGTGGGGAAAGGGCAGGAAGATGTGTCTGGCTATTTTTTTGCATTAAAAGGAAAAATGGAGTTAAGCTCCAATGGATTTTTTCGTTGGAGAGGTGAAAGGCAGTGCCACCACCGCCTTGGGGAGAGCAGGGGATGGGCAGGGATTCCTGAACCTCGATTTTTGAGGTGTGGGCGCTGCTGCTCTGACATTGGCCTCTGGGAAGTGCTTCCTGGCTTGGAGTGGAGGTGGGAATAGCTGTGGGAGCCAGATCCCATGGTCAGTCTGGAGAAGAGAAGGTTCTGGGGAGACTCTTAGAGCCCCTTCCAGTGCCTAAAGGGGCTCCAAGAGGGCTGGAGGGGAACTTTGACAAAGGGCCTGGAGGGACAGGACAAAGAGGAATGGCTTCCCACTGCCATAGGGTGGGGTTAGATGGAGATATGGGAAAGAATTCTTCCCTGTGAGGGTGGGGAGGCTCTGGCACTGGGTGTCCAGCGAAGCTGTGGCTGCCCCTGGGTCCCTGGCAGTGTCCGAGGCCAGGTTGGATGGGGCTTGGAGCAGCCTGGGACAGTGGAAGGTGTCCCTGCCCAGGGCAGGGAGTAGAACAAGAGGAGCTTTCAGGTCTCTTCCAGCTCGAACCAGTCTGGGATTCTGTGGTTTTGGATCAGGGATCCACCTCCTTCCACATCCAGCCAGGTTCCCTCCATTCTCCTCTGGCTTCCTCAGGCCCATGACTGAAGGGGAATGGGGACCTTTTGGGGACCCCCTTCCCCAATCCAGGCATACAGCAGATCCTGTCAGGTCCCTGCTGGAGCTTTTTGGCCGGAAAGTGGGGTGACTCTGCACTTCCTGATCGCTGTACATCTACCCGGCACCCAGGTAGCCCCCCTTGACCTGAGTGGGGGTCCTATGGGACTGTGATGTTCCCAGGGTTCTCTGCATCCTGGAGTGCTGGACTGGGGATGGGGGGAGCTAAAATGTCGCGCGCGACAGGATGAGGTTGGGCTGAGCCCGCAGCCGGGTCCCGAATTTGCCATTTTTTGCCTTAGAACCTCAGCGAGGCCGCCTTGCCCTTTAAGAGGCCTCCCACTTCCAGTCGAATGGGGGCGCTGCTCCCCCCCCCCCCCCCGCACCGGTCCTCCGCCGTCCCGGCATGCACTGCGCCCCCCAACCCTACACCCCCCCTGTCCCCCCCCCCGCTTTTCCCCCTATTTCCCGCCATTGTGCCTGGGCGCGCGCGGTGCCGCGTGACCGGGCGGGGGGAGCGCGAGGCGGCGGGCCCGGGCCATAGAGACGCGCGGCCGGGGGGGTGGGGTGGAGATGGTGGGATAGAGCGTCCCCCCGCCCTGCCGGCGACCGCCCCGAGTCCGCCAGGGCCGCCCCGAGCCCGCCGGGCCCGGACAAAGCGCCGCCGCCTCCCGCCCCGCCCCGCCCCGCCTGCAGCCCCGCCGCGGAGCCATGTCGGCTAGCAGCCTCCTGGAGCAGGTAGGAGTCCCCCTGCCGATACCGGGACGGCCCTGCTGGGCGAGGCCGCGGCTCTGGGCCTAACGGGTTGCGCCCCGGGCCGGGCGGCGGCTGCGGCCTCACTCCTCTCCCGTCGCATGGCCGCGCTCCATTGTGATGCGGCCGGGTCGGGCCTGTCCCCGCAGGGCTCGACCCTGCCGGGCCGGATCTCTCCCTTCCCCGGGCCGGGTCTGTCCCTGCCGGGCCTTGGCTCTCCCCGCTCTGACGGGTCTGTTTACCCACCCCCGATCTGCCCTCCCTTCTCTCGGCCGGGTCTGTTTACCCTCCTCAGCTCTGTCCTCCCCTCACTGGGCCGGGTCTGTATCGTCACCCCAGCCGGGTCTGTTCCTCTGACTCACCGCTTTCCCTTTTTCTTTCCCCACATCGTTGCTGGCGCGCCAGAGACCCAAGGGCCAAGGCAACAAAGGTGAGATCCCGGGGGATCGGGCGGGCCTGGTTGGGAGAGGCAGGATCCCTCAGCCGGGAGGGAAATAAACCCTGCGACCTGGCCTGCCTGCTGGGCTGGGGATAGTTTGCAGGTGTTGCCTGTGCGGTGGGAAAGTGTCTTGTGTGCCGTGGGCTGAGCGTGGTGTGTTAGAATTGGCAGAAGTTCATTATATTCTCGGGTTTGACTTTAAATACTTTAAGCTCATAATAATGGGGGCTTATTGCCTAGGTTTTTCTAACTTTACGCGTTTCTTCTCAGTGCAAAACGGCTCTGTGCACCAGAAAGATGGGTTGAATGATGATGACTTTGAGCCCTACCTGAGTCCCCAGGCTCGCCCGGTAAGTACCTGTTGCAGGCAGGAGGACTAAGAGCAGCAAGGTTTCCTGCTGCTCCAGTGGAGGGAAGTTTGGCCTCTTTGTATGTTCCCCATCTCCACTGATTGCATTTTGATGTTTGCCAGCTGCCATAACTAATATTCTAGCCTATATCAGCATTTCTGCTGGTAGAAAGCATTGACTGCCCTTAGATTGTGGTGGGTGAGGTAGGGAGGTTTCTAGCAACTTTTTGAGAACTTCCTAGAGTTGGTGTCTAGCTCTTTTTTTTTCAACGTGACTGTCTCAAAGTCACCATTTCTGGTCTTTCAGTTTTAGTGTTGTGACTTGTTGGTTTCTGGCTCTTCACACCAGAGAAGTGTGCTGAGTTGGATTGTGAAGTTGCTTCACAGCAGGCTACTGTACCTTTCAGAGGATCAGATCAATCTTCTTACCTCAACACCAAGTCAACTGATGATGCCTATCAAGGGGATTTCTCTGTTTTTCACAAAAAAACCCCAAACCCAGAGCCCACATGTGATTCAAGTTTTGAGACTTTCTGAGAAGTTGAGCCAGAGAGTTTTGGAGCTTTGTGAACCAGATCCTGGAAGTCAAACTTGCAGCTATTTTCCTCTTCACTTTCTCTTAGAGTAACACCACTGTTAACTGGTGTTTGTTTTCTGTAATGAGCTGCAGGGGAGTGACACAGAACAGATGGAGTTCAGCTGATTAGATGTACAAGTGAGTACATAGATAAACATCTGTAATAGCACTGGAGCAGACAGGTTGCTCTCTTGCCTTCTCTTTCCAGTTGTGATCAGTAAAAATAAACTGTTCTAGTTTCCCCTTTTTGTGTATGCTGTATATATATGTATATATATAAATATGCTGTATTTTTGCATATTTTTATTTTTCAGTACATTATTTTTCTCATGTAAATGTGATGCATGTTTTACTGGAACACATGAACAGGTTACTGTCTCAGTTAAATTTTCAGCAAGTATTTTCCTAGTTTGTGCTAAAGATCTGAGGATAAGTATTCTTTGCCTGTCAGCTGTTCATAATCTTCAGAATTCAGCCTGTCCATCAAGACAACTCACTGCATTCAACCCCCTGAAAAGTTACAAACCTAAATTCAGCCTTCATAGGGTGAGAGAACGTTATTGCTTTCTCAAGTCTTGAATAAAAGCAGTTGCTTTCCTAGTAGCTGTTGTTTAATGCTGGTTTTTTTCTTTCTCAGCTATCAACATCCCTAATTCCCAGCTTCTTTCTGAATATGGATGTTTTTCATACAAACTGCAGTTTTATTTAATTTCCCAAAAACAAAAAGGTTACTATAATTTTGAAGCAACACAGTATTTTACTCTCTTTTACATGTTTTGATGTAGTATTTCTGGATCTTTAATTTCTTTCAGTGTGTCTCAGGCTGGTAAAAATTCATTTTAAAAATAAGGAAGTGGTTGTATGTGCCCCAGGAGACAGAAACTGAGCCAGGGCAAGATGAAACCACCAAGTTAACTTGGAGTGGAACCTTTGAGTGACTCTGTTCCTTGTTGTGCTGTGTAGAGTCCAAAACCTCCAGAGCTCAGTCTGGAGGGAGGCAAAAATACATATGTATCCAGGGGTACACCTCTTTAGTGGAGATGGGAAAGGGAGTTAGAGAAACTGCTCTGAATAATTGAAGTAAATGAGTTTTGGAGTTGATTCCTGAGCTCTCCACACACCCCTGAGGTAACCGTGTTGTAAAGTTTCACTGCTCCTTATTTTCCGCACCTGCTCTTTCAGGTATGACTGTTACTTTTCAGTTCCCAGGAGGTTACTGTGTATTTTAAAGCTCAGATATGCAGTAAATGATTTTTTAATCGTTTAAAATCCAAAAGCTCAACAGCAAGGGTCACTAAGAACCTTGGTCTGAGGTGAAGAGGAACAGTGAATTTGAGGAAATAACTGTGCGAAGAGTCTTAGTCATGGAGAGAATGAGAAGCTGGTGTTGTTTTATTTGCATGGTAATCAGCAAGTGTGTCAGTTGTGTCAGGGCAGGGGAGCAGAGTGAAGTGCTGTTTGATAACAAAGCAGTGTTGAAGACATTCAGGTGGAGAACAGCAGCCACTGTGTCCCAAACAGTGTCCCATATCTGCTCTGAGCTGCCTGTGCTCAACTCTTGAACTACTCTGCTCTCCTACCTGTATGCAGGTGCTTAGTTTTCTACAGGTCATAGCTTAATATGCCCTGTGTTAGATATGTCAAAGTTGGACATAATTGACCAGTGGGAAAATATTTTAAGCTGGCAAGAAGAAAAATTTTTTTTTTTTTCATCTGACAGTGATGTGCTTTGAGTACTGTTGTGGAGAAATGCTCTGCCTCAGGTTTAGGGATGGGCTGGCATGTTCCTGTTTCTTTAAAGCTGAGTTCAGGAGAGAAAATATTACTCTTATCATTGAGGCAATAAACTTATGAAGTGATTTTAGTGGCTCAAAATAGTAATAGGAAGTTTAAGTTTCATTTTTCTTACAAGTTAGTGTCAGTGTTGGTGCTTTTGGACAAATTGAGTCCTGCCTGGGTTTAGCAGGATTCAGTTCCTCAGTTAGTAAAACCCTGGATGAGAGTGAGTTTTTTTACTAATTTGCTTTTGGGAGACGTTTGTGAAATCAAAAGTTGAACAGAGCATCTCTTGAGTTTTCAGGCAGTACCACAGAAATCTTGTCTCAGAACACATGGTGTTAAATAGTTCCTATTAATTTCTCTAAAGTTGGGGGTTGGTTAGCCCCAAACCTGTTGCTCTCCTGTAAGTAGAAGGTAGTGGCAAACCTTCAGGTATTTCTGGAGAGTGCCAGAGCCAACTTGAGAGACTCCCTGGATTTCAGTGTGGCATAAAATCCTCTGGGAGCTGTGCTTCGCACGTGAGTGATTCAATGAAAAATGGAGCAGAGCCTGCTGCAAGCCAAGCTTTTAGCTGGGAACTGAATGCACCTTTGATCTCGTCTGTACTGGGCTGATGTCTTAGGGGCTGGGCAGGCGAGGCTGCTGCTCACAGGTTCAAATTACTCAGGATGATGCCCATTAGCAGGACTGAAACCACTCCCCAGAGGGGACCTGGGTTTGAATGGGAAATGACAGATGTTTTTCATGTAAGCAAATCTTGGGGATGTCTGAGACTTCCCTAATTGTCAAATTAGGCATTTGTTTTTTGTAACCTGAAGGCTACTTGGATGTTAAAAGGGAGATCAAGACACGGAGGCGGTGGTTTTTTTTCCTCTCTGGATTTGAAACCTGCTTGTGCTGGTGCTGTCACTGTGCTGCAAAAGGCTTCTGTTGATTACTTCCCATTTTCAGGTAATTTTCAGTGTGTACCCACAGCACTGGAGGAGTTTGTGTTTTGAGGAATAGGCCTTAAATCCCTGCTTTTTTGCAATTGCTTGGAATATTGTGAAGTGTGGAACTTTTAATTGTAGGAATAAAGCTGTTTTCGTGGCTAGTAAGTTTAAGGAAAGCAATCAGGGACACTTGTGATTTTCACTGTGTGTTTCTTCTGGATCCTTTTCTTTCTTATTCCCCTTCTCTCTGCATTCTTTCCCCAGATCCTCCCTGGAACCCCCTAATATGGGTTAAGTATGTTACACAAGCAGGAAAAATCCTTGTTGGAGGTAGCTACTAGCAGAAGATGATATTTGGATGCAAGATACTGGATTTATAGCCTGAGCAGGAGCTCCGGGGATTCCCAGTGTCCAGTGTATGTCAGGAACACCACACACTCCCCTCTTGGCATGAGAAGCTTTGTCTTTAACCTTTCTTAGCCTTTATCTTTAACCTTTCTGGCAATGGAACAAATTTTTGAGCCCTTCTAACAAAGGAGGTGTTCAAGGCTGGGCCTGTTTGTCTGCCGAGTCCTAAAGCAGGAAGGAGTAGGGCATGGGGAAGTCTAAGGTCCCTTTACTCCTGGTCCCTTAAAATTGGTTCACTTCCTTCTAACAATTCAGTGCTTATGTTTTTGTGGTTTTCTTTCAGAATAATGCATACACTGCAATGTCTGATTCCTATTTACCAAGCTACTTCAGTCCCTCCATTGGATTCTCCTACTCCTTAGGCGAAGCTGCCTGGTCCACAGGGGGAGACCCCCCCATGCCCTACCTGACCTCATATGGACAGCTAAGCAATGGGGAGCCTCACTTCCTTCCCGATGCCATGTTCGGGCAGCCAGGGGCCCTTGGCAGCACTCCATTCCTTGGGCAGCACGGCTTTAACTTCTTTCCAAGTGGGATTGACTTTTCAGCTTGGGGGAATAACAATTCTCAGGGACAATCCACTCAAAGCTCTGGCTACAGCAGCAACTATGCCTATGCTCCCAGCTCACTGGGAGGGGCCATGATCGATGGGCAGTCAGCCTTTGCCAATGAGACCCTCAACAAGGCTCCTGGCATGAACACTATTGACCAGGGCATGGCAGCCCTCAAGCTGAGCAGCACGGACGTGGCAAGCAGTGTCCCGAAAGTCATCGGCTCAGCCGTGGGGAGTGGGTCTATCACCAGTAATATTGTGACGTCCAACAGTTTGCCTCCGGCAACGATTGCACCACCAAAGCCAACTTCATGGGCTGACATTGCCAGCAAACCTGCCAAGCAGCAGCCCAAGCTGAAGGCCAAGAATGGCATTGCAGGGCCAAGTCTCCCGCCGCCTCCCATAAAACATAACATGGATATTGGAACTTGGGATAACAAAGGGGCAGTGGCAAAAGCCCCATCACAGACCTTGGTCCAGAATCTTGCTCAGCAGCCACCACAGGTGTCTCCACAGCCCCTGGGCCAGCAGATCAGTAGTAGCCCACCGGTTACCCAGACTCCGGGTGGGCAGCAGCCGCAGGCACTGCCACCGTCAGCCCCACTGCCTGTGCCACCAGCACAGCCCACCCGCTGGGTCGCCCCTCGGAATCGTGGCAACGGCTTTGGCCAGAATGGAGTGGACGGTAATGGAGTGGGACAGGCTCAGGCCAGTTCTGGTTCTCCTTCTGAGCCACACCCAGTCTTGGAGAAGTTGAGATCTGTTAACAACTATAACCCCAAGGATTTTGACTGGAACCCAAAGCATGGGCGGGTTTTCATCATTAAGAGTTACTCTGAGGACGATATCCACCGTTCCATTAAATACAATATCTGGTGCAGTACGGAGCATGGCAACAAGAGACTGGATGCAGCCTATCGCTCCATGAATGGGAAGGGCCCCGTATACTTACTGTTCAGTGTCAACGGTAGTGGTCACTTCTGCGGCGTAGCAGAAATGAAATCTGCTGTGGACTATAACACCTGTGCAGGTGTGTGGTCCCAGGACAAATGGAAAGGACGTTTTGATGTCAGGTGGATTTTTGTGAAGGACGTTCCCAACAGCCAGCTGCGACACATCCGCCTAGAGAACAACGAGAATAAACCAGTGACCAACTCCAGGGACACTCAGGAGGTGCCTCTGGAAAAGGCTAAGCAGGTGTTGAAAATTATTGCCACCTACAAGCACACCACCTCCATCTTTGATGACTTCTCACACTATGAGAAACGCCAAGAGGAGGAGGAAAATGTTAAAAAGGTAACATGTTTGTGTGTCTTGTCTGAGTTCAGAAGGGCAAGAGGTGGTGGGCGCTGCCTTGCACCGGACAAACTCTGGGGTGTGGACTTGTGGGTATTCGCCTGCCTTTCGGCTATCTGCCTCCTCATACCTGGAACCCACACCCAAATAGTAGCCTGACTTTGTGGGGAAATATGTCCAGAGAAGCCACCAAGGTGATTAGAGGGATTGAGCAGCTCTTGTGAGGAAAGACTAAGAGAATTTGGATTGTTATGCCAGGAGAAGAGAAGGCTTTGGGGTGACATAATTGTGACCTTCTAGTGCCTGATGGAAGCCCAGGAAAGATGAAATGAGATTATTTACAAGGGCCTTAAGAGACAGGACTAGGGGGAGTGGCTTTAAATTGAGAGAATATATCTAGATTGGATATTAGAAGGAAATTGTTCTCTGTGTGAGGGTGGTGAGGCCTTGGCACAGGTTGTCTAGAGAACCCGTGGCTGCCCCATCCCTGGAAATGTCCAATGCCAGGTTGACTGGGGCTTGGAGCTGCCTGGTCTAGCAGAAGGTGTCCCTGCCCATGAGTTAGAATTAGATGATCTTTAACATCTCTTCCAAATCAAATCCAATTCCTAACCCTAACCCTAACCCAGCACTTGGCAGAGCGGCGTGAGAAGCCTTGCCCAGGCCCCGCCTGCGATTATTGACTGTGTGTTGGTTATGCTGAATCTCAGCCTTTGCCGAGTGCTGTGATGTAAACAAAATGTATTTCTGTGCCATTATCAGCTCCTGGATCAGAACAGTTTGAAGCTGGAGACCAGGAAGGCATTTGGGAAGTTGTTAGAAACCAGGGCTGGGTCTTAGAATGGCTCCTAATCCACCCCCTGGCCACAGTGGGGTCAGCATGACAGATGTCTCCCTCCACTTGTAAAACCTCTAGGAACAGCAGTTCCTGTCCCTCCCCAGGCAATCTATCCCTCTCCTTAATTATCCTTCCTGTAAGGAGGCTTTGTCTAATGCCCAACCTAAATCTCCCTCACTGCGATTGAAGTCCTGCTTGTCCTGTGGTCACGGTCACTGTGTTCCTCCTTGCTCTCTTTGGGGCCATGGTGGGCTGTCACCTGCGTGGTGCTGCCAGCAGTGTGGTACATGAGCTGAGCTCCCAACTTGCTTTGCAGCTGCTCTCAAATCTTCCTGTCGGCATTACTCCTTAACGATGCGTTAATTGAAAATCCTGCCCCAAATTCAGGAACCAGTGGACTTTGAATCTTACTTGGGTTCAATTGTAGCAAAGTCACCGGGGGCTGCCCTTCCCCTCAATGTGGATCTGGCTTATGTTTGATCAAAACGATAATTACAAAAATTAGCATTAGCACTGCTGGCTGGGAGTTTGCCAAGTTTCCTGATGATCTCTTTAGTTTGAGCAATAGGGAATTTTCCCCCCAAGACTTGAAGAACAGAATCAGGAGCTGCAGCTGTTCACTGAGACAGTGAATGCAGTTTTAAATTTTTTTATATATATTTTACATGGAGCATCATATAAATTATAATAATTAAGCACAAATGTGGTTGCTTACAGTACTTAGCGAAAGTCTGTAAGGGAGGCATAATAAATGGCAAGGTGTGAAGGTGTAAACTGGTGTTTTGTGAGGACCTGATTGTTTTGTGTGATTTCACCTCCTAGAATTGTTTCACTCGTTGTCCAGCCTGTCTTGCCTGTGAGGGTGGGGAGACTCTGGCACAGGTTGGCCCAGAGAAGCTGTGGCTGCCCCGTTTGTGGAAGTGTTCAAGACCAGGGTGGATGGAGTTGCCTGGTCTAGTGGAAGATGTGCCTGCCCACAGCAAGGGGTGGAGCAGGATCATCTGTAATGTACTGTTCAACCTAAATCCTTATGGGATTCTGTGAAACCCTCCAGACCTGACTTCAGGGAGCAACAGTTAGCATTGTTAGAGAGTGAGACTGTGGCACAGTGGGAGAATGCAGGGGAAGGGGGAAAATGCTCCTTAAGGACAGGTTAGGGATGGATGGATGAAAAGAGTTAATACTAGGTATGGGTAAGCAGAAGGAGGAGTAGAAGAGAGAAGGCTTTGGGAAAAGCAGACAGAATGATGGGCTCTTCTGGAAGGCTGCTGCATTTGCTGTGTAAAGTCTGAAAACCAGGAATATACTAGAAATAAGGCTTAGCAGTTTTCTTAAAGCTGTAAAGTATCTTTATTCATCTTCTCAGTTGCTTTTTGAAGTCTCCTCCCCTTGCTTGCTTCTTGAGACGTGCTGGTGTGGAGAGTCGAAAGCAGCAGCGATAGTCTGAGTGCCAGTGCTGCCTTTCTGAACCATGTTCTAGTGGATGCAGCAGTAGTTGATTAGGAAAGCACTCTTTCTTTGCAAAGGAGCTTAGTCATAGCTCTTTGGAATTCACAGAGGACAAGGGAGCTGTGTGAACACAGTTGGTGTTTGCTCTTTGCTATTTACTCATCCTGTGTTTCATGCTCAGGCCCGTGTAACATCCGGCACAGAGGAGGCGACTCTCTGGGCCTTGGTCATTCTTACAGTAACAGTTTGACCTCCTCAGTCATTCACTGACACAGTCTGGAATGTGGTTAAGGTTTCTGTATCTTTTCTTTCATGGTTTCATTGAGGAACAGTTATTTTTAGTGGAGGAGGGTTTTCTTTTTTCTTGGAGTGATTCCTACCATGGGACTAGAGGTGCCAAAAAGCCCAAACCATGCTCTGTCTGCTTGAAGCATCTCAAGTAATCACCTGAATTTAAAAAATATATGAGGAACCAGAACTGAAACACTGAAAAGTTAAAATGCTGGTCTGGCAGTAGCTCCCTGCCTGCTTTTTGTGCTGGGGAAATTCCATTGCTCCCAGCTCTTTTATTTCTCCTACAGTGTGAGATGTTGATGCTCTGCAGTTGTATTCTTTGAAGCTTAAATGTTTCAAGGTTTGGCTTGCTTCAAACTTATCCTGAGCTGCAGTTGTTTCATTCAGCTGCAGCTTGCCCAGATCTTTGTCTCATTTGCAGTTTGATTGCGGCTTGCTGCCTGAGCCGATGGATGATCGCTTGTGAAAGTCTGGAAACTCTTGATTATTCTTTTATGCTTCTCACTGTTAGTCATTTCTTCAGAATCCCTTAAAGCAGATCCAAGAAATTATATGAAAAATGTATAGTGTTTATGCTGTTTCCATTGTCCAGTGAAGGGAGGAGGTGGGTAGTTAGTTTAGTGTTGAAAACACTGAAATAATCCTCTTTCTTTTCCTGTTGCCTGTGCCCATCCTTTTCCTCTAATGCTAATCCCCATTCCTTTTCCATGTGTTGCTTTGTTCTACTAATCCATTTTTTAAAAAGGTTTGAATATTCTCCTGACCCACAATGGTTGAGCCAACTTGCAGTGCAATCCTGTCCAGAGCAGTCTTGAAACCCATAATAGCTGCTTTTATGGTAGAGCTTGTCACTGACTTCTTCCATGTAAGAATTCTTTTATCTTTGCTTTAAACAATCAAAACAACTACACAATCCCTGCCCTGTGGTCATGCACTTGGATTTCTAGGAATGCTGCGTTGACCTTGTAGTAAAGGTCTCCCATAATGATCTGCTTGGCGTGAAAGGTTGACAGCTTGTGTTTTGTGGAAATGCAATCAGTGGAAAACTCCGAGGGAAGTTTATTTTGGTTCTTTCTGCCTGCCCAGGCATGAGATATTTGGCTACTCATAGGTTCCAGGGATTTTAGGAAGGCTGTCATGAAAACCAGTGCTGTGTAGAGTGTTTAGTGGTCAGATTTGCAGCTGAGAAGAGACACTGTCTGCTGGGACTTTGAGTGTTGAGTCAAGATGAGCTGTGCAGAACGGGGAGAGCTTTGGTGTGGTTTGTCATGATCAGGATCAGCCTCAAAGCACAGAGGTCAGATTGGCCAGATTGGATCTGTTATTTCTGGAATTGTGCTGCTTTGTGCCTCAGATGATGCTGTCTACTGGTTAAGAGAGTATTAATACTGGCAAGTGTCACTGCCTCCTTGGAACATGTGATTTAAGGGAAAACTGAGGGGTGTTGTATGAGCCTGTTTGAAATGGGCAGGCTATTTTACAGTCACTGGAATACGTGAATGCTTTCTGATGGATTTTACAAAGCTCTTTTTTACTTCTTCCTAATTTGTAATTTCAGAGGGGAGGAGGGAGAATATTCCCTTTAGGGTGGATCAGCACTTTTCCCTTGCTGTTAGAGTTGTCCTGGAGAGTGCTGCATTTGCTTTGGCTTTACCATGTTCCACAGGACAGTATTTCTGACTTGAAGATTCAATTCCTGGATATTCCATATCAAGGCAAAGCCAACTGTTCTCTGTGGCAGCAAGGGAACACTCCTTCCACTCACACAGTTCCTTTCATTTGGTGATCCCAGGGCTATTTGCTGTTATGTGCTCCAAACTGTGGCCTTTGTGAAATTAATTGATTGATACACCAAGACAGAATTTCTGCTATGCTGTTCAGCAATGCATACGGTTTCAGTTTATGTCCAGGCTGTTTAAATCCTGTAGGTCTGTGTCCATGCTCGTATATTTGCCCAGGACTGGAGGAAACAAACCATCCTGCTTATTCCAGTGGCTTGGCACTGGCTGTTTGTAAGGAATATTTTGTGCTTACGATATTTTTAAGCCAGCCCTTAACAGCACTTACAGATTTTTGCTCATGTTCTAGCTCTGTCTAAAGAAAGGAGAAAACCGAAGGGAAGACTTAGATCTGTCTGATGCTCTAATCCATGTTTTCTCCTGTGAGGCAGGGAGCTGTGTTTCCTCATCCCTAAAACTGGAGCAGCTGGGGCTAGGAGCCTTTTCACTGCAATTGAAGTGGAATCAGAGCAGTGGAAGGGCAAACCACTTGCACTTGCCTTGTAGTCCTGTCTCTCTGTTCTAGTGTTGTGTTAGAAGTCTTTAAAATAATATTTGAATGTAATGTTAATATTATAAAATAGTATTTAAAGTTGGCTTGTTGATGTTAGTTTAAGGGCCTGTTGAGATGCACTGTTTAAATTTTTCAATTGTTTTATCCCTGTCCATGGCAGAGGGTTGGAACTAGAAGATTTATAAGGTCCTTTCCAACCCAGGCCATTCTAGGATTCAAGGACTGGGATTGGTGTTAGGCCAGAGTCCAGGCCATCTGCAATGGGGTTTCTCCCCTATTAGAGATATTGCCTCAACATGGGGAGTTTATTCCACACCCTGTTCTTGTGAACTTGTTCCCAGCTTACTTCTTGCCTTCTCAGTGTGGGCAAAGCTTCATGTCCCCCCACTCCAGATTATTTTGGCTGCATGATTTCAGCTCTGAGCTGTAGAATACCCTGAACTAATTGTTCTTATAAATATATTAATTGAATTGATTATGAACATAAGAATTACTTCAAATTAATGTTTTAAAATCTATAAAAACCTTTTTTTCCCTTCAGCAGATGAATTAAGATGGAGGAATGATCTTAAACTGAAATAGGGTAGATTCAGATTAGATATTGAGGAGAAATTAATTTCTGTTAGGTCCTGGCAGGGGTTGCCCAGAGAAGCTGTGGCTGCCCCTGGATCCCTGGAAGTATCCAAGGCCAGGCTGGACAGGGCTTGGAGCTGGCTGGTCTAGTGGAAGGGTCCCTGTCCATGGCAGGGAGTGGGCTTTCAGGTCCCTTCCAACCCAAACCAGCCTGTGGTTCTGTGATAAATTATATGTGTATGGCTGAAAAATTGCCTAGAAGCACTGTGGAGGGCTTGGAATGCAGAAGGGAAGGGTGTAAGCTGTCAGCAGCAGGGGTTGCTTTGGTTTTCTTCCGCTTATTTTTTCCTCCCAGAGTTCTGGATAACTTGCTGGCACCAAGGTTAAGAGCAACTTACACGGGTATGTGTTTCAGGTTATGTTATTAACATCTGCTTCCCCAGAAGAAGTTCGTATCTTCCAAGCAAGACCCTTTGCCGTCTGTTTCGTTCAGTGAAACCCCAGCGCCTGGTCTGGTTCAGTTCCCTGGATTTTTCCCTAATGCAGAAGTACAGTGGGTCACAAGACATTGCTTGAAAGCCGATTAGGATCCCAAGAAAACAGTTGAAGTGCATTGTTCTGTGAGCAGTTGATCAAGTACAGCTCCATGCACAGTGTTCCTTCCTTGTTCTTATTGAAACTGTAATTCTGCACCAGCTTTTTGCCTGAAAGAAACTTTTATTTTTTTTCTGTTTCAGGTTCATGAAGCTCCTTGTTTTGTGTTGTGGTCACTCTCATTACAATTAGTCCTCTCATTTTCCTGCATGTTCTGGTTTGTACCTGGTAGTAATTGTGCTGTCTTACAGCTTTGTGAGTTAATAATTAGTTCCTTAGTGGTACAAACCACTGGAGGCTTGTCAGCCAGAACAGTGCCAACAGCCTGCTCTACCACAGCAGTTCCTAGGGAAGTCCCTCTTAAACAAGGATGGTTATTACCCAAACTGTGATGGCTAGAATAGAAGTTTTTTGTAGCTCCTTCCAGTGACTAGTCCCCAGTATGAGCCTTTTTAATTGACATATAAGTCATATAACAGTGTGTTTGAGCAGTTAATAATGAACCATTTGGGGTTTGTGCAAGAACTTGGAAATTTCTGGTTCTGTATAATTAGATTTTTTTTTTCTTAAAAGTATAATGCTGAGCTGCTTTTTTGTGTGGTTAACTGCAGAGCTATTGTAATGTAATCCCAGTTTGGAAGATTTAGATAAAATCTACCTAAAAAGCTTGTACTTTGTTTCTAATCTTGGGGGGAAAGGAAACCACACTCTTCGGTTTCCTTCTTTGTATCTATGCACAGTAGGGAAGGGCTCTGCTGTCTCCATCTCAGCTCTGTTATTTGTGGTACCATCTGTAAAATACCTTCAGAGAATGTTCCTTGACATTACACCTGCATGGTGTGACAGAGGGCACTGCCAGGTCTTTAAAGCAGTGAAGATTTTGAAACATTTAAGTGGAGTTTCTTCCTTTTCTGGAGAGTTTTGTGGCACTTATGGTAAGACTTCTTGCCTGAGCGATCGTTTAAGGTAACCAAAGTAATGAAATGCATTTCCCTTGTAGTGATGGGGAAGAATAAAAATCTCCCTGGTTGTTGAAGACCAGGAGAATTTTCTTTCTTCCTAATGACTGGAAAGGACTTGTGGGTTTTTTTTTGTGCTCCAAAGTCAGCCAGTCCAGTTCCAGGCTGTGTTGTGAGCGAAGCTGTCCTTCCATGGAATGCCACTGGGAATCCTCCCAGCTTGCTCTGTCTCTTTTGCTCTAAATATTCATGCATGTTCTCAGCTTTTCACCATTCTGTTTCCTGACCTGTGGGACAAGAGTTCCTGTGTGAGAGTAATTAGAAATGTTTGTGGGAATTGGGCTGCTTTATTCAGGCAATTAAATGTTATGTTTAAGAGGAGGTTTGTTTAAGAGGTTTGTTCTTTGCAATTGATTGAATAAGTTTTAAAAGGTGCCTGGAAAGATTCTGGGGAACAGCAGTGTGCCTGAGGATATCCAATAGCACAGACCACCTTGTGTAAACCCCCCTGTAGAGGAAAAGCCTTGGCTCTCTTCCTGCCCTTCTTGTCCCAGGCTGGTTGTTCTGACATGGAAATTAGGTGTCCAAGGCCATGTCTCTTCTTGGTTCCTGCTTGTTCACTGATAGGAGTTTGTTCTGTTTAGAGTTCTGTGGATATATGGGTTTGCTGTGTTGGATTTTGATCTGTAGAACAAAAGGCCTGTCCTGCTATTACAAAGAATCACTTTTATTTGCCTCATCTCCTGTCTTCCTTGGTGGTGAGCCTCATTAAGTGAATGGGAAGTACGAGGAAGGTGTCAGGCTATAAGCAGATCACTACATGATTTTTATCCTCTTTTCTAGACAAGGATGTAGCTATTTTTTGGTAACCCTGATGGCTTTCTAATGCTAACAGGAAAAGTCATGTTTGGTTTGAAAGTACGGGGACTTGAGACTGCTTGTGGAGCATAATATACAAGTGATACATCATCCATCATTTGTGTTGTCTTCCTTGAGCAGATCCTGCTGGGAGGGCCGTGGGCTGCAGTAACTCATGATTTCTAAGGCAGTGATCTAAGATGTCTGCCTTGGAGACATGGGCACATGGAAGTCCTGCTGGGTTGTTTGGCTGGGATTGCATCAAAGAGCGAAGTGCAACATCACAGGCTGAGTGGGGCTGATGTGTGTGTGTCTGTGTGTACCAAGGCCAGGGTTTGATTAGAGGCTCTCCAGGGAATGGTCATGGGCCCCAAGGCTGCCAGAGCTCCAGAAGCATTTGGACAATGCTCTCTAACATGGGGTGGGATTGTTGCTGTGTCCTGTTCAGGGCCAGGAGCTGGACTTGATGATCCTTGTGGGTCCAACTCTGGATTTTCTGATTGGGTGTCTTAGCATTTTGGGGAATGATACTGGGAATTCCATTGCTCCAATGGAGGAATTGCCTGCTGTTTCCTCTATGGGCAGGCACTGGGTGAGTGATGCCTTTTGCTTGGAGCACTTTCTCAGGCCAAACAGACTGTGCCTGGCCTGGCCTGCCCAAGGCAGGCCTGCAGCTCAGGCAGGTTCCAACAAACCAGGGTTTGTAAGCTGCACAGCTGGGTGCTGTGCCCTGTCTTCTTCTCCAGGTCCTCCTTTGGCTTAGTCTGGCTATTTCCCTATCTTTCGTGTGGCAATAAAATCCTTACCTTTGCTGGGAGTGTTGATGCTGAACCTTGGTTGTCAGTCAAGGTCAGAGTCTCTGAAGAGATGGGCAATGTTGTCTCTCACTGTCATTTTGTCAGGTGCAAACACTTGATCCTTTTGTTGTTGGCTCCCCTGCAGTGTGAATATATAAGGTGATCTCATATTGCTCAGTTGCTGTTGTCAGGACCTAGCTTGTGGCATGGCTGCAGCCCCTGGGGACAGTAGTGACAGGACTGAAGTTGCTTTGAGTGGTGTGATCAGAGAGAGCTCCTGTTTGCGTACTTGCTTTGTGTGAACTTTGTGTCAGCACAGGATTTGAGCTGTGGCACAAATCAACCATTTCCATGACATGCTGCTCTTGCCCTTCCTGTTCCTGAGGGGTTTGATGGATGGGGATGAGTCTGAGCAGGTGCCTTTCTTGTTTCTTCCCATATGGATCAATAAGATATGACCCAAGTTTAATGAAAGTGCAGCCAAAGGGCATAAAACACTTCTTGATGGAATCCCTTTGCTCTCCAATGATCATATCCCAGAGCAAAGCCCAGTCTGTGTGTGCAGATGCTGCTTTGTCTTCTGGGGCTGTCGTGTAGCTGAGTGGGCTGTGACACCTACACTGCTACATAGCCTGTGGATTTGGACAAGGATGAGCCAGGAAGGACAAATGTTTGCAGTGTGGTTGAGCCTTGCTGTGTATTCTGGTAGATCTGGCTGGTGGTTGAATGATCACTGTAATGCTTCTGAGGACAAGATGTCTTGGATCCCTCTGCTCTACTCAGATGACACCTTACATGCCGTGCCGCATCCAGCTCTGAGGATTCCAGCATCAGAAGGATGTGGAGCTGCTGGAGAAAGTCCAGAGGAGGCCACAGAGATGCTCCAAGAGCTGGAGCCAGGCTGGGAGAGCTGCAGGTGTTCACTTGGAGAAGAGAAGGCTCCAGGGGGACCTTACAGGCCCTTCTAATGCCCAAAGAGGCTCCAGGACAGCTGAAGAGGGACTTTTGACAAGGAATGGAGGGACAGAACACAGGGAATGGCTTCTCACTGCCAGATGGGATATTGGGAAGGGATTGTTCCCTGGGAGTGTGGTGAGGCTCTGGCATAGGGTGCCCAGAGAAACCGTGGCTGCCCCATCCCCAGAATTGTTCGAGACCAGGTTGGACAGGGCCTGGAAGAACCTGGTCTAATGGAAAGTGTGCCTGCCCATGGCAAGATGAGATTTCAGCTCTCTTCTAGCCCAAACCTGTTAGGTTCTGTGGTTTTGGATCAGGGATCCACCTCCTTTCATATCCAGCCACCTTTCCTCCATTCCCCTCTGGCTTGCTCCTTGAAGCAGGCTCTTGACTGAAGGGGAATGGGGACCTTTTGGGGACCCCCTTCCCCAGTCCTGGTTTACAGCAGGTCTGAAGTGAAGATGTTCACTTTGGCCCCCTCTCTAGCTTGGTGACATGGGGAGCATCTGCTCCAGGCTCTGTTCTGACACATCGGTATTTAAGGGTTTGGATTCTCCCTGTGGTTGGCTCCTTATTAGCTGCATGCAGGCCTTGGGAGCAGCATCATCTTCTCAGCAGGAAGAGGTGATTCATTAGGGTCCAGCTGCTCAGCTAACAGGGTGATGTGTGCAGCAGGAACCTTGGCCACTGTCCCAGCCCAGGACACTGGCCTTGGAGATGCACAGGGCATGATTGAACATGGCAGCCAGCTTATCCCATGTCTGCATTTGGGAAGTGGTTACATTAGCTCAGGCAGTTGCAGCTGCTTCCCAAAGGGATGTGTGACATTGCCATCTGTCCCTGTGTAACATACATAACATGCTAGCTGCTGAACCAGGCCTTGGCACCTTCCTTTGGATTTGTGGCTCTCCCTGCGGTGCTTCTTGTGCTCTGTGTTCAGGCCTGGCTCTGCTTCCCAACCTAGCAGTTGGATTTTGCTGTGCTGTTGTGGTGTTTTGACAATGAAAGCATCTGCAGCAGACTTGGGCAGGATTGCAGGAAAAGGGGAATTAAATTGACTTGGATAATTGTTCTTGATGAGAACATGTGCCTTCGTCTGATCCCTGTCCCCAGAAGACAGCAGAGAATCATGTTGGCCTTGCTCTGCATCCTACGGAGGAATGGGAAGTAAAGCCTCCTTGGGTCTGTGGCTGAGGCTAAAGCCAGTGGGGGTATTCTAAGCTGGAGACCAGGCCTCCCTTTTTGGGAAGGTTTCTAAGGATAGATGGCTGCACATGTTGTTGTCCCAGGATTGAAGCTGTTTGGGGATGGGCTCTCCCTGGATTCAGCAGTGGCAAAGGATGAGGTTTCCTGTAGCCGCCTGTGTGCTTGTGGCAGAGGTTGCGTGAGCTGCCAAGTTGGGAAGGTGCCCCCCCATCAGCAGGTTAGCATGGGACTGCGGGAAGCAGGCAGGGGACTCTTGCTGCCCTTATTTCAGGTGATACAACTCCAGGCAGAGAGGGACATGCAGGGAAACATCCTCAGCTGAACCAAAGTACTAGGTTCAGAGCATGTCCTGACAGCATGTCCTCTCTGAGTGAAGAGGGAAAACCTGCTGTACCTGTGAGTACCTGCTGCAGGTGTGGCTTTGCTGTGGAAGTGGGATGGACTTGGCACCTCTTGGACTAGTTAGGTGGTGATGGGCTCACTCCGCAGGAGCTGGAGCCCTGCAGTGCATGTCATGCCTAGACTACAGGGACGTGACTGTCTTCAGGGAAGAGGCAGAGCCAGGGAGAAGCATCAGCTCAGGGCCCTCTGGCTGCTGACAGGTTTCATTTTTGAGGTGGTGTCTTATGATCTGGGAATGACACTTCAAACACCTGATAACCCTTTGAGGAGGCCTGGACCTGCTTCTGTGAGAGCTTCTCCATTAAACCCGAACAGAACTCTGAAGAGATGGGCATGGAGTGCTGAGAACAGCAAAGGGGGTGGCAGCCTTTGGTGTCTGGGGGTATTTGGTGCTGTGCTGCCTCTTTGTTCTGGTGCAAGTGTTTGGACAGGGCGTTTCCACAGTGCTGGAGGAAGACCCAGGGTGATAGCAGTCAGTGGGAAATTCCTGTGAAGTTCTTGTTTTTCAAGTGAGATACCATCAAGTTGTGACAGGGGTATTGGAGAGATTTTCTGCAGGGGAGCTGGGACTGTTTCAGTCCCTGCAGATCAAGGCTAATGTCAGTGCTCCCTGGGTTTGGGCTCCAGCCTACTGTGATGCCTGCAGGGGAGTTCAGGTGGCATTTTTTTCATAGAATCATGAAATGGTTTGGGTTGGAAGGGAACTTAATGACCATCTCATTCCAATGCATATACCTTCTTCTAGACCAGGCTGCTCCAAGCCCTGTCCAACCTGACCTTGGACACTTAAAAGCATGAGGCAGCCACAGCTTCTCTGGGCACCCTGTGCCAGGTTCTCACCACCCTCACAGGGAAGAATTCCCAAGATCTTGCCTAACCCTTCCTTCAGGCAGTGAGAAGCCATTCCTCCTTGCCCTGTCCCTCCAGGCTCTTGTCCAAAGTTCCTCTCCAGCTCTCTTGTAGCCCCATTAGGCACCAGAAAGGGCCTCAGAGGTCTCCCTGGGTGAACCACCCCCAGCCTATCTCCAGAGCAGAGGGGCTCCAGTCCTCAGAATGTTTCTGTGGTCTCCTCTGGAGCTCCTCCAGCAGTTCCACATCCTTCTGATGTTGGAATCCCCAGAGCTGGATACAGCTCTGCAGGTGGTGAATCACCTGAGATGAAAAGAGGAGAATAAGGAGCTATTTGACCTCAGCGGTGTGACATCTCTGCAGTGACTGGATGCAGTAGCAGCACTTCTTTTGACAAGAACAATGCTCTTTTCCTGGCTTTGCTGGGACAGGGTCTATGGGAGCGCCATGTCTTGGAATGCCGATGTGTAAGAGTAGTGAATAAAACTGCTCTCAGTTAATATGATCTCTGTTATTTTTTTTGCAGGAACGCCAAGGCCGTGTCAAGTAAAAGGCCATTCCTCCAGCACAGATTGCTGCAGAGATTGCATCCCAGCTGTCTTTCAGAGAGAGAAAGGAACAAGAGTATCCCAGAAAGAATTAGGACTTTTTTTTCTTAATTCCTTTGACTTCAAAAAGACTTTTACAAACTTCCAATTAAAAAAAAAAGTATTGGAATATCACAAGACATAGGACTAAAAAAAACCAAAAAACAACTACAAAAAAATCCCTTCTAGGTAGAGTAGAGGTGAAACCTGTCCCATTTCTTTTGGTTTTGGTTGTGATTTCAGAGCATACACTTTGTTTTTGTCTTTTTACTATGGTTTTGGATTTTTGAGTCCGTAAGTGGCATATGCCTTTTTTTTTTTGTCTAATTTTTAAATCTCATTGTTCCTCCTCTTTCCACCCTGTTGGGCCTCCTTCCCTGGTTTTGATATTTGCACTTGGAGCACTGAATTATAGCATCCACCATGCAAAGTGGAGTAACTTTTTTTGTTTTTCTTTCCCCGGACCAGAAGAGGAGGAATTCTGTGAGGAAGTTGGGGTTTTGGCCTAAGAAGAATTGAACAGAAAATTGTCCACGAGGTTATGTCTTAAAGGTGGTTCATTTTTCTCTGACCCTTTGTTACTCAAAAGTCAAGTACTAGGAGTCCTAAGAAATGTTCTGTTCTTGTGCATTTTATAGATTTAAAGATTAGGTCTGGACGAATTTGATTTTTTGAAAGCTGAGAACAGTGGTAAAAACTTGTCTTGTTTACAGGAAAATGAATTTTGGACAATAAAAAGCCCAAAACAAACAAACCAAGGAAGAAATATTGTAAAATGTGTAGTGACTATGTTTCAGTTTCTTGTTAAGCCAATGAGGACTGGGCGTTGCCTTTCTTTTCACTATTAATCACTTCTCATTAATAAATGTGAGATCCTGTTGAGCATCACTGTTGTCTCCTGCTCCCTTCCCCTTGCTGTCAGCTCCTCAACTATTGGAAAAATACCCTAAAAAAGGAGTGGAGACGTGTTTTCTCCTCTAGTTTGACGTAGAGTGCTCTCATTGTGGCATCCCCAGCAAAATCCTGGGCCTGTTCCAAGCTCTTTGGGATTGTTGTGGCTCCGTAGTGTCACCTGGCTCCAGATGTGAGGGGCAGTTCCCACCTGGCCTTGCTCCCAGGATTCCTTCCCATGTCATGGGTAAGTTGGGGACGATCCAAACTCCTTCCAGGAGTGGGAAATGCAGATGCCTCAGAGCCCAAATCATCTTCCCTGGGAAAAACACATGGTGAAGAAAATAATAAAAAACCTCCCCATCCCTCTTCCTCTTCTGTCATCATGGACCCTGCTTCTCCATTTTGGTGGAGTCCACCTCTGTGCAGCAGTCTGTTGCTCCAGGAGGTGACCCAACTAACCACTCTGACAAGCACTGCTGTGGGACAATGTCAGGTGTCCTGGGGGCATGGCCAGTGTCAGGGCCCCCAAGTACCAACAGACTTGCTGAAGTAACTCGGTGAGTGAGTGAGTGAGTGAGTGACGGAATAAAACCATACTGGCTGCCTTTCCCTCCCTTAGAACTGGGGAATGAGCTATGAGGGAGCCCAGGTTAGAAGGTGATACAGAGATGGTAATTTGGGGGAGCCGAATGTCAGGGGGAGAGAGTGAAGATGCAGTGGAGGAGAAGGTGGACTAAAAGAGCAGTTAGGTGGGGATCCTCCCAAAAAAAGGGAGATTACAGCCCTTTTGGAGCGGTAAACTCCAAAATTCTCAGGAAGTTTTGGGGATGTTTGTGCAAAAATTACAAAAAACGGTATCATTTATGTACATAAAAAATTATTCTTGTTAAAATTTATTTCAAAATAGAACCTTGTATCTGCTGTACTATACACAGGATATTGGAGTATTAGAAATTCTAAATACAGATATATAGGGCTTAAAAAAGCAAATACAGCTTTTATGTATATAAGATAAAAAATAAAGGGCTTGAAAATGGAAGAAGATATCTCTATGATGGCACTAGAAATATATAGAACTATTCAGAGTTTATCTCAGCGTAAAACAGTCAGGTCTTGGATGGGACTGAAATTGCTGCAGCAAGCCGGTGTTAAGTACCAGTGCTAAGTGCCAGTGGGAGTGGCTACAAAGGGAGGCCATTTTCCATGGGAAAAAGAAGCCATTTCCCCAGGGACTGGATATCAGATGAAAGGTGGCTTTTTGGGCTCTAAGGACTTGCAGGGTCCTTGTTGCTGGCAGCTTTTCTTTTGGAGAAATCCAACAAAGTTTGCAAATTTTTTGCCTGGCAGGTCACAGTCTGCAAGTGCAAGCGAATGCAAAGGGAGGCCATTTTCCATGCCAAAAAGGAGTCATTTGCCCAGGGTCTCGGTATCAGATTAAATCATTTGGGGCTCTAAGGACTTGCAGTGTCCTCGTTGCTGGCTGCTTTAGTTTTGGAGAAATCCAGCAAAGTTTGCCAATTTTGAGCTTGGAACCGCCCTGTCGGCCAGGGTGAGTGACCCCAAATGGAGTCCATTTTCCATGGGAAAAAGATGTCATTTCTCCTGGGTCTGGGTGTCACTTGAAATGTGGCCATTGGGGTTCAAAAGCCTTGCAGGGTCCTAGTTGCTGGCAGGTTTAGTTCTTGACATATCTAGCAAAGTCTGCCAATTTCGATCTTGGCACTGCTGTGTCAGGGTGAGTGTCCGCAAACGGAGGCCATTTTCTGTGGGAAATAGAAGTAATTTCCCCAGGGTCTGGGTATCACTTCAAAGGTGGCCATTGGGCTGCTAAGGATTTGGAGGATCTTTGTTGCTGGCAGCTTTAGTTTTGGAGAAACCCAGCAAAGTTTTCCAATTTCTCACTTGGCACAACTCATTCTGCCAGTGGGAGTGGCTGCAAATGCAGGCTGTATTCAATGGTAAAACGATATCATTTCCCCACGGTCTGGGTATCAGATAAAGGTGGCATTTGGGTCTTTAGAGATTTGAACTGTCCTTGTTGCTGGCAGCTTTTCTTTCGGAGAAATCCCACAAAGTTTGCAAATTTCTTGCTTGACACGTCACAGTCTGCCAGTGGGAGTATTTTTCATGAGAAAAAGAAGTCATTTTCCCAGGGCCTGGGTATCAGATTAAATAATTTGTGGCTCTGCGGCCTTGCACTGTCCTCGCTGCTGGCAGCTTTAGTTTTGGAGAAACCCAGCAAAGTCTGCCAATTACGGACTTGGCACTGCCCTGTCATCAACAGCGAGTGGCCACAAATGGAGCCCATTTTCCATGCGAAAAAGAAGTCATTTTCCCAGGGTCTGGGGATCACGGTAAATGTGGATTTTGGGGCTCTAAGGACTTGCACAGTCCTAGTTGCTGGCAGCTTTAATTTTGGAGAAATCCAGCAGAGTCTACCAATTAAGGGCTTGGCACCGCCCTGTTGGCCATGGCAAGTGGCCCCACTTGGAGGCAATATTCCATGGGAAAGCGAAGTCACTTCCCCAATGTCTGGTTATTAGTTTAACAGTGGCCTTTGGGACCGCTAAGGAATTGCAGCGTCCTAGTTGCTGGCTGCTTTAGTTTTGGAGAAACCCAGCAACATCTGCCAATTTCTAGCATGGACTTCCATGTCAGTCAGGGCAAGTGGCCCCAAATTGAGGCCATTTTCCTTTGGAAAAAGAAGTCATTTCCTCAAGGGTCAGGAATCACTTGAAAGCTGGCCATTGGGCTGCTAAATACTTGGAGGGTCCTAGTTGCTGGCAGCTTCAGTTTTGCAGAAATCCAGCAAAGTTTGCCAGTTTCAAGGTAGGCACTGGCATGTCGGCAAGGGCGAGGGGCCGCAATGGGAGGCCATTTTCTGTGAGAAAAAGAAGTCGTTTCCCCAGGGTCTGGGGATCAGTTGAAAGGATGCTTTTGGGGCTCTAAGGACATGCAGGATCCTAGTTACTGGCAGCTTTAGTTTTGGAGAAATCCAGCAAAGTTTGCCAATTTCTAGCAGGGCGATGGCATGTCAGTTAGGGCAAGGATCTGCAAGCGAAGACCATTTTCCATGGAAAAAAAAAGTCTTTTGCCCAGGATCTGGAGATCAAATGAAAGGTGGCCTTTGGGGATCTAAGGACTTGCAGGGTCCTCTTTGCTGGCAGCTTTAGTTTTGAAGAAATCCAGCTATATTTGCCAATATCAAGCTTGGCACCGGACTGTTGGCCAGGGCAAGTGGCCCCAAATGTAGTCCATTTTCCCAGGGAAAAAAGAGTCATTTCTGCAGGATCTGGGTATCAGCTGTAAGCTGGCCTTTGGGACTCTAAGGACTTGCAGGGTCCGAGTTGCTGGCAGCTTAAGTTTTGGAGAAATCCAGCAAAGTTTGCCAATTTTCAGCTAAGCACTGTCCCGGGACCCAGGGTCCAGTGGCGGCAAATGGAGGCCATTTTCTGTGGGGAAAAATAAGTCATTCCCCAGGGCCTGGGTATCAGTTGAAAGGTGGCATTTGGGACCGCTAAGGAATTGCAGCGTCCTAGTTGCTGGCTGCTTTAGTTTTGGAGAAACCCAGCAAAGTTTGCCAATCTCTATCATGGACTTCCATGTCAGTAAGGGCAAGTGGCCCCAGACTGAGGCCGTTTTCCTTTGGAAAAAGAAGTCATTTCCACAAGGGTCTGGGAATCAATTGAAAGCTGGCCATTGGGCTGCTAAATACTTGGAGGGTCCTAGTTGCTGGCAGCTTCAATTTTGCAGAAATCCAGCAAAGTTTGCCAATTTCGCGCTTGGTACTGCCCTCTTGGAAGGGACGAGTGGCCGCAAACAGAGGCATTTTTCTGTGAGAAAAAGAAGTCATTTCCCCAGGGTCTGGAAATCAGATGAAAGGTGGCCTTTAAGGCTCTAAGGTCTTACAGGGTCCCAGGAGCTGACAGCTTTAGTTTTGGCGAAATACAGAAAATATTCCTGTTTTTTAGCATGGTACAGCCCTGTTGGACAGGGCGAGTGGCCGCAAACATAGGCAATTTTCCATGGGAAAAAAGGAATAATTTCCCCAGAGTCTGGGAATCAGAAGAAAGGTGGCCTTGGGGTTCTAAGGACTTGCAGTGTCCTAGTTGCTGGCTGCTTTGAATTTGGAGAAATCCAGAAAACTTTTGCCCATTCCTACCTTGGCACTGCCCTGTCGGCAAGGGTGAGTTGCTGCAAACAGAGCCAATTTTCCATTTTCCATGGGATACGAGTCCTCTCCCCAAGGTGCTGGTATCAGATGAATGGTGGCCTTGGGGCTCTAAGGATGTTCAGGGTCCTAGTTGCTGGCAGCTTCAGTTTTTGAGAAATCCAGCAAAGAGTGCCCATTCCTAGCTTGGCACTGCCCTGTCAGGCAGGGCCTGTGGCAGCAAAAGGAGCCCACTTTCCCTAGGAGTAAGAAGTCATTTACCACCGTCCAGGTATAACATGAAAGGTGGCCTTTGAGGCTCTGTGGCCTTGCAATGTCCTAGTTGCTGGCAGCTTTAATTTTGCAGAAATCCAGCAAAGTTTGCCAATTTTGAGCTTGGTACTGCCCTGTCGGAAGGGGTGAGTGGCCGCAAACAGAGGTATTTCTCCCTGAGAAAAAGAAGCCATTTCCCCAGGGTCTGGGAATGAGTTGAAAGGTGGCCTGTAAGGCTCTAAGGCAGCTCTAAGGCCTTAAAGGGTCCAGTTGCTGACAGTTTTAGTTTTGGAGAAATACAGGAAAGATTCCCATTTGGAGCATGGTAGAGCCCAGTTAGACAGGGTGAGTGGCCACAGAGGCAATTTTCCATGGGAAAAAAGGAGTTATTTCCACAGGGTCTGGGTATCAGTTGAAAGTTGGCCTGGGGCTCTAATGACTTGCTGTGTCCTCGTTGCTGACTGCTTGAGTTTTGGAGAAATCCAGCAAAGTTTGCCAATTTTGCGCTTGGTATCACCCTGTTGGAAGGGGCAAGTGGCCGCAGAGGCATTTTTCTGTGATAAAAAGAAGCCATTTCCCCACGGTCTGAGTATCAGTAGAAAGGTGGCCTTTGAGGCTTTAAGGACCTGCAGGGTCCTTGTTGCTGGCAGCTTTAATTTTTGAGAAATCCAGCCAAGTTTCCAATTTCTAACCTGGTGCCGCCCTGTCGGCCAGAGCAAGTGGCCTGCAATGGAGGCCATTTTCCATGTGGAAAAGAAGTCCTTTCTTCAGGGTGTGGGTATCAGTTGAAAGGTCACTTTTGGGACTCTATAGCTTTGCAGGATCCTAGTAACTGGCCAATTTAATTTTGTGGAAATATGTCCGGTTGTATTTCTGTCTCTGCCAGACATGCGTAGGATGGTTCTGGGGCAGCTTGTGCTTCAAAGGACGAGACTGGACTCTTCAATTATTTGGTCCTCGGACTTGTTTATTATTTCTTATCTACAGAGTTTTTCTCTCTGCCCAGCCGGGATCTGACCAGCGAGGCAGCCAGAGGCACTCTGCTCACCCACGGGGTGGTTGTGTCTTTTTATAGTAAAAACTACGTACAACATATTTACCTTTTATTCCCAATATGTTAGTAAGTGCACCTTCACCATGAACCAATCCAAAACTGCCAACGTCACCACAGAAGATGGATGATAAGAAGAAGAAAGAAGAACCATGAGGCAGACCCTGATTCCTCCATCTTGTCTCCATTACTCCTCAGTACCAAAACCCTAAAATCTATATTTCACCCTGTAAATATGTCATCCCTGCACCATTCAAACCCGAGTGATTCCCATGTCCCCACACACAGGTGGCACATCCCTAGAAGGGTCAAAGTCAAGCCACCAGACGCTTTTGGCAACATTCCAAGACCTCTGAGCCCTCCAAGGGTTCTCTCGGTAACACTGAACATCCGAAGTGATGTGTTGAGTTCCCACAGAAATCCAGAAAGTGTGCCCATTTAAACCTTGGCACTGCCCTGTAGGGGAGAACCTGTAATAACTAAGTGGACCCCACTTTCCATACAAATAAGAAGTCATTGCCCCAGTGTCTGGGTATCAGATGAAAGGTGGCCTGTTGGAGATTTTTTCAGAAATGGCTTAGATGGCAGCTGTGAGGAGTAAAATTCTCACAGCCGGTTTCTGTAAACAGCAGAAGTTCTCAGGTTGTTTTTAATTACAAGTAAAAGTGACAAACATGAAGGCCTTGAGAACCTTGCATACCAGAGTTCTCAGGCAGCTTTCTCATAACGAGTAGATATTCTATCTTTGGCTGTTTTGGGAAAGCAAAAATAATTTTGAGAACCCAAATCTTGGTATTGGAAACATAAGGAGGGGTTGGTGTGTTATTGTGGGAATCCATAAAGTTAGAGGGTTTTTAGGAAATGGTTAAAAAAGAGTATTTAGGCCTCAGGATGTGGCCCGAAGTTCTGTTACAGCAGAAAAGTTTCCCAAGCAAGCAGAAAAGTTTCCCAAGCAGTAGATGTGACAAATAACAATAGGACTTTGAAGATTTGGCTTTAGGTTGGCAACAAGTTTATTTAATGTATATCTTTAGAAGGTTACTGTGAATAGAGCTCTGTTCTTTGTTTCTTATGAAACAGTCTTTGTTTTAACTACCATTACGTATGTTTTATAAGGTTGGATGGAAAGCTTGTCAATATGTCTTGTTTTTGTGTGATTGGCTGAAAGCTAAACTGAGATGATTTTATGTCATTCCGTTTTACCCCACCTTCGGGGGCATTTTCCCATTAGGCCAGCATGCTGTTAACATCTAACAATGTTCTGAGGCTGATGTAATAATAATAAAAAAAGGCTGGTCTAAATTTGTCCAGTGTGGTCCATATTTGGACTTTTTGCCGCGGCAAGTGGGTTCCTCTCTTAAGACGTGGGTTCCTGACACCATTGGATCTATAGCTACCCTGGTGCCCCGACATGTTATCTCTGACCTGTTGTGTGCTCGGGTTTGCAATATGCATAAACTTAATTAACACGGTTATAAAAAGTGATTGATTGAGTGAATAAACGGAGTCGATGCTGAACAATGAAAGTTGGGTCTTCTCCCTCCGACTTCAATAGTGGCCTTTGAGGCTCTGTGGCCTTGCAAGGTCCTAGTTGCTGGTGACTTTAATTTTGGAGAAATCCAGTAAAGTTTGACCATTTCTACCTTGGCACCGTCCTGTTGGCAAGGGTGAGTTGCTGCAAACAGAGTACATTTTCCATGGGATACGAGTCCTCTCTCCAGGGTCCTGGTATCAGATGAATGGTGGCCATGGGGCTCTATCGCCTTGCAAGGTCCTACTTACTGGCAGCTTTAGTTTTGAGAAATCCAGCAAGTTTTGCCAAATTCTAGCTTTGCACCGCCCTGTCGGGCAGGGCCTGTGGCAGCAAAAGGAGCCCACTTTCCCTAGGAGTAAGAAGTCATTTACCACTGTCCAGGTATAACATGAAAGGTGGCCTTTGAGGTTCTGCGGCCTTGCAATGTCCTAGTTGCTGGTGGCTTTAGTTTTGGAGAAATCCCGTAAAGTTTGCCCATTTCTAACCCGGCGCCACCGTGTTGGTCAGTGCAAGATGGTGCAAACGGAGGCCATTTTCCATTGGGAAAAAAAGTCCTTTCCCCAGGCTCTGGATATCAGTGTAATGGTGATGTTTGGGGCTGTAAGGACTTGCAGGGTCCTAGCTGCTGGAAGCTTTAGTTTTGGTGAAATACAGAAAAGTTTGCCAATTTCTAAACTGGCTCCGCCCTGTCGGCCAGGATGAGTGGCCTCAAACAGAGCCTATTCTCCATGGAAAAAAGAAGTCTTTTCCCCAGGGTCTGGGAATCAGTTGAAAGGTGACTTTTGGGGCTCTAAGGTCTTGCAAGCTCCTAGTTGTTGGCAGCTTTAATTTTGGAAAACTCCAGTAAAGTTTGCCAGTTTCTAGCCTGTTGCCGCCCTGTCAGTCTCTGTGAGATGCTGCTAATAAAGGCCATTTTTTGAGGGAAATAGACATCCTTTCCCCAGAGTATGGGTATCAGTTGACAGGTGACGTTTGAGGCTCTAAGGACTTGCAGGGTCCTAGTTGCTGGCAGATTTAGTTTTGGAGAAATACAGCAAAGTTTGCCCATTTCTAGCCTGGCTCCACCCTATCGGTAAGGGCGAGGTGCTGTAAATGGAGGCCATTTTCTGTGGGAAATAGAAGTAATTTCCCCAGGGTCTGTGTATCTGTTGAAAGGTGACTTTTAGGCATGCAGGCTCCTTGTAAGTGGCAGCTTTAGTTTTGGAGAAATCCCGCAAAGTTTGCCCATTCCTTACCCGGCACCGCCCTGTCGGTCAGAGCACGAATCCACAAATGGAGGCCATTTCCCATGTCAAAAAGAAGTCCTTTCCACAGGATCTGTGTATCAGATGAAAAGTGGCCTTTGAAGCTCTTCAGCCTTGCAGGGTCCTATTTGCTGGCAGCTTTAGTTTTGGAGAAATACAGAAAAGTTTGCCAATTTTGACCTGGTGCTGCCATGTCGGTCAGTGCGAGATGGTGCAAATGGAGGCCATTTTCTGGGGGAAAATGAAGTCATTTCTCCAGGGTATGGGTATCAGTTGAAAGGTGACGTTTGGTGCTCTAAGGACTTGCAAGGTCGTAGTTGCTGGCAGATTTAGTTTTGGAAAAATCCAGAAAAGTTTGCAGATTTTTAAACTGTTTCTTCCCTGTTGGCCTGGACGAGGGGCCTCAAACGGAGGCCATTTTCCCCATGGAAAAGAAGTCCCTTCCTCAGGGTCTGAGTATCAGCTGAAAGGTGATGTTTGGGGCTCTGAGAACTTCCAGGGTCCTAGTTGCTGGCAGATTTACTTTTGGAGAAATCCAGTAAAGTTAGCCAATTTCTAACCTGGTGCCGCCCTGTCGGCCAAAGTGAGTGGCCTAAAACGAAGGCCATTTTCCGTGTGGAGTAGAAGTCCTTTTCTCAGGATCTGGGTATCAGATGAAAGGTGACTTTTAGGGCTCTAAAACCTTGCAGGGTCGTAGTTTCCGGACAGCTTTAATTTTGTAGAAATCCAGCAAAGTTTGCCCATTTCCAGCCTGGTCTCCGCCCTGTCAGTCAGGGCGAGAGGTTGCACACGCAGGCCATTTTCTGTGGGAAAAAGAAGTCCTTTCCCCAAGGGTATGGGTATCAGTTGAAAGGTGGCCTTTGAGGCTCTAAGAACTTGCAAGGTCCTCTTTGCTGGCAGCTTTAGTTTTGGATAAAAAAAGCAAAGGTTGACAATTTCTAAATTGTCGCCGCCCTTTTGGGACAGGATGAATGGCCTCAAACAGAGCCCATATTCCATTGAAGAAAGAAGTCTTTTCCCCAGGGTGCAATGTCCGTGGGTCTCTAGGCTTATTGTAATCCAGAGCCGGCCTGCTCAATACTAAAGTCCACACAGAAACGCATGAATGAAACAAAAGACGAAGAGCGCTCTCTGCCTCGTGGAGATTAGTATCCAGTTTATTAGCTTGTCCAGGGACACTTCTGAGGTCAGTGACCACCAGGAAGCAAAGAGGCGGAGCCTCACCTGCGGTAGGGTTTTATGCCTCAGGTGATGGGGGTGGGGAAAGAGGACCATGGCCAATGGGATAACACTGGGGAGGTGTGAGGGGAGGGACCACCCATGGGGCAGACCACCAGGGATACAGAGATCAGGGGGGTGAGGGAGAAACCATGTGAGGGGGAATATACCATCCACATGACCCAGTAACATATTTTCCCAACACCCAGTGCAAACAACTAAATAACTATTTAGCGCAATACCACACCTCCACCTTTTCGGTTAACTAAAACTAAAGGAAATGTGTCGGACTATCCCTGCTGGTGATTTTGAATTTGTCCACTACTCATGGTTTATGGGCCTGTCAATTTGCTTTAGTTTCACAAACTCTGAGTGGTTGACTTCTGCAGTACTGGAGACCAAACCGTTGATAGCCTTTAAAAGTATATGACGTAGAATCCCGAACGCTAACATGACCAGGAAAAGAACAACAAAAAACAACATGAATTTTCCTAATTATAGAAGTCCACCACCCCGAGAGTCCCCAGTCCTTGAACAATCCACTGAACCAGTCCTCAGATTCCTGCTTGACTCGTCCGATCAGGCTTTTCACTTCTCTGAGAGCTGCATGGACGTTGGGTGCCTTTGATGCTAGGTTCAGGCAGCACAGTCCTTCAAATTCCTGGCACTCATGTCCATGCAGCAGCAGGAGGAAATCTATGGCTGCACGATTTTGGAGTGTGGCCTGCCTGGTAATTTCCTCATCTTCTAGGAGGGAGCTGATGGCTGTGGATGTCAAGTTTGCCTGTTTGACTACCCAGCACTCTAGGTGGCCCAATTCACCTAGAGCTTTGGCTGCTGCAACCCATGGAAGGAACAGGGATACAGCAACTCTTTTTTACTTAGCCCAATGGAAGATTTCTGCATCACAATTTGGATCCAAATTGTCTACACTTCTCTTATGAATCTTGCTGACTGAATTGTTCTTATGAGTCCACTTGCCAGTCATGGTTTGGTTGGGTGCCAACAGGGACAGCTGCCTGATAGTACATGGCTCTCCTAAAAGCCAAGAAGGGATTCCTGCCCATGCCTGAGATCCACAAATTAAAAACAAACCTTTGGGGAGGCTCTTGGGATGTGAATGGTCTGGATTGTCTGCTGCAACATGGCTTAAAACCTTACACCACCTTTTGGCAGTGAATTCCTCTCGGTACTGTTTAATGTTGTTAAAAGGTTTGGTGTTGGAACGTGGGATAAAGAAGGGTATGCAGTATGGTGCCGGGGAGGAGCCCAACAGCTCTAACTCTTGAGGCTCCTGAGCAGCTCTGGGTAACTTTGGCAGCCACTCCTCTATGGGGTTTTTAACCATTGCAGCTTGATGGATATTGTGTGGTTGTGTGTGATTTGGTCTGGGACTTGGGTGAGGTATAGGTGTATCTACATTGTCTGTGAACTCTCCAGCTTGCAATGGAATCCCTACCATGTAGGTAGACATGGGGCCTTTCACTGCTGCTGTGGACAGGCATATATTTGCCTGTTGGAGCGTCTGTGCCAGGGTCACCCAGATGTTTTGGTGTGGCTGAGGAACGATCCACGCGGCTGTCAGACTGCTCAGCGTGAACAGGATGACAACTCGGACAGGGCTCATCGTGAGGTTAGGTAGGATGTAGATTTTCTGTTCTAAAAAGGAAAACAATTTTTTTTTTTAAAAAACACATACAAGTTCATGGGTCTGCCGGAATGCAGCTAACTCTCTTAGGAAGGTTCTTCCTTCTTTTTCTGGCAGCGTCTTCTCTTGGAAGCAATAGCTGCTTGCTTTTTATCCCCGTCTGCTGGAGCTGGATTTTTGGGGACGAAAGGTTTTACCCACTTTTGGGGTATCCATCGAAGGCCTGAGGGAGTGGATACACACGCCTAACCACACCCCCGGGTGACAAGCTTATAAGGACCCTTGGCTTTCCAAGTTTCTGAGTCTTTGATGAGAACTGGTGGATGCTGTGACAACTTAAACCAGTTGTTATTATTGAAATGACATATTACTGGAGGATTCATGTTTTCAAATGAACAATTCAGAAAATTAATGGTAAATAGGGCTTTGCAGAGTTTTGTTGTGGAGTCCTCCATGCTGCTGAATTGGCCTGCATAGCCAGGACCTCTTTGAGCTTGTGGTGGGCACGCTTGATCACAGCTTGACCTGTGGGGGAGTGGGGAATGCCTGTCTTATGCTCCACTCCCCACTGCTGGACAAACTCTAGGAACTCCTTGGAGGTGTTATGCTGGGCCATTGTCAGTTTTAATTTCCCTAGGGACCCCCAATACTGAAAAGGCTTGCAGCAAGTGTTGTTTGGCATGCACAGCCCTTTCCCCTGCATGGGCAGAGGCATAAACCGTGCCTGAGTGTGTGTCTATGCTGACGTGTACATATTTCATGCGACCGAAACTGGGAACGTGTGTGATGTCTGTCTGCCACACTTCACAGCTCCCTAGGCCTCGGGGGTTAACCCCAACACCCAGGGATGGCACTGCCTGAAGCTGGCAATTGGGACAGGTGGCCACAATGGTTTGAGCCTGACTGCGTGTTAACTGGAACTGACGGATTAGACCTGGAACATTTTGATCATATTGTTGATGACTTAGCTTTGTCTGTTGAAAGATGTCTGGAAGGCGTGCCATTTCTCCTGGAGGGTCAAGGGAATCTGCCTTGCGATTACCTTCAGCGATCTCGCCTGGCAAATCAGTGTGTGACCTCACGTGCATCACATAGAAAGGGTGCTCCCGCTGTGAAACCAAATGAATTAATTTTGAGAGCAACCTGTGGAGCTGCCCATCCTCGATCTCTTTGAGGACTGCCTGCTCCACCCTGGACACTACTCCCGCCACATAGGCTGAATCGGTAACCAAATTAATTGGCTCCAAAAACTTCTCAAAGGCTCTTACTGCGGCTAGCTCAGCAATCTGGGGCGACCCTTCTACAAACTCAACATCAGCTTCCCAATGCTGGATTTGGGGATTTCTCCAAGTCATCACCGACTTGTGGGATGCTCCAGACACATCAGCGTACACTGTAAGTGCCTTGAGTGGCCTACGACTCCTTTTCTCAGGAGCAATGAGGTGGAATTCCTCTTTGAACAGCTTGTGTGATGGGGTTTGGACTGATACCTGTCCACTGTAGCTGTCCGGGGAAAGCTGGAGACTGGCATTGCTCTGGAGCAGGTCATTGAACCTCTTTATGGTCAACCTCTCAGGAGAGCTCTTTCCCTTCTTAGAAAGGTGGACTGGAAGGTGAATATACTTAAAATCACAACCGGCCAGCTCACGCAATCTTAGCCTGGCCTTCCAGACCAGCTGATCTATTAGCTCCTGTGGCTGTGTGATGGTTTTGGATCGCTGATGGGAGAGGAAAACCGACTCTATGATTAGTAGTGGATCTTTTTTTATTTCAAACCACTGGAATATCAACCCGTGTAAGTGTGGTAACTTGCCCAAAACAATGAATTCGAAAGACAGCTGGGGCTTATAATGATGAGCTTGCCTCTCAGCCAAAGCCTCCTGCACTTTTTGGAGGGCGGTTTTTGCCTCTGGGGTCAGCTCTCTGGGAGAGGCTAGCTGTCCCTCTCTCCCTTCAGTAAATTCAGAAGGGGAGCTAGATCCCTGTTGGTGAGACCCAGCCAAGGCCTGACCCAGTTCAAAGACCACACAAGGAATGGAGATCTGCTAGGGTTTTGGGATCGGTCTTGATTTCCAATTTTTGTGGAACAATGGTCCGCGCAGTGATTTGCAAGCCCAGATAATTCCAAGGTGGCATTCTCTGAACCTTGTCTTCCTGCAGTTGGAATCCAGCAGAGGTTAAAACTTTAACCACTAGGTCAAGTGTGTCTTGGAGTATTATGTCATTGGGGGCACACACAAGCACATCATCCATGTAGCGTAGGATGATTGCCTCCTTTTTCTGGGTGCGCACTGGGGACAGCAATGAAGCCACATACCCCTGGCAGATGGATGGACTGCATTTCATCCCCTGAGGCAATACTTTCCAGTGGTAGCGCTTCATTGGGGCTTTTCGATTGGTGGTGGGAACCGAGAAGGCAAACCATGGTGCATCCTCTGGGTGTAGGGATATATGGAAGAAACAGTCCTTGATGTCTAGGACAGCCAATTGCCAATTTTGGGGGAGCATTGTTGGGGAGGGCATCCCTGGTTGGAGAGACACCATATCCACAATTCTTTTGTTAGTTTCTCTTAAATCATGAAGGAGCTGCCACTTATCCTTCCCTGGCTTTTTTATTGCAAAGACTGGGGAATTTCAGCAGCTAGATGTCTCTTCAATGTGTCCTTTAGCCAATTGTTCTGCCACAAGTTCCTTGAGTGCCTCTATTTTTTCATTACTGAGGGGCCACTGTTTTACCCAGACTGGGTCATTTTTCAGCCATGTTAACTTGTGGGCGGGGTGCTCGACAGTGGCTGCTATGAAAAATCCTGGGGTGTTATAGGGATCACCAATTTGACCCCCCACTGGGACACGGTGTCTCTACCCCCCAAGGGAGCTCTGTAATTAGTAACAAATGGACGGACACTGGCCAATTTTGTCTGGTCCCTCAATTTGCACAATGCTCTTTGATATCTTTGCCAATGTGAATCCTCCTACACCTTGGATTTGACCAGCCACGGGTTGCAAATCCCAATGTGACTGCCACAACTTTTCAGGTATGATTGTCACATCTGCTGCTGTGTCAAGCAACCCTTCCATGTGGAAATATTCTGTTCCACGCACTAGGTTGCATCCCATAATGGGTTTGTCCTCGCCAACCACTTCTGCCCAGTATACACCTGGTGCCTTGTCATCTACTGAAATTTCTGCTGGAACAGGAATGGCCTGGGCGATGATTTGCCCCTTGGCCAAACAGAAGTGTGGCTGTGGACAACGCGCCAGGAGAATGACCCTTTGATGGTCATGGGAGCCACCTCAGTCTCCATGGGTGTGTGTGCAGTGTCCCCAATAACAAAGTACTCACTGTCCAATCTTGTGTGATCTTTTGTCAAGTTCTGCAAGTCCTCTGGCAGGTCCATGCCAATGACCGTCCACTGGGTAGACCTGAAAGCAAACGCTTTGGTGGTCACAAGCTTGAAACGCTGGTGAGACCACCAGATTTTATCCTGTAAATGGCTATTTTGTGTTCCCGCACCCTGCTTCCCTTCCTCCCCCTGTTCTGTTGTGAGGGAGGTTTCCCCCTCAGGGAAGCCCGCTGCATTTATGTCGTGGCACCGGGTGAGTGGGCGCTGGCATCGGGGTTTTTTGGTGTGAAGGGTGTCTTTAGCCTCTGGCTTTGGGGGCAGTCCTGGGCAAAGTGTCCTGTTTTTTTGCATATGAAGCAAATGGCATGTTGAAGTTGTTCTGGTGACATCTAATATATCTCAACGTTTTGCTGAATCTTGATGTAGACACTCTTTTTTGACGTCTGAACTCCTTACTGGACTTGTGTATCTCAGAATCAGCTACAGTAAACCTGTGTTTCCTTATAGCTTTAAGAATTTGATTCTAATCTATAAAAGCAAGAAAAGGTTGCCATATTAATACAAGATAAAGAATATGTTAAGAAAGCAGTTAATGGCATGGATTTTTTTCTACAAATTGGAGCAGAGATTTAGTTGCTTGATGGGGTTTGTTTTTGCTTCTCAACAGAATTTTAGAAGTGGTGGAGTAAGAAAATGTGGATTTGTACAGGTTTTCCTTAAAAGAAGAATTACAGGGGAAACTGTTTGTCCTGGTTTAGGGCAAATTTGTTAAAGAATCTGCAAAGGAGGGCCCCTCCAGAAAGCGAAACCCACACGGCCCCTCCCCCCAGCCGGTTCGGGAAAAAATTCCTTGGAGAGAGGTGGAAAGAACCTGTTTATTTGACTGGCCCCGCACCCCCCAGCACACAAAATGAACAATACCCGATGACACCGCTCTGAGAAAGATGGCAAAATCAGAAAGTCTCTTTCGGGGGGGGGGGGGGGGGGTTGTTCTGTTCTCAGTCCCTCCGGCGCTGGGCCAGCTGCTGCAGCCGAACCTTCGGTGTTCCCGGGTCCCAGTCCGAAGCAGGTTCGAGATGGTCACAGAAACAGGAGAGGAGAAACAGTCCAGGAAGGAATGTGGACTGTTTAGCTAATAAGCAGAGGCGAAAGCAGAGCAGAAGCAAGAGCAGAAAAAGAGAGCAAGCAAAAGCAGCAAGCTGAAGCTGGAAGTTGAAAAACAGCCTTATGTACCGCTTGTCTCTGTGTCTCTGATAAGAGAAACTCAAACAAAACTTCCACTCTTCAGAGCCGGTCTTAAAGGCACAGAACAGATGAATGGGGATATACAAGCATCATAACGTCACCCCAGGACATTCCACCACTTATCCCCATATCATTCTTACCCCACAATCAGATCTCCCTGAGGTACACATCGTGTTGTTCCATCTCTTTGCATTATCCACCACGTGCAACCTGGTCCCTGAGCAAAGACAACCCCACGAATGGGTTTGTCTGTACTCGAGGCAGAATTGATCTACACAGTCTTCCCTAACAAACCTCTGATATGTACCACTGGGACTTTGTCTCCTTCTATTACATTCAGGGACTCAGACTGGGCAGGACCTGCTCGGTTGGTGGAACCTCCGGTGTTAACTAACCAGGTGGCTTTTGCCAGATGCTGCTCCCAATTCTTGAAAGATCCCCCACCCAAAGCTTTCAACTGGGTTTTTAGTAGTCCATTGTACCTCTCCACTTTTCCTGCAGCTGGTGCATGGTAGGGGATATGGTACACCCATTCAATGCCATGTTCCCTAGCCCAGGTGTTGATAAGGCTGTTCTTGAAATGAGTCCCTTTGTCTGACTCGATCCTCTCAGGGGTGCCATGTCTCCACAGAACTTGCTTTTCCAGGCCCAGGATGGTGTTCCAGGCTGTAGCATGAGACACAGGGTAGGTTTCCAACCATCCAGTGGTGGCCTCCACCATGGTCAGCACGTAGCGCTTGCCCTGGCGTGTCTGGGGCAGTGTGATGTAGTCAATCTGCCAGGCCTCCCCATACTTGTACTTGGACCACCGCCCACCGTACCAGAGGGGCTTCACTCGCTTGGCCTGCTTGATGGCAGCACACGTCTCACAGTCATGGATAACCTGAGAAATACTGTCCATGGTTAGATCCACCCCTCAGTCTCGTGCCCACTTATAGGTGGCATCTCTGCCCTGGTGGCCTGAGGCATCATGGGCCCACCGAGCTAAGAATAACTCTCCCTTATGTTCCCAATCTAGGTCTATTTTGGACACCCCTATCTTTGCAGCTTGGTCTACCTGCTCATTGTTTTGGTGCTCCTCATTGGCCCTACTCTTTGGTACATGGGCATCTACATGGCGAACTTTTACAGGCAGTTTCCCTACCCTGGTAGCAATGTCTTTCCACTCACCAGCAGCCCAAATTGGTTTCCCTCTACTTTGCCAGTTAGCCTTTTTCCACCTCTCCAGCCATCCCCACAGAGCATTGGCTACCATCCATGAATCAGTGTAGAGGTAGAGCTTTGGCCACCTCTCTCTCAGCAATGTCTAGGGCCAGCTGAGCAGCTTTGAGTTCAGCAAATTGGCTTGATCCACCTTCTCCTTCGGTAGCTTGTGCAACCTGTCGTGTGGGGCTCCATACGGCAGCTTTCCACTTCCGGTTCATCCCTACGATGCGACAGGAACCATCAGTGAAAACAGCGTAGCGTGTTTCCTCTGGGGGCAGTTGGTTATAGGGAGGAGCCTCTTCAGCACGTGTCACTGGTTCTTGAATTTTGGTGTCATCTGTGACACCAAAATTCTCACCTTCGGGCCAATTTGTAATGACCTCCAAAATCCCAGGGCAATTCAGTTTACCTATACGGGCGCGCTGAGTGATGAGAGCAATCCACTTGCTCCATGTAGCACTGGTGGCATGGTGAGTGGAAGGAACCTTGCCTTTGAACATCCACCCCAGCACTGGTAGTCGGGGTGCCAGGAGGAGTTGTGCTTCAGTGCCTATTACCTCTGAGGCAGCCTGGACTCCTTCACAGGCAGCCAGGATTTCTTTCTCTGTTGGAGTATAATTGGCTTCAGACCCTCTGTAGCTTCGACTCCAAAATCCCAGTGGTCGACCCCGAGTCTCCTCAGGCCCCTTCTGCCAAAGGCTCCAGGACAAGCCATGGTTCCCGGCTGCAGAGTAGAGCACATTCTTCACCTCTGGTCCTGTCCTGTCCTGACTGGGCCAAGGGCTACTGCATGAGCAATCTCCTGCTTGATCTGGACAAAGGCCTGTTGCTGCTCAGGGCCCCACTGGAAATTGTTCTTCTTGCGGGTGACCAGGTAGAGAGGGCTCATGATCTGACTGTACTCAGGAATATGCATCCTCCAAAAACCTATTGCACCCAAGAAAGCTTGTGTCTCTTTCTTATTGGTGGGTGGAGACATTGCTGTGATCTTGTTGATGACATCTGTAGGAATCTGACGCGTCCATCTTGCCACTTCACTCCCAGGAATTGAATCTCACGAGCTGGTCCCTTTACTTTGCTCTTTTTAATGGCGAAACCAGCTCCCAGGAGGATCTGGATGATCTCTTTCCCTTTCTCGAACACTTCCACAGCTGTGTTCCCCCACACAATGATGTCATCAATATACTGCAGATGTTCTGGAGCCTCACCCTTTTCCAGTGCAGTCTGGATCAGTCCATGGCAGATGGTGGGGCTGTGCTTCCACCCTTGGGGCAATCGGTTCCAGGTGTGCTGCACTCCCCTCCATGTGAAGGCAAACTGAGGCCTGCATTCTGCTGCCAGAGGAATGGAGAAAAATGCATTGGCTATGTCTATAGTGGCGTACCACCTTGCTGCCTTGGACACAAGCTTATACTGGAGCTCTAATATGTCTGGCACAGCAGCGCTCAGCGGTGGAGTCACTTCATTCAAGGCACGATAGTCCACAGTCAATCTCCATTCTCCTTCAGATTTTCGCACAGGCCAAATGGGGCTGTTGAAGGGTGAGTGGGTCTTGCTGACCACCCCTTGGCTCTCCAGCTCTCAGATCATCTTATGGATGGGGATCACAGCATCTCGAGTGGTTCTATACTGCCGTCGATGCACTATGGAAGTGGCAATTGGCACTCGTTGCTCTTCTCCCGTCAGGCATCCTACTGCAGATGGATTCTCAGACAACCCAGGCAAGGTGTTCAATTTCTGGATGCCCTCTGTCTCTACAGCAGCTATTCCAAATGCCCATCTGAGTCCTTTTGGGTCTTTGAAGTACCCACTTCGAAGGTAGTCTATGCCCAAAATACATGGGGCCTCTGGGCCAGTCACAATAGGATGCTTCTTCCACTCATTTCCTGTTAGGCTCACATCAGCTTCCACCAAAGTGAAATTCTGGGATCCCCCTGTCACACCAGCAATAGAAACAGACTCTGTCCCCACATGTCTTGATGGGATTAATGTGCACTGCGCACCAGTATCGACCAAAGCTTTGTACTCTTGTGGTTCCGATGTGCCAGGCCAACGAATCCACTCAGACCAGAAAACACGGTTTTCCCTGGCCTCTACCTGGCTAGAGGCAGGGCCCCTCTAAGCCCACTTATCTTTCTTTCCCTGGGTGTATGTTCTGGATGTTCCTTCGAGGGGATCAGACAGGTCATCATCATCATACCTGGCCGTTCGGCTACGGGCAACTGGAGCTGCTTTCCTCCTGGTGGCTTCCTTCAGTTCACGCACCCGTCGTGCCAGAACAGCGGTAAGTTTCCTATCCCACCTTCTCATGTTTTCCCCACAATCACGCAGGTAAAACCACAGCTCAGCTCGTGGGGTATACCTTCTCTCACCATCTGGGAAATGTCTGCCTTGGATACCGGAACCTCGGATCTGTACTGCTGAAATTTGGAGAAGGTCTTCTTTAATCTCCTCTCTAAGCTCCTTATGGTTCTCCTCTATCTTATCCTCTAAGTTCTGCAGATGTGTTTCTACTGCTGCGATTCTGGCATGTGTTGGGCCATGTACAGCATCTGCATATGCTCGGAGCCTCCTTGCCATGTCAAGCACAGTCTCACCCCTCTCATCCCTCTTCATGATGGCTAAGGCAGAAGCATATTCATGTGGCACAAGTCGTATGAGTTTTTGCCACATCACAGACGTGCATGGTACTAGGTCTGGGTTCCTAGTTGTTACAACATCTGAGAAGATAATCTCTGCCACAGCCATTTCTCTCAGGCGTTGGATCCCTTGCTCTATTGTCTTTCACTGAGTTTGCTCCATATAGAGATCATCTGCACACAGGTATGTTTCTGCTACACTTCTTAGGACCCGTTCCCAGAGGCTGTGAGAGTTAGCCCCCCTCATCATTCCTTGGTCTATGACAGGATCCTGTGACACGGATCCCAAATGCCTGGCTTCAGTGCTGTCCAAAACTGTAGCCTCGCCTGCAGCATCCCAGAGACGGACCAGCCAACTAATTATGGATTCATCAGACCTTCGAGTGTAATCCTTCCATAGGCCACGAAGTTCCTTCAGGGAAAAGGACTCAATATTGGCATCTGATCTTGCACCTGCTGCTTTGACTCCTGACTTTACGTCAGGAGGCACTAAGGTTCCTTCTCCTTCATCATCATCATCATCATCATCATCATCATCATCATCGTCCACTGGTCGATTGGTCTTGTCTCTGCATTTCCCACTTCTAGTGCTGGTAGCAACAGCCATGGGTTTAGATGCTGGCTTCGAGCCTGGAGTGTTAGCTGCAGCCTGAGTCACCAGGATAGTTGCTGATTTATCTCCCTGCCCCCCTGCCTCTGTCTGCTGCCCGACACTATCTAGCAGTGTGCGATAAGCATATGCCAGGGCCCAGCTCACTGCAATGACCTTCCTCTCCTTAGGCTCATCCTGGTACTTCTCTTCCAGATATTTCCCTACCTCAGCTGGGTTCTGAATTTGTTCATGGGGAAAATCCCAAACTATAGGATCAGAGAATTTCTTCAGGATTTGGCCCATATCCTCCCATTTCCCACACCACTTAGGATTTTCCACACCTGGGTCTATTCCTGAGTCAGAGGCCTCATCAGCCCGTCTAGAAATCTCAGCCTTCATTCTAGAGAAGCAGCAGGCTGTATAGAGGAAGGTTACCAGACTGAATACCAGGAAGATGGTTTCTTTAACATTCAGGGGAAATTGAACATCCTTCACTAGTGATGCAACTGATTCATAGGAGAAGGAGGAAAGCAGAGGCTGAAAAACCTCATTCCCTCCTGCTTCTCCTGCAACAAACTGGATGCATAACCATAGCCATGAACCATTCATACCTGGAACAAACCCTAGCCTGTTTATAAACTTCTGGCACATTATTGCCACCAAACCCAGCAGGATAGCTATTCTAGTCACAGCCCCTCTCATGTAAAAACTAAGTATTAGGGGCAATACTAAAGCTATTTCTGGATAAGAAAATAAACCTAGGGACCAGAGAGGTACTAAAATCTCAAAAAACCCTACGGACCAGAAATGCATACAAACCTTCACCCCAATAGACATTATGAATCCAAAAAGCATGGCTATTAGCTGATTCAAACGAACACAGAATAATAGCAGCCAAAATGCAGTCAAAATAGGGTTTTTCCACTCTCTCTCTCGCCCCACGTTGGGTGCCAAGATTTGTCCTGGTTTAGGGCAAATTTGTTAAAGAATCTGCAAAGGAGGGCCCCTCCTGAAAGCGAAACCCACATGGCCCCTCCCCCCAACCGGTTCAGGAAAAAATTCCTTGGAGAGAGGTGGAAAGAACCTGTTTATTTGACTGGCCCCGCACCCCCCAGCACACAAAATGAACAATACCCAATGACACCGCTCTGAGAAAGATGACAAAATCAGAAAGTCTCTTTCGGGGGGGGAGGGGGGTTGTTCTGTTCTCAGTCCCTCCGGCGCTGGGCCAGCTGCTGCAGCCGAACCTTCGGTGTTCCCGGGTCCCAGTCCGAAGCAGGTTCGAGATGGTCACAGAAACAGGAGAGGAGAAACAGTCCAGGAAGGAATGTGGACTGTTTAGCTAATAAGCAGAGGCGAAAGCAGAGCAGAAGCAAGAGCAGAAAAAGAGAGCAAGCAAAAGCAGCAAGCTGAAGCTGGAAGTTGAAAAACAGCCTTATGTACCGCTTGTCTCTGTGTCTCTGATAAGAGAAACTCAAACAAAACTTCCACTCTTCAGAGCCGGTCTTAAAGGCACAGAACAGGTGAATGGGGATACAAGCATCATAACGTCACCCCAGGACACTGTTGAAAAGAATTAATCAAGAACTCTATGCCTTTCATGCAGAGTTTCAGAGGTGAAAAGTGAGAGGAGAGAGTGCAGACAAGATGATTGAATAGAATGAATTCAAAATAGCTTTCTTTTCTCTCTGAATTATAGCTCTAGACCTCGGGATATTAATAGGAAATACATCACAATCTCTAAGATTTAAAAATGGATGATGAAATTTTATATCCAGTAAAGTGTAAGGCTTCACATTTTAATCTGATTTGCATTTTGGTGAAAGCCTGGCATCTTTTGCCATTTGCCAGATAACAAGGGATTCAGAACAGTAAGTATGCAAGTAATCTTTTGGACCCTTCATCTCCCTTCTTATGACAATGAATACATTTATTATGCTCCTATTTTTACTCCATCAGGGGATTTGATCATGCAAATGTCTAGTCATTCTTTTATTGTTTTCAACCACTCAAATAGCATTAATCAAATCTATCCAGAAGTTCTTGATCTGCAACAGTGGCAAGCACTAGACTGGTAAGAGTCAGTGGGCATCAGCAGACCCCCTATGACAGCACATGGTGGGCTGTTCTGGCAGGACTGATGTTTGAGGGGCTCGAATTCTGTGAAATATAGCATTCGATGGATGGGAAAAATGGAAACAGATTCTGAACTTTCAACCCAACACATGAACAAGTAATAAGGCAGGTAATTTTCTGTGGAAATCTCTTTAGCCCAGTGTTGTGCATGATGATTATTCCTCCTACCTCCTTTGGCCAGCTACCAGCTTTCCCCTCCATTACTCCATTTATGGACAGAAAACCAGAAGTAGTGATTTTTGACCAAAGCACCTATCAGGACTGTAGAGTGTTTTTTGCTCCAAAATGTTTCAAGGCAGATAGGAAAACAATTCCATTTTTGAGAGTGTGTTGAGAAGACAAGGTTGAAAATTAAAAACCATGGGTTCTGTTTCCATATATGCTACTGATTGTGCCTATTATTAGTCATGTAATATATATATATATATATATTTGGTAGGGGTTTTTTTCTTTTTCTTTTTTTTTTTTTTTTTTTTTTTTTTTTTTAATGCACCCTTGATATAAAAGGCCAAAAGTACAGAAAAGTACTGTATGGTTAAAATACTTTTGAGATGCCTCATGCTGAAAAACTTGTAGCTACTGCTAAGGCCCATTGGCCAATTCCTGCTTCATTTCTGAGAAGCTATAAAATTCCCATCTGCATTTTAGTTCTAACAATCAGTTGGTATGGTGGAGATGCAAATGAAGAACAACTATTTTTGAATCTGTAGGGATGTATTCCCCATTTTGTAGCTGCCTTTTCAGTTTCTGAGCCATTAATGGAAAAAAGGAGAAGTATCTACACTGTTTTCAACCTGTAGACCATCCACTACTGTCCACGTACTCAGATTCAAAGCCAAACAATCCTGTCTGGCCTCATTGGGAAGAATTATTTGCATTCGAAATAGTAAACGAGTATTTGATTTCCACCAGCAGAGTCCATTGGGCAGCTTCTATCATCTGCATTTCAATATTTAATCCTCCTCTATGTTTACTGTGCAAAACTCTTTCAGAATTATTGTGTGCCCACTGTCTCACCAGCTGCGGTTTGCATGGAGTCTCCCACGGAAAGGAGCTGTAAAAAAAGTCAAGCCAGGGCAGTGATTTCTGTTGCTCACTTGCAATACCCACAAATCAAAGCTATTTAGCCTAATTTAAGGCTGAAAAAGAACATGCCTTCAAAGGATTCAAAAAATCATCATTCAGTACTGCAGTTCAGTATTCAGGATAAGAGCACATCCCCCAGACTTAGAAAATTGGGGCTGTTTAGCCTGGTGAAGAGAAGGTTGCATGGAGACCTCAAAACACCTTCTGGTATCTGAAGGGGAGCAGGAGAGGGACTCTTCATTAGGACCTATGGAGACAGCACAATGGGCCATTGCTTCAAAGTGAAAGAGGGCAGGTTGAAATTAGATACTAGGAAGAAATTCTTCCCTGTGAGGGTGGTGAGGCACTGGCACAGCTTGCCCAGAGAAATTATGGGCACCCCAGCCTGGTGTTCAAGGCCAGGCTGGATGGGGCTCTGAGCAACCTGGGCAAGTAAAAGGTGTCCCTGCCCATGTTGGAGGGTTGGAACTAGATGGCCTTTAAGGTCTTTTTCAACCCTGGCCATTCTATGATCCTGTGATTCTGCTATGGTAGTGTTCAGGATGGAGCGTGTTCTGCATGTTGGCCATTTCCAATACACCATTGGTTCTAGGTGCCATCCACTAGCTTGCTCCCTGAAAATTCTGTCAGAATGAAGAATATCTCTATATATATTATATACATAATAAATTAACAAAAGGGTTTGCACATTTGTCCACTACATTGTTGATGAGATTGCTGTGAAGTTTCATTTGGTTTTCTTGTTTGCTCATGAGGTCGACAGTCCTTGTGTCAACCGCCTCAAAGGCAGCATTTGCCTCCTCCCTCCTCCCTTCTCCCTCCTCCCTCCTCCCTTCTCCCTCCTCCCTCCTCCCTCTTTCAATTTCTTTCCGTTGACAATTTAATGTCATTTTCCCTTTCGTACCTGAAAACCCCTGCATGCTTCTGGGTTTTCTCCCTTTTCAGACAGATCTTCTTCCACCCTTGACAATCCATACTTTTCATACCATAAGGGCTTGCTTGCAGGCATAAAAGACTTTGATTCCTTATGATATAGATGGGAATTTAATTATTAGCTTCATGCCTTTTCATAGAAACAGTAATGAATTGATAACTTGTTCCCTGAAGTACATTAGGAAGAGAATGTAAGATCCTCTTGAATCATGGGGAGTGGAAAAGTTGCTATCTATTTTCTTCCAAGAACTACCCCAAAAGATGCAGGGGGTGATGAAGCCTGGCTAGATGAGTTTCCCTTCTCATGGAAGGAAACTATCATGCCAATAAGGGCTCTGTGTTTAGGTCTCAGAAGAAGAGAGAAACAGATTTGTTTGTAAAGTGGAATGTCTGTTAGGCACTTCCCTCTTCAAAGCAGTGTGTTCCATGCTAAGCAGACAACAAAGAAACAAAAGATGAGTGTGACTCTGCATCCAAATCCCGCAATGTCCCCAGAAGTGAATTTCTCTCCTCTATAGGACTGACTTGTATGATAATACACCGTGAAGTGTAGCAAATGTCTACTTTTCATTTCCACTTTTACCCTTTGTCTTATAAGAACCTTAGCTATAAAAATAATGGTTGCTTTCCTCACTCAGACATCTACACTGCTGCGGTTTTAATCCAGCTGATAGTTATCCATCATTGACAACTAGTTTGCTACTAGGTCTCAGATGACACAGATGCTTCTCATGCCGGTAACAAACCCATTCCAGTATCAGTTTCTAGAAAACACTCGACCCATGTAAAGTACGGTTCCCTTTTCAACCATTCTTCACCGGATCTTTCTTCATGGAAAGATTAAGACATAAAGCCAGAAATTGCTGTGCTATTGAAATGTGCCCTGCCAATACCATTTTCTTCTCTCCAAGGAGCTATGAAGATGTGGGAAAGGCAAAGTTATGCCCAAAAGGGAAAAAATCCTCCCCATGAAGATTATTATTCTAATAAGAGGCCACTCTTTGCATAATCACAACAGTTCTGCAGGAGATTTTCCTTTCTTTATGTGTCTCTGCCTTACTGTCCAAACATTTGACTGAGGAATACTTTTTCTTCTAAGTTTTGGTTGGGGGTTGCTGTTACATTGCTCTGCATCAGGAGTTCCAGACTCCACTGCATGCCATTGGAGTTCCTGTCTTTGTAGCCAGGGAGATGCAGGAATCTCTCACCTTCTAAGCCTGGTCTGCAGGTATCTCATTAGTCAGGAGTTGGGCTGTGTGAGGATCAGACCAAAGGAGCTGTCTAGAGCCAGGAATGTTGAACTCCCTATAAAAGTAAGCTCTGAACAATAAAACAGGCTGTTTGTCACAAGGATCTTTGGAATGTCTATCATCTCTGACTGCAAGCCACAGCCCTCACCATAACACTGCTTTTCCTCACACTGCATTTGTGTGTGAGCATATGCATCTCATTGATGACACACAAACCTCTGTCTACATGTTCCATAGCTGGGACATTTGATTTTTCCTTAGGCAGGCAGTGTTTGCATGCTCTAGCCAGAAAAAGTCCACTTATGAAACACTGAAAAACACTCCAGTTGGAATTTCCTGAGACAATTGGAAGAGCTGTGGGAATTGCAAAGATAGAAATGTCACAGACTCAAGAGGGTTTGATTTAGAGCCTTAGAAGAAGCCTAGATTGGTGTGAAAGCAAGGTACGCAGATGCTGAACAGAGAAATCATCAACTTACGTTACTTTAGTTATAAGTAAGAACAGGCCTTAAGGAAGTAAGAGACTATATTAGATAAGATAAGGAAGGCTTTTATACTATAGTCACGTGATTGTACTAGAATACACTGAGAGTTGAGCTATTATAATAGAGACATATATGTGTACATGTAATCAGGCCTTATTGGGCAAAAGTATCCACATTGCAGTAGAAAGAAGTAAAGGTGGCAGCTTAGAAAAGCAAGACCTATTTTCTGCGACTGTCCATTGGATTAGAAAGTTCTTTGGCTACAAGTGCATTCTCACTGACTGTGAATGAGCTCTTTCTCAACTTCTGCAATGAGGTACACTGCACAAAACATCCCCGTACTCTGCTACTTCATTCTGTAATCTGCATAGAACTAAAGCTCAGCGAAGGCATTCAGCTTTGCCAGTTTTCAGTGTCTGTGCTGCAAGAAAGCGCAGTGATAGCCCTCCAGATCTTCAGTCCTTGCAAGGCTGTAATGTGCGCATCGGTACTTCAAGGTAAGAAGGAGCAGGCAGAGAGCACTGTGATCTGACAGTGGTTTACAGGTTGTATAGGAAAGAGGATTGCCCCTTGAATGTGGTGCAAATACAAATTTCCACCCATTTCAGGGGTACACTCCAGCCAAGCTTGTTGTCCTGGCACATTTTCTCTCTGCGAAATGCTTTGCGGTATGATCTGGATGACAAGAGAGGCAGAATACGCATGGGCTACTATGTGCTGAGAATGTAAGTGCCTGGCCCAAGCGTCTTTTGGCAGAAGCAGCCCACTGGAGCCCTTGGCTGCTGCCACAATGATCTGTGTGAGAAATAGATGCCTATTCCCCTCTGGGAGAGTAGAAGCAGGACTGGTTACAAGAGTTGAAGAGCACTGGGCTGGTGGCTGCAGCATACCAGCTGTCAAAGGAGCATGACTCTTACTGGCCTACCAACCAAACTCACGGTGGCTGTGGTAAGGATTAAAGTTCAGAAGGAGCTACCTGTGCTGCTACCTATGCCCCTTCCAAACCTTCTGTGGAAACCTTACCATTAGTTTACTCATTACCTTTAGGTTCTGAGATCCAGAGAACACAATGGTAGTTGCAGTGGAGAAGGGAAGGACAGAGTGCACTGGTGAATTTGATGTGGCTTATGTGGGGCAGGTGGAAGGTGCAGCCCAAGGCTGGCATTTATTTCTAGAGGCTTTTTCTACGCAAACAGCTGCTGGACATTTGCAACAAAGATGTGAGAGTGAAAAAGTGAGGGCAGGTCTATGTGGGAAAGAAGATACAGAGCATTGTGCGCAGTTTAAAACCTGTTTAGAAAAAAAGAGGAGGTACTTTGAGAACGTCTTCTGTCTTGACACTTCCACTTGTGTGACCTCTAGCTGCTTTGACACGGCCACAATGAAAGAATGTGAAAATATTTGCACTGCCAATGTCAGTTTGCACAGGAAAGAGGGTAGGTTGGCAAATGCCTTCTGTCCTGGCACATCTGTCAGTCAGAAGTGCAGCTGAAAACGCTGGGCTGTAACGATAGTCTCTGCCACTTTGAGAGAATGTGCTGATGCATGTATATATATCATTGAGAAAGAACGTGCAAATTGCTAGTATGTTTCGTTTGCTTGACAGACTGCAAAAGGGACTGTTATGGCCAGCACTGCCTTTTTGTTGTAGAACTTTTTCTTTGAGAGCAGCCACTGGACATTTTGAAGCAGTTTGGGATCTCCAGCATTAGAGAGCAATATGGTACATAGATCTTGAGGGAAAATGCATATCTCCAGGGAGCTGGTTGCAGTTCACTGGGTGCAAGTTTCATGTTGAGCAGCTGATGGCCCAGAAAATGTTCTAAAATGAAGAAGTCGTGCTGCAATTGTCTTTTATTTTGAAACTTCTAAACTGTGCAACCAACAATGAAATCATTCCTCTTCCTTCTCTGCTACATGCAAGATCCCATTCTGTCAGTGCCCAAGAGCCAGGATCCACTGCGGAGCTCTTGCCCCCACGCTTCTCCCACACAAACGGGGCTGGGCTAGAAAAGTGCTCGACTTTTTCCTGGGCACTGTCTGTGCTCATCTAAATAACCACACCACAGCACTTCTTCCTGGTCAAACCACCACAATTGTCAACTCACAAAACAAGGACACGCACCGAGCCCTGCTTGAAACCACCCCCAGGACACAGCCAAGTCAGAAACGTCCCTGCTCTCCAATCAACTGTGTCAGGACAAAAAGATTTCACTGATTTTCCCCTTACAAGTGGATACTCTTCTTTGCCCCACACTCAAAAGCCAACACCAGCTCTTCTGCCCTAACAAACTTTTCTCTCTCGTAGAGTCTGGTAACAAACTTGAAAACGTTGGCTGAGCTCGCAACAGAGCTTGCAAAACTGCTGGTGGAGGAAGCTCTTTGCTGCCTACGATTTCAATTGTACCCATCAAACTATAAACACACACCCTGCTAGTGCCACTTTCCTTCTCAGCTCTAGGTACCACCGTAAGCCTTCAATCTCTCAGAGTCAGGATCCAAATGGGATGGCAACAGGGACTACTCACACAGTCCCTAAAGTTACAAGGGACAAAACCTGTCCTGCAGAGGCCTGGCCTCTGCATTCCCACTGACAGTTCAACAACTCTAACCCAGAGAACTGCCTATTGGGAAAAGCTTTTCAATTCACTGAGACCACCCAAAGTGCCCATCCAAAGTTTGCCAACGAGAGAAGGAACTAGAAGCCCAGCTCAAAAGAAATGGCATCCCCTCCTCCAAAATCCAAAACATCCAGGACCTGATCCTATACAAAGGTGTCAGAACACTGCTATTGGGCATTAGCTGTGCGGGGCACTAGCTAGGCTGCACACCAAGACCCAGTACAACTCTTTACCTTGTCCAAAAGAAGTGTGCTTGCAGAATTTCAAGAAGGCTGTCTCGAGGAAGTGGAAAACACATGCCAAATGCATTAGTTCAGGAAGGAGACTGTCTTCCAAAGACGGATACCGTCTCCATGATTGTACAAATTGAGTCAGTGCTTCCAAACCAAATATGCCAGGATAGAAAGTTGCTGCTGCCCTTAAGCTGCATGACACAGCTTCTTATCTGCACCTCCAACCCTGGGGTTAAGTTCTTTCCTTCCCATGAGAAAGCATTGCTGTTCTCCTTCAGGAACTTACTGAGCAAAAGTTGCATACTATGTGCGGTACTGACTCTGTCCAACAATGGCTCCTACACAGAGGGGGCCAGGACAGAAATGTGTTGCCGGACTATACCTCCCCATGATACCTTATCAGCTGCCCCAGCAACATTGCCACCATATCTTTTACTTCCCAAGCAAGGAAAGGCACTCCAAGTCACTTGGCTTTGCCTTGCCTCCAGTACCATGCCTAGTTTTTCTAGCCTAGCCTAGCCTATCTTTGCTTGCTTGCCTGTGTCTACCTTGCCTAGCCCTACAAATAACTTCCTGGCTTTGCTTTGTCTTGCCTACAACTCTTTGCCTTGCCTTCCATGCAGGTAAGGCAATGCAAAGCAAATGTAGGCGATTGTGGGCAAGTCAAGGCACAGGCTGGCAAGACGGAAGCTGTGAGGGGAAGCCAATGGAATGGTAGGCGAGAGAAGTCCCAGAAGTTAGAGGCAAGGCTGGGCATAGGAAGTAATGGTAACAGGAAGAGCAAGGCAAGGCAAAGCTCTGTAGAAAAACTATAGGCAGGTCAAATGTGAGGCATGGGTATGCAAGGGAATGCAAAGCAATGGAGGATCAGCAGGGCAAGGCAAGGAAACTGTTGGGTTGCCAAAGCAAGGCAAGTGGAAGGTCCATTCAAAGATTGCTGGTACACAAAAGCGGCCCGGACAGACCGCTCTGTCCAGCCTTGATCTTGCATGGGTCATCTCTAATCTGAACCTAAGACACTTGGGTTGCCTGCTTTCCTTTATATGCAAAAGAACTGTCATTCTGCTCCTGAAGCCCAAGGGTGACAGATGAATCTTTTGTCCAAAATTCAAGACATGTAAGGATAGATGTCAGAAGAAAGCTGTCAGGACAGATAGGTGTGTCTGCACATGACCTCCTCCAGGCTTCCTCTCACATGCTCCTGAAATGCTGGGACCTTGAGAAAAAAAAGCAAGTGGAAGCCTGGAGAATCCTAGGAGAAGCAGGCAGGGCAATGCAAGTTGAAGAAATTCCACAAAAAGAGAGGTGGTGAATTCCAGGTGGGGGACTGGTAAGCAAGGTAATGCAAGGCAAGGACGAGGTTCAAGGGAAAGGCAAGACAAGTGGTGGCTTTGCCAGGCAACACAAAAGAGAGGGAGGCAAGGCAAGAAGAGTCCTAGAAGGAGAAGGAAATGAAAGATTGGAGCTGGACAACTGGGAAGGAAAAGAAGGCTAGGTGAGCAAGTCAATGCAAGGCACTGGGTTGGTAAGAAGGGCAAGGGAAGGACATGCATGGGTCAGGAAGGCAAAGGAAAAGAAAAGAATGGTCAGCAATGACAAGGAAATGCAAGATTGGGTAGGAAAGGCAAGGCAACGTGGGGGAGGGATAGGCAACACAATGGGTATCTTAACAGGAAATGTCCATGCACAGCAAGGCCAAGAGAAAAGGGGTAGAGAGGTCAAGGTGGGAAATAGGTGTGTGAGTACAGCTAAGAAAGAAGGGAAGAAAGTGTATAGCTCTCGTCTGTGCGTGTGTGTGTGTGTGTGTGTGTGTGTGTGTGAAGTTTGCAGGATGTAAAGCAAAGAAAGCTGTCTCTTGATTGTGGAGTGAATGGATTTTTTAGAACATAAGTGGCAAGGTCCAAGCAACCTTTTCATCCTGGCACATCTGCGTGTGTGAGACATAGCTAGAAACTCCTCCGTTTAGATTCAGACTGCAAGCAGGACATAGAATGTGACGGTGTGAATAGCTGAGAAGGAAAGCACATCACATGAGCATGTTTCAACAGAAGCAGTTTGTGCGAGAAGGAGATGGACGTGTGGGACGTGTGCATATGTCAATGCACTCAGCTGAGAAGCAAAGTGCAATGCCTTGGTGCGTGCTCTGAAAATAAAAGGCTGCAAGGAAAAGGCAAGGGGACAGGTCAGTGAAAATTTTCTGTCCTGGCACATTGAGCACTTTGAAGGTGAACCGCTGTTTGGTTTTACTAAGGACTCGGCGACACGGACAGGATGTGCTTGTCCGTGTAGCTAAGAAGGAAAGTGAGAATCATTGGTACGTTTGGCAGAGCTTGTAGTCTGCGAGGAGAAGGTGACGGCCAGGCCTGACTTTTGGCTGTGGCACTTGTTGCAAGGAAGAAGCTGCTGGATGGTTTAAGCTTTTGGGGATCTGTGAGAGTGAAAGACTACGCTGGTACCTCATTAAACTAATGATTGTTGATCATCTGGCTGAATCTATGACATAAACCAGAAATGAAATTTCCCCCCATTCACCTCAGTTTTTTCACCTTTTCATCCAATAGCCTGAGCCTTTTGGAAGCTGCTGTCAAAGGCCTTGCCTTGAAAGCTAGAAGTGTCTCGGTTCACCCGTTAAGAAACATGAAAAACAGCTCAAGTCAATTTCAGAACTGCACTGAGCAGAGATGGTGTTTCGGTACCTGAAATTACCATTGCGAATAGGTGTAAGAATCACCATTTTATTAGGCAAATATTTGAAATACAGTAGCAGCTTTATCTTTTTGTTGCAATCCTTGGAAGTTTTACTATTTACTGAAGCAGGAAACAGATCAAACATGAGAAGCTTAAGAATCCAAGCTCACTGGCCATTGTGCAATTAGCACTTGATGAATTCAAGGTACCATTGTAACATACAGAATGGCTCTATGCAAGAGAATGGACGTGTTGTCCTTCACAGGGGCAGAAAACCTTTCTACCATGTGAACTTTGGGAGTAATCCATCATGCCTCAGTGTGCTGTGGCTGGTCAGAGTGCTACACGATGGGTCTCTGTGCCCACAGCACTCTCAAGGCTCAAGGCTGCACATAAACTCCCCACCTTACAGACGCACAAGTAAAGCCCACCGGAAATGCAGTTCTCCAGACAGCTTAGTGAAACCAGCTAGGAGTTCCTAGCATCACACTGGGGGCTTCTGTCCACAGATGGCTTTGCTTTTAATCAATCCAGAACAGAGTTGCATTTTTCTAGTCTTTAGCACTACTAAGGTATTTTATGTAAAGTGGCAAGAAAAAATTTGTTTTGACAATGATCAATAACGGAGGGGATAATGTGCCTTTTGCTGCTATCTTCTTTTACAGCTCCATTTTGCTTGCTTTATTCTTGCTTTCTGTCAAAAAAATGCTAGCAAAAGCTCTCCTCAAGTCTTGCTGTGAAGACAGACTGCCAGAAAGGTAGAGAAAGTTCAGCTATTTCCAAGAGCCATGTAGCACGTGTCTTGGTCAATTTCTATGCAGATCCTTTCTTCCAGCAGGACTTTTTTTCACCGTTAGTGCACATTGAACTGAATCCAGTACAAAAGCAGTGACTAGAGGAACCGTTCTCTTTTCATTGGAATGGTGGTAAAAATGCGTATCAAATAAAAGCATTTTAGAGCAGCAGGAAGATTTTCTATGGAGCTAGCAAAGCATAAAAAGATGCATATTTACTGGTTGGGTTCCTTCTGGAATTTACAAGAATTCCCGACAGAAAACACAGCTTAGTAAACTGCAAATCTAAATCACAATATCTAGAAAGGTGACATGCAAAAGAGCAAGAGGAAGAAAAGCAAAAAAAAAACCAAAGGAAGCCAGAAATAAGGCACAACCTCTCCTCCTTTTCTGCTTACTACAGTACCTTAGAAGTACCTTCAAGTGTCGTAACCATCACAGAAGTAGAAAACTGTGCCAAGAAAAATTGTGGAAAACTGTGGAAAACCATTCTATCCCAACAGAAACATAGGGTTTGCTTTCACGGTGATTAAATCTGCATGCAATGTCTACGGTAAGGGTATGTTTTGTATATTCAAAAACAATTGAAAACTATTTCTGAATTGAAGGGACTGCTTTTTGTTTGTTTTGAATTACTTGGCTAAATATGGCGCATGCTAAAATACTGCAGACTTGTGGTTCATTTTAGAGATGCCAACTGCAAAGGAGGGAAGCATTTTGTGCGCTTAAGAAAGTCAAGTATTGGAGAGTGCTTCTGTCACTTCTTAAGAATGCTAGAATATGCCTAAAAGATGCAAGTTGGGGACTTGCAATTAATGAATTATTTGCTGTAAGTAGGTCAAATGACATTAGCTTTCAAAAAGGAAAAGTAGTCTTATTCCACGTGCCAATTCTAAAGTAGATTAATAAGCCGTAAGAAGAAGATGGATATGAAGAGGGATATGACATGAAAGGTTAAGCAACACTGCTGACAGCAAAAGGCTTACCTGCTTCACACAAAGACAGGAGATAAAATGGTATTTTTACACAACCATTGCTATTCAGAGCTTTCCTTGAAAAGTTTCAATGCCAATCATGATAGTAAAATTCTGAGTGACAGTAAAATTAACTCAATCATGAATAAAATGGACTCAAACATGACAGTAAAATTTGCTCCATCATGAGTAAAATTCTTAGTGTGAGCTAAGTACCTTAAGCAAAGGCAGCTCAAGCATAACTGGTATTTGATGGCATAAAAGGCAACTTGGCCTGCCTTTCTCACATCTACTCCATTAAAAAGCTTACTCTGTCTCAGAATCCTTTTGAAGGATACCAATGCAAGCCGTGAAACTGCATGAAAATGATGATTTAAAGAAGGATAGATTAGAAGAATGGAATAATGGTTCGTGTTCTTTTCCTTCCAAATGCTTTGTTTGCCCTTTTAAATTTTTGAAGTTCTTTCCGGCATCACCATGGTAGCACTGCAGCAAGTGTTCGGTTGTAAGCTGTCCATATTGCAAGCTTCTGGACTGCCTTCAGAAAACTTCCCACTGGTTTTGTAGAGAAATCACAAGCAGTAGAGATGACAAAGACTGCAGAAACCTTCTCATCTCCTAGAGCAAGACCATGTCTTTGACCCACTCTTAACTAGACAACTTTCATCAGCCATCAGGGAGTCTCATGTTCAAGAGCTAAGCAGTGACAGCTGTAAATGACAAAAAGCACACTGAAATTCTCTTGGGACTCCAGCAGAGAGCAATGAAGGAGGTTTAATTCACCTTCTTGGGAAGTTCTAAATTGCACGTTAACTTTAGGACAGGAGCTAAGCCATGGTAACCTTTGTTGAGTACGTCTGGTAGACAGAGTTTCCATCACTGCAGAAGGAATGTTATTTAACGCACGTTATCATCTCTAGCTGCTAAGCTGCACTTATTGCAAAGTATCTGCAATGTATTTTACAGGGTGGGCTTTTATGTGTAATCCCTGAGTAACATTCCAGAGAGAAGTATGTTGGGGGGCGGGGCGCAGGGGGTGGGAACGGGATGACACCCCTTACTTTTGACTATTTCAAATAATGGTTCCATTTGAAAGTCAAATAAAGATGTAAAACCTTTCTTTTCTAGACGTATTAGCAGCACAAACTGTACCAGAATTTACGACCCATAACTCTACTGTGGACGCTCTTTCTCTGGACTATTCCTTAAGAAACAAAGTCCTCACTAGAAATAAAACAAAATTAGCCAATATATTGGGCTGGATTAGTTCCAAGGCTCTTTACTAAAGGCCAAACACATGTAATAATAATAACGAGTGGACTAAAAGTTAAATCAATACAGCATTACTCAGTTCAAAGACATCTTGTGTCCTAATGTTCTCACAGAAGACTGTAAAAAACCTCTATTTTTGTGGGTTTGTTTTATCCATTTAGCTGTACCTTTTACTTCTTCCCACTGTATGAGAATGTTTATGACAAGGAAGACCTCATGTAACCTTCTATAAGTAAAGAAAGAGAAGCCAGTAAAGAAAGGCCAAATTGTTAATTGCAGGTGGAAAGAGGGAGGCCAACAAAAGAAAACAAAAGAACAGTTATAATGAAAAGCTCCCCTGTCTTCTGTGAAAAGTAAAGGCATAAACAAGAAAGAACAACTGCAAAATTCTCACTAGAGAAACGCACTTTATCGGGCTCAAGTATTTTGCGATACGTTTCTTGCTGTTTTCTCATGCCAAACATATTCACCATTGAAGGTGTGCCTTTTCTCTTTCTGGAATACAGCTAGGAAGATGGCTGTGTCATTGCTGACAAGCTGCTATTCTCAGAGGTGTCCAGCTGAAAGTCCTAGATCAATTGATTTGCTCTGTCGCTTTGATATGGCATGACTTACAGTTTCAGCACCTGAACTTGCCCAGACCTACAATTCTTTGCCCCTTGAATGGTTAGATAGGCTCCTTGGCAACTGGCATTTGTAAGTACATGGAACTATGCAGAATTTGCACCATGAGATGATGCCAAATGAGTCACGCCGGTAGCTTAACTAGGGCATGCAAGGCAGAGAGAGGGAAATGAGTGCACAAGAAGAGAGTACACAAAGAGAGTACAATCTCCTTTTTTCTGAAACACTGTAGAAATCAAACTGAACACAAATCCTCCTAGGGGTAGTTCGTGCAAAAGACTAAGAGTTCTTTTTGTGTTCACAGGCCTGGAATATTTAGGTTTGGATCACAGCAAAATGCAGATGACAAAATGAGGCCATTCGTCACATCCAGTAAGAAGCAGTATGAAAGAGGAAAGCAGCAGAGAGCGTCAACCCTGCTAAGTAGTCTCAGTATTCTTCTTGACATTAGTCAGAAATTTGAAATGAGTCTCTAATTACAAAGAAGGCAGCAGAAAAGGCAGCGATGACTCCTCTGGCATAGTGTTTCCTAACAGGGATCTTCAAAATGTAAAGATTGTATCATCCTTTCAACTGAAGGACGGTATGAAAACAACAGGAAGGAAATGGCACCAAATGCTAGAAAGACTCTGGGCAGTGTACTTCTAGACAGAAAGGCCACTGATGGAAAACCAACTAAACTGGCACCAATGCAGCAGCATTGTACTAAAGCCAGAAATGTCCAGCGCTTCACTCTCTGCCGTTCCATTCAGATGCACACAGCAGCTCTGCAACATTCTTATTGATCATCTCCTTGGCAAACTGGGAGTGGGGGTCCGTGGTGATGCAGAGTCCCCAGGCAGATGCAAAGGAGAGCTGCTTTCTTGCAAAAACCAGGCTTTTGAAACACTCAGGCCTTTATCAGTTCCATAGCTTTAATCCATAACAAACACAATTCAGCCAACAACCATGCACCAGGCTGTGAACACACGACGGTTCTAGAACTTGTTGATCTACCTCTAATTCATCTGCCTCACCTTCCCACAGTCCTTTTCTACTTAGCCAAAGTAATGGGCCTCAGCCATGATTTTGCAAGGCCTTCCTTTTGTGAGCTTCTAGCTATATGCAGCAGCAAACCACTACTTTCTTCTGTGCCAAGACTTTTGGTAGACAATTTGCATCTGCCCTTCCACTGAAACCTAATGGGGAGAGAAAAACCTGTCGGAGATGTTCAGTCATTCCATTTTCTAGACAGGCCAAATCAAAAGAAAAGCAAGCTATGGGTTTGTGTACTTGCTCTTACAAAACACCTGCTGCCCTCTGACAATAAACTAGCAGAAAACCAGCAAAACTGAGACTTGACGCAAACAACCATTTGAAGGGAAAAATTATGTAATCCGTAAAGACAACACATTTCCAGGTTATCGAGATGCTTGAAATGTCAGCGAAGGCTTGAGAGCAGAGGCTGAACTAATGGGGAAAGGGTAAAAGAATCCCAAGTAAAACATGACCAAAGAGGATTCCAAGAAAAACATAGGCAACTGACCTGTTGAAGCCTTCAGGAAATCAGTGGCTGCTGATTTAGATAGGCCATTCAAGTTAATTTATCCGTTCACCTTCCACTCTTTTTTCACCTGTCAGCATCACAGGGTGAATTGTGACCATGGAATCACAATTATTTGGATTCTGTTCTTAGTTTTAGGAGAAAAGTACAGCAGCTGAAGTACTTGTTACTGATGTGATACCCAGGAACACGGAGTTGGCACATTTCATTCTTGTGCAATCACAACTATCAATACTAAGAGGATAGGACTGGCATCTTTTCATGATGCTTTTCTTGTTTTACAGCATGCTCTGATTCTGGTGAAACTTTTTCATTAGCTTCCCCTTAAAAAGTAGAAAGTCCAATTCAATGTCCCTCCCTTCTGGTGCAGGTATATGATTTGGTTTGTCGAGCCTGAAAATGGAATTGGAACTAGCAGGAATTACTTTGTTTTAAGTGTCCGGTCTCTTCAGACAATCTCAGGTTGATAACAGCCTAGATGCTATTGGCTAAATACTGTTTCCCCCAAGAGCCGCCCCATGCAATTTAATCCTATTTTTTGTAACAAACTCCAGTCATACAAAATCCAGTCATACAAAAGAGGCACAAAGAAGCAGGAAGAATTATTGGGCCATTTAGGGAAGCAAACTTCTCACCTTCTTTTGGAGTGAGCATAATCTGCTAGCTGAAGTAACAAACTTGAGAGCAGAAATCTCCCTACTACTGAGAAGTTGTTGACAAGAGAACCACCTAAGGTCTGTGAAAACTTCCCTTTTCTATTCATTAGTCAAGCCTAGTAGCCTAAAATTTACAGGGTCAATCAAAAACAAATGCTAATCTAGTCAGAGGTCTGTGAAAAGTCCAAAACTAATCGTAGCTCTTCTTAGACAATGGAAATAGAAGCAGAGCTACCAATCTGTTTTCGTTGCAACATATCCCTAAAAGTCATTCCCTTCTATTCATAACTAATATATAGCCACCAGTACAATCAGGAAAAGATGAAACTTACTGATGTCAGCAAGGGAAGGACTTGAAAGAATTATTCCCATTAAGCATTGTCTAGACAGTAACTCTATCATTAAAATCGGAGACTTTGAGTAAGTATCCCTTGTGGGAAATTCAGGACTCCTGGACAACAGACCAAGAGGATTAAGCAAAAGCCATTGATTATTGACATGATGCACTTACACATTCTAACTCTCTTCACACGCAAGTCCCGCATTTCTTATTGGTGCCTTTGTCTTGTCCACGCATTCTGCGTGCACCTCTCAGAAGATGTGTATGGTTACAGTCCAGGTGCTTGGGTCCCTCCATTATCGAGTTCTTGTTGTCTTGGAATTTGGTTTCTCAACTTCTCTTTCTTATTTTAGCATGTCTCATGTCTTAGTAACCTTGATGCATTCTAGAGGGCCCTGAGAAAATTCTGATAAGAACAGTTCCAAGCTGGATGGCTGGTGCACCCTGTAGTCTAAGTGGTTCAGATATATTGCTACAATTCTCCCTTCTTCTTCTTCTTCTTGCACCTACCAGACCCTTTCCACTGTATTTCTTCCAAGAGGCTCACGAGTTTCGTGATGCAGGGAATAAAACAAAGCAATATAATAATGACTACTAGTAATAACAAAGCCCGGGACCAGCGCTTAGCTTCGGAGAGCTCTGTATCTTTGTCTTTAGTGTCTCTTGTCGCCTACATCTAAGGAAAAAGCTTTTTCACAATGTCTCACATGGAGAAACTATGCCAGTACAGAAAACGTCTCCAATCATGTTCTAGAGGTTGTACGGAAGTCTGAAGGGTGTTTAGCAAGAAGCAAAAGAAAGTTTTCCAAAACGCCTTTTATTCAAATCTTAATGTGAATGGAAAAGGCAGGAGAGTGGTAAGGTACTGTTTTCTATCGGTTTGCAAGCTGCGCACATAATCCCAGTGTTGCGCGGCTTCTTTCTTCACCTTTCGGAGCCTGCCACTCTTTCCGGCTCTTTTGATGCAACTCTTAACCAGACAATATCTGTGGGAAAATTTGCAGTGGCAGTAAGCAAGCCCTTCCTGGGAAATCTACTGAAACTGTTCAGAAGTTATTCCCATTCCCTGTTGCTAACCTCTGCTGTCTAGATGTCAGATGTGTTTGGGACCATGTTGAAAGAATTCTAAACAATGTAGTGATGCTGCACTATTGAGTAAATATAGGTCTTTTCCATAGAACTGAGGGAGAATTCTTTCTATTGGTAAAAATGGTAGAAAAAAATGCCAGCATGACAGAAAATAATTACAGTAGAACGAAGATGCCCAGATATTGGAATATGTATCCCAATATAACCAGTTAGATGGTGCCTAGGCCAGTTCTGACCTTCGCTGCTGGGCCACAGGCAGCTCTGCGGCGTTTTACCTCAAAGATACCTTGGCTGGCGGCAGAGTGCAGCAGGGCACAAGACAGGACTCCGTTCTCCTCAGGGGAGAGCTTCTGGCGATGGTGAAGAAAAGAAGGGAGCGGATTCTGCTAGAAGGTAGCCAGATGTTTATTCCATGAGCACAGATATGTCTGCACTGGGCTACTGCTGATAACAGAATAAGGCCACATGGTCTCATTCACATTTTAAGCTCAGGACAGGGGAAGGGGAGGGGACAGGTGAGTCACCAACCAGGTGAAGGGGCAGGGTCTCCAGGTACTAGGGTCACCTATCACACGACGCCTTGCTGGTATGTTAGCCTGATTGACAGGGCACACTCAGCGAGGGGCGAGGGGGAAGGGAGAAGGTAAAACAGGATATTGCAACACACCACAACACCCAGAATTCTTCTTTTGAAGTTACACAGAGTCAATATTTTCTAAAGAAGGTTGTGAAACTTATTAAAAAGTAGTACATTCCACGTGACTGGTGCACAAGTTCATGTTTCCAACTTACAAAAAACATATTATTAGAAGAAAAATGTTCTGCCTTGTAGAAAAGTAACCCGTTAGTAATTTTATTAAAGGTAGGATTAGATCAAGTATTCCTACAAGACAGTAGTAGTACTACGAAAAGCCTTTTGGTGTCTATTGAACTACAGGAAACTTGAGAAAACAGAAGAGTGTCTTTCCCTGCTGCAAGCTGTACTTCCTATTTGCTAGTGCTGCTTCAACATTGTTGAAAGAAAACTTGTCAAAATAAGACTATTGTATACAAGCAACTGTAACTACACATTCCGTTCCAGCTAGTTTAACCTAGCAAGTGAGTCACACACTCTAGTTGAATATTCTAATGCATAGATGGAGTATATCGTCACTAATAAATGGGGACTTGGGACAAAGGAGCATATGCAGATGAATTTCAGGGAAGGAAATTATTGGAGAGTTAACTGCAGTCCCTTGACTTCACGAGAAATGATGTCCGGTAATCCCAACCAGAAACAAGTAGAACTCCATTTTCAAATGGGTTGCATATATGGTCCTCTGTTTTTCCTAGATGAAGAAACTATGATTTGAATCAAATTTCAAAATGGTATGGCTAAAGACCTTAGATGGCTCCAATTTTTATTTTTTTTCCAGAAACAATTATCTCAAAACCTCTTTAAAGCTGACTTTTTCCATTAAGATGCCATATTTTAAAAGAGCATCTTGTCATTTAACAGGGTATTGCAAACATAATTTAGAAATTTAGACTAAAAGTAACACTTTTCCTAGTAATCTTTTAATTTTTTTTTTTTTTTTTTTTTTTTTTTTAGCTCAGTGCTAACATAGGCAGCACAGAAGAGAACGGACCACAGCTTTTTCTGGAGCATCTTGAAAAAAACCCCTAGCTTATGTCCTCAGCATTCACTTCACCAAAATACCTAATGCTGAAGAAAAGTTTGTGAAAGCATTACTAGTAGTGTGCGCATTCAGGGGCCTGAGGCTGGCTCCTGAAATTCAGCACTACACAGGATGGTTCCCCAACCCAAGCTGGCACCACCACTTGGATTTCAGCCTGGTTTGACAGTGCCAAGTTGCTCCTGCAATCTGCCATCAAGAACCAGAGCAGGTGAGGTTTGTTTGCCAGGGTAAAGGGCCGAGGTTTTATTTCGGGGGCCTAAGGCTGGAGTGGTCGGCTGGCTCTTGAAATTCCGCAATATGCAGGATGGTTCCCAGACCCAAGCTGGCACCAGTGCCAACGTGGGCTGGTTTGACAGTGCCAAGTGTCTTCTGCAATCTGTCATCAAGAACCGAGGCCGATGAGTTTAGTTAGCCAGGGAAAAGGGATGCCATTTCTGTTTGGGGGCCTGTGGCCAGGAGTGCCCGGCTGGCTAGTGAAATTCTGCAATACACAGGATGGCTCCCCGACCCAAGCTGGCACCATTGCTAAGTTGGGCTGTTTTGACATTGTCAAGTGGCTCCTGCAATCTGCCATCAAGAACCGGGAAAGGTGAGTTTAGTTTGCCACGGAAAAGAGACGAGGTGTGTGTTCAGGGGCCTGTGACCGGGAGTGGCCAGCTGGCTCCTGAAATTCCGCAATACGCAGGATGGCCCAGACCCAAGCTAGCACCAGTGCCAAGTTGGGCTGGTTTGATAGTACCAAGTGGCTCTTGCAATTTTCCATCAACAACCAGGGCAGGTGAGTTTAGTTTGCCAAGGAAAAGAGCTGAAGTTTGTGTTTGGGGGCATGTGGCTGGAGAGGTTGGCTAGATGCCGAAATTCCACAATACACCGAACGGTTCCCAGAACCTAGCTGGCACCAGTACCAAGTAGGTCTTGTTAGACAGTGCCAAGTGGCTCCTGCAATCTGCCATGAAGAACCAAGTCTGGTGAGTTTTGATTGCCAGGAAACAAGAGCGAGTTTCTTATTCTGTGGCCTGTGTCCGGAGTGGCTGGCTGGAACCTGAAATTCCGCAGTATGCAGGATGGTTCCCAGACCCAAGCTGGCTAACAAGTCCAGCTTAATTGATGGTGCCAAGTGGCGCCTGCAATCTGCCATCAAGGGCCGGTGGAGGTGAGTTTTGTTTGCCAGGATAAAGGAGCGATGTTTTCATTTAGGGGCCTGTGCCATGAAGAACCAAGGCAGGTGAGCTTTGTTTGCCAGGAAAAAGGAGCAAGGGTTCTATCAGGAGGCCTGTAGCCGGAGAAGCTGTCTGGCTCCTTAAATTCGGCAATATGCAGGATGGTTCGCAGACCCAAGCTGGCACCAGTGTCAAGTCGGGCTGGTTTGACAGTGCCAAGTGTCTCCTGCAATCTGCAAACAAGATCGGGGGCAGGTGAGTTTTCTTTTCCAGGGAAAATGGAGCCAAGGTTTCATCCAGGGGCCTGTAGCTGGAGTGGCCAGCTGGCTCCTGAAATTCCAGATTACGCAGGATGGTTCCCAGACCGAAGCTGGCAAACTGCCAAGTCGGGCTGGTTTAACAGTTGCGAGTGGCTCCTGCACTCTGCCATCAAGAACCGGGACTGGTGAGTTTTGTTTGCCATGTTTTATGAGCGAGACTTTTTCTCGGGGGCCTGTGGCCGAAGTGGCGTTCTGGCTCCTGTAATTCAGCAATACGCAGGATGGTTCCTACACCCAAGCTGGCCACTGTTGCAGTTCGCTTTAATAGCCTGTTTTAAACTTCCAGGTCCCTTCCCCAGGTGTGCCAATACCCCTCTTCCCCTTGCCCCCTCACCCCCTGCTGGGCTGTCAATCAGTTTTAACATTCCAGCAAGGCGTCGTGTGGTTCGTCACTTTCAAAGGATGCCCCTCAGGCCCAGAGGTCATTGGTCTGTCTAGGTGTCATGCTCCCCTGAGACCCCGCCCCTCCCACCTGATTGGTGGCTCACCTGTCCCCTCCCCTCCCCCCTGCCCTGGGAGCTTAAAAGGTGAATCAGACCACGCAGTCGGTATTCTGTTGGAGCTGTTGCCAAGATTTAGACCTGTGTGACCATGGAATAAAGCTCTGGATATTAAACCCTCCAGCAGAATCCATCTCCTTTTCCTCCTTACCATTCGCCTGAAGCTTTCCTCCTGAGGTAAATGGAGTTCCTATCAAGCCTGGACTTTTTCAGCTGCCCAGCTGCAATCACCAGCAAGCTAAAGGTATCTCTGGGGTGATACACCACAGCTGCCGCCTTTGGCCCAGCAGCAAGGGTCAGACTGGCCCAGGCACAATCTAACTGGTAATATTGGGATTCATATTCCAATAGGCCACAGTGCCAAGTCAGGCTGGTTTGACAGCACCAAGTGGCTCATGTTATCTGCCATCAAGAACCAGGGATGGTGAGGTTTCTTTGTGTGGAAAAAGGTGCGAGGCTTTTATCCAGGGGCCTGTTGCCCGAGTGGCTGGCTGGCTCCTGAAATTCCGCAATACGCAGGATGGTTCCCAGGCCCAAGCTGGCAAGAGTGTCAAGTTAGGCTGTTTAGATGGTGCCAAGTGTCTCCTGCTATCTGCCATCAAGAACTGGGGATGGTGAGTTGTGTTCGCCAGGAAAAAGGAGCAAAGGAGCAAAGTTTTAATTCGGGTCCTGTGACCTTAGTGGCTTTTTCATGCAACGAGTATTGTCCCGGTCGAAGAACATTGTGCCACTCACAGAGCATTTTGCGGCTCGCGGTGCACTTCAGAGCTTGGCTTCTCCCAAAAGCCTCCCGTCACTGGCGCTTAGCTTCGGACAGCTCTGTATCTTCTTCTTTAGCGTCTCCTGTCGCATATATTGAAGCAAAAAGCTTTTTCACTATGTCTCGCAAGGAGAAATTGTGCCAGTTCAGAAAACACGTCCGATTATGCTCTAGAGGCTGCATGCAGGTCTGCAGACTGTTTTGCAAGAAGCAAAAGAAAGTTGTCCAAAACTGCTCCCATTCAAATTTTAATGTTAATGGAAAAGGCAGGAGAGTGGGGAGGTATGCTTTTCTATCAGTTTACCACCTGTGCACAGAATCCCAGTGTTGTGCAGCTTTGTTGTTTGCCTTTTGGATTCTGCCTCTCTCTCCATCTCCCGGAGGCAAAGAAATGGATTCTTTGGGTGATGAGCGTTGTGCTGGTAGAAGAGCATTGTGCCGGTCGCAGAGCATGGAGCCGGTCAGGTGCCCTCCGGAGCACAGCTTCTGCCGAAAGACGCGCAAGACAAGTGCATAGCTTTGGAGAGCTCTGTATCTTTGTCTGTAGCATCTCAAGTCGCCTACATCTAAGCAAAAAGTTTTTTCACAGTGTCTCACAAGGAGAAACTGTGCCTGTTCAGAAAACATGTCAGGTCGTGCTCTAGAGGTTGCATGCAGGTCTGCAGAGTATTTTGCAAGAATCAAAAGAAAGTTGTCCAAAACTTCTTCCATTCGAATATTAATGTGAATGGAAAGTGCAGGAGAGTGGCAAGGTACCGTTTTCTATCAGTTTGCAAGTTGCACACACAATCCCAGTCTTGTGTGGCTCTGTTGTTTGCCTTTTGGAAGCTGCCGCTCTCTCCGTCTCCCGGAGGTGATGAAGCAACTTCTTCGCGCAAAGAGCATTGTGCTGGTAGAAGAGCATTGTGCCAGTCGCTGAGCATGGTGCTGGTCATGGTGCGCTCCGGAGAGCGGATTCTGCTGAAAGACGCCCGGGACAAGGGCATAGCTTCGGAGTGCTCTGTATCTTCGTCTGTAGCGTCGCTAGTAGCCTACATTTAAGCAAAAAGCTTTTCCACTAGGTCTTGCAAGGAGAAAATTTGCCTGTTTAGAAAACATCTCGGATCGTGTTCTAGAGGTTGCATGAAGGTCTGCAGAGTGTTTTGCAAGAAGAAAAAGAAAGTTGTCCAAAACACCTTCCATTCGAAAGTTAATGTGAATGGAAAAGGCAGGAGAGTGGCAAGGTACCGTTTTCTATCGGTTTGGTAGCTGTGCACCCAATCCCAATGTTGTGCAGCTTCGTTGTTTGCCTTTCGGAAGCTGCCGCTCTCTCCATCTCCTGGAGGTGAAGAAGTGGCTTCTTCGCGGGAAGAGCATGGTGCCGGTCGAAGAGCATGGTGCCAGTCTAGGTGCTCTCCGGAGTGCGGCTTCTGCCGAAATATGCCCGTGACTGGCACTTAGCTTTGGAGAACGCCGTATCTTCGTCTTTAGGGTCACTTGTCGCCTACATCTAAGTAAAAAGCTTTACCACTATGTCTGGCAAGGAGAAACTGTGCCTGTTCAGAAAACATCTCCAATCTTGCTCTAAAGGTTGCATGGAGGTCTGCAGAGTGTTTTGCAAGAAGCGAAAAAAAGTTGTCCAAAACTCCTTCCATTCAAATTTTAATATGTTTGTAAATTGGAGGAGAGTGGAAAGGTACTGTTTTCTATCAGTTTGGTAGCTGGGCACACAATCACAGTGCTGTGCAGCTTCGTTGCTCCCCTTTCAGAAGCTGCCGGTCTCTCCATCTCCCAGAGGAGAAGAACCGGCATCTTGGCATTGTGCCAGTTGATGGGCATGGTACTGGCTGCGGCACAATCCGGAACTCCTGTAATCTGCCATCAAGAACCAGGCCAAGTGAGTCTAGTTTGCAAGGAAAAAGGAGCAAGGTATTTATTCGGGGGCACTTGGCTGGGAGTGGCCGGATGGCCCCTGAAATTTCAAAATACGCAAGATGGTTCCCAATCCCAAGCTGCCACCAGTTGCAACTGGGGCTGGTTGGACAGTGCCAAGTGGCTCCTGCAATCTGCCATAAAGAACCAGGGCTGGTGAGTTTTTTTGCCTGGGAAAATGGGCCCCCATTTCTATTTGGGGACCTGGGGCTGAGAGTGGGGGGCTGGTTCCTGAAATTCCGCAATGCGCAGGATGGTTCCCAGACCCAAGCTGGCACCAGTGCCAAGTCGGGTTGGTTAGACAGTGCCAAGTGGCCCCTGCAATTGGCCAACAATTGTCCGGGAATCCGGGACAGAGGAGTTTTCTTTTCAAATGATAATGGCCAAGGTTTGAGTTCAGGGGCCTGTGGCTCAGAGCGACCACCTGGCTCCTGAAATTCCACAATAAGCAGGATGGTTCCCAAACACAAGCTGGCACCAGTGCCAAGTTGGGTTGGTTTGACAGTGCCAAGTGTCTCTTGCAATCGGCCATCAAGAACCGGGGATGATGAGTTTTGTTTGCCAGTAAAATGCAGTGAGGTTTTTATTGGGATGCCTATGGCTTGACTGCCTGGCTGGCTCCTGAAATTCGACAATGCGCAGGATGGTTCCCAGACCCAAGCTGGCCTCAGCGCCAAGTCAGGCTGATTGGAAAATGCGAAGTGGCTCCTGGAATCTGCCATCAAGGTCCAGAGATGGTGAGTTTAGTTTTCCAGGGAAAATGGGCCAGCATTTCAGTTTGGGGGACTGTGGCCGGAGTGGCCAGCTGGCTCCAAATTTTCCACAACATGCAGGGTCGTTCCCATATCTAAGCTGGCACCAGTGACAAGTCGTGCTGGTTTGACAGTGCCAAATGGCTCCTGCAATTGGCCATCAAGAACTGGGGATTGTGAGTTTAGTTTTCCTGGGAAAATGGGCCAGCATTTTTTTGGGAGCCTCCTTCTGGAGTGGCCGGCTGGCTCCTGAAATTCTGCAATACGCAGGAAGGTTCCCAGACACAAGCTGACTCCAGTTTCAACACGGGTTGGTTTGACAGTGCCATGTGGATCCTGCAATCTGCCATCAAGAACCCGGCATGGTAAGTTTTGTTTGCCAGGAAAAATGGGCCACCAATTCTGTTTCAGATCCTGTGGCCAGAGTAGGCTGCTGGCTCCTGAAAATCAACTGTACGCAGGACGGTTCCCAGACCCAAGCTGACGCCAGTTGAAATTCAGGCTGGTTTGACAGTGCCAAGTGGCTCTTGAATTCTGCCATCCAGAGGTTGGGCTGGTGAATTTTGTTTGAGAGTGAAAAGGGCCAATATTTTTGTTTGGGGGCCTGGGGTTCGGAGTGTCTGGCTGGCTCCCGAAATTCCACGATACGCAGGGTGGTTCCCAGACCCAAGCTGGCACCAGTGCCATCTCAGACAAATTAGACAATGCCAAGTGGTTCCTGCAATCTGCCATCCAGAACCAGTGAAGGTGAGTTTTGTTTGCCAGGGAAAAGGCCAAAAGATTTTGTTTGGGGGCCTGAGGCTGGGTGTGGCCGGATGGCTCCTGAAATTCCACGATACGCAGGATGGTTTCCAGACCCCAGCTGGCACCAGTGCAAAGTCGAGCTGGTTTGACAGTGCCAAGAGGCTCCTGCAATCTGCCACCCAGAAACGTGGCAGGTGAGTTTTCTTTGCCAGGGAAGTGGATCTCACTTTTTACTTGGGGGCCTGAGGCTATGTGTGGCCGGCTGGCTACTGAAATTCCACGATACGCAGGATGGTTCCCAGACCCAAGCTGGCACCAGTGCCAAGCCAGACTGGTTTGACAGTGCCAAGTGGCTCCTGGAATCTGCCATCCTGAAGCGCAGAAGGTGAGTTTTTTTTGCCAGGGAAAAGGGCCGAAATTTGTCTTTCGGGGCCTGTGGCTAGGTGTGGCTTGCTGGCTCCTGAAATTCCATGATAAAGATGATGGTTCCAAGACCCAAACTGGAACCTGTGCCATCTAAGGCTGGTTTGACAGTGCAAAGTGGCTCCTGCAATCTGCAATCCAGTACCGGGAAGGTGAGGTTTTCTTTGACAGGGAATAGGGCCGAGGTTTGTGTTTGGGGGACTGTGGCCGGGAGTGGCCGGCTGGCTCATGAAATTCCACAATACACAGGATGATTCCCAGACCCAAACTGGCACCAGTGCCAAGCTAGGCTGGTATGTCTGTGCCACGTGGCTCCTGCAATCAGCCATCCAGAAGTGGGGCAGGTGAGTTTTGTTTGCAGGGATGAGGGATGATTATTTTATTTGGGAGCCTATGGCCGGGAGTGGCCGGCTGGCTCCTGAAATTCCATGATACACAGGATGGTTCCCAGACCCAAGCTGGCACCAGCACCATCTCAGGCTGGTTAGACAATGCCAAGTGGCTCCAGCAATCTGCTATCCAGAACCAAGGCAGGTGAGTTTTGTTTGCCAGGGAAAAGGGCGGAGGGTTGTGTTTGGGAGCCTGAGACTGGGTGTGGCCGGCTGGCTCCTGAATTTCCACGATAGTCAGGATGGTTTCCAGACCCCAGCTGGCATCAGTGCAAAGGCAGGCTGGTTTGACAGTGCCAAGTAACTACTGCAATCTGCCATCCAGTACCGGGGTTGGTGAATTTTGTTTGCCAGGGAAAAGGCCCAAGGATTGTGCTTGAGGCTGTGTGTCTAGGTGTGGTCTGCTGGCTCCTGAAATTCCATGATAAAGATGATGGTTCCAAGACCCAAGCTGGAACCAGTGCCATCTAAGGCTGGTTTGACAGTGCAAAGTGGCTCCTGCAATCTGCCATCCAGAACTGAGAAAGGTGAGTTTTGTTTGCCAGCGAAAAAGGCCGAGGTGATTGTGAGAGAGCCTGTGGCCTGGAGTGCCCAGGTGGCTCCTGAAATTCCATGATAGGCAGGATGGTTTCCAGACCCCAGCTCGTATCAGTGCCAAGTTCACCTAGTTTGACAATGCCAAGTTGCTCCTGCAATCTGCAATCCAGAACTGGAGCAGGTGAGGTTTTTTTTGCAGGGAAAGGACTGATTGTTTCATTTTGGGAGCCTGTGGCCTGGAGTAGCCAGCTGTATCCTGAAATTCCATGATATGCAGAATGGTTTCCACACCCAAGTTGGCACCAGTTCCTAGTCGGGCTTGTCTTACATTGCCAAGTGGCTCCTGCAATCTGCCATATAGAAGCAGGGAAGGTGAGTTTTGTTTGACAGGGAAAGGGCCCGAGTTTTGTGTTTGGGGGCATGAGGCTGGGAGTGGCCTGATGGCTACTGAAATTCCAGGACACTCAGGATGATTCCCAGAACGAAGCTGGCATCAGTGCCAAGTCTGGCTGATTTCACAGTGCCAAGTGGCTCCTGCAATCTGCCATCCAGAACCGGGACAGGTGAGTTTTCTTTGCCAGGGGAAAGGGTCGAAGATTTTGTGTCCTGGAGGCCGGGAGTGGCCGGCTCGCTCCTGAAATTCCACGATACGCAGGGTGGTTCACAGACCCAAGCTGGCACCAGTGCCATCTCAGAAAAATTAGACAATGCCAAGTGGTTCCTGCAATCTGCCATCCAGAACCAGGGAAGGTGAGTTTTGTTTGCCAGGGAAAAGGGCCGAGGTTTGTGTTCAGGGGCCTGTGGTAGGGAGTGGCCGACTAGATTCTGGAATTCCACGATATGCAGGATGGTTCCCAGACCGAAGATGGCAGCAGTGCCAAGTCGGACTGATTTTACAATGCCAATTGCCTCCTGCAATCTGCTATCCATAAGCAGGGCCGGTGAGTTTTGGTTGCCAGAGAAAAGGGCTGTGGATTGTATTTGGGGGCATGCGGCTGGGAGTGCCCTGCTGGCTCCTTCAATTCCATTATAAAGATGATGGTTCCCTGACCCAAGCTGGAGCCCGTGCCAAGCTGGGATGGTTTGACAATGCCAAGTGGCTCCTTCAGTCTGCCACCCAGAAGCGGGGCAGGTGAGATTTTTTGCCAGGGAAATGGGCCAAGGTTTGTGTTTGGGGTCCTGTGGCAGGGCGTGGCCGGGTGGCTCCTGCAATTCCACAGTATCCAGGATGGTTCCCAGACCCAAGCTGGCACAAGTGCCTAGTCAGGCTGGTTTGACAGTGCCAAATGGCTCCTGCAATCTGCCATCCACAACCGGGGCCGGTGAGTTTTGTTTGCCCGGGAAAAAGTCCGAGGTCTGTGTGTGCGGGCCTGTGGCCAGGAGTGGCCGGCTGGCTCCTGAAATTCCACGATAGGCAGGATGGTTCCCAGACCCAAGCTGGCACCAGCGACATCTAAGGGTTGTTACACTATGTGAAGTGGCTCCTGCAATCTGCCATCCCGAAGTAGGGCAGGTGAGTTTTGTTTGCCAGGGAAAAGGGCCGAGGTTTGTGTTTGGGGGCCTGTGACCTGGAGTTCCTGGCAGGCTCCTGAAATTCTGCGATACGCAGGGTGGTTCCCAGACCCAAACTGGCACCAGTGCCAACTCAGGCTGGTTTGACAGTTCCTAATGGCTCCGGCAATCTGCCCTCCAGAAGCGGGGCAGGTGACTGTTGTTTGCCAGGGAGGAGGACTGATTATTTTATTCGGGAGCCTGTGGTCAGGAGTGGCTGGATGACTCCTGAAATTCAACAATACGCAGGATGGTTCCCAGACGCACGCTGGTACCAGTGCCATCTATGGCTGGTTTGACAGTGCCAAGTGGCTCCTGAATCTGCCCTCCAGAAGCAGGGCAGGTGGCTATTCTATGCCAGGGAGGAGAAAAGATTAATTTATCCTGTGGCCGGGAGTGGCCTGCTGGCTCCTGAAATTTCACGATAGGCAAGATGGTTCCCACACCCAAGCTGGCACCTGTGCCTAGACGGGCTTGTCTTACAGTGCCAAGTGGCTCCTGCAATCTGCCATCCAGTACCGGGGAAGGTGAGTTTTGTTTGCCAGGGAAAAGGGCCGAGGTTTGTGTTTGGGGTCCTTTGTCCTGGAGTTCCTGGCAGTCTCCTGAAATTCTATGATACGCAGGGTGGTTCCCAGACCCAAGCTGACGCCAGTGCCAACTCAGGCTGGTTAGACAGTACCAAATGGCTCCTGCAATCTGCCCTCCAGAAGCGGGGTAGGTGACTATTCTTTCTAGGGATGAGGACAGATTATTTTATTCAGGAGCCTGTGGCCGGTAGTGGCCTGCTGGCTCCTGAAATTCCAGGATACGCGGGATGGTTCCCAGACCAAGCTGGCACCAGTGCAAAGCTGAGCTGGTTTGACAGTGCCAAGCAGCCCCTGTAATCTGCCATCCAAAAGCGGGGCCAGTGAATTTTGCTAGCCAGGGAAAAGGGCCAAGGTTTGTGTTTGGGGTCCTGTGGCTAGGCATGGCCTGTTGGCTCCTGAAATTCCATGATAAAGCTGATGGTTCCCAGACCCAAGCTGGTACCAGTGCGATATCAAGTTGGTTTGACAGTGCCAAGTGTCTCCTGCAATCTGCCATCCACAACCGGGGCCGATGAGTTTTGTTTGCCTGGGAAAAAGTCCGAGGTCTGTGTGTGCGGGCCTGTGGCAGGGAGTGGCCAGCTGGCTCCTGAAATTCCACGATATGCAGAATGGTTCCCAGACCCAAGCTGGCATCAGTTCAAAGTCAGGCTGGTTTGACAGTGCAATGTGCCTCCTGCAATCTGCCATCCAGAACCGGGGCAGGTGAGTTTAGTTTGCGAGGGAAAAGGGCCCGAGGTGGTTGTTCGGGAGCCTGTGGTCTGGAGTGGCCGGCTGGCTCCTGAAACTCTACAATAGGCAGGATGATTTCAAAACCCAAGATGGCACCAGTGCCAAGTCGGGCTAGATTGACATTGCCAGGAGGTTCCTGCAATCTGCCACCCAGAAACGCGGCAGGTGAGTTTTGTGTGCCAGGGAAGAGGATCCCACATTTTATTTGGGGGTCTGAGGCTATGTGTGGCTGGCTGGCTCCTGAAATTCCACGGTACGCAGGATGGTTCCCAGACCCAAGCTGGCACCAGTGCTAAGTTGGGCTGGTTTGACAGTGCCAAATGGTTCCTGCAATCTGCCTTCCTGAAGCGAGGCAGGTGAGTTTTGTTTGCCAGGGAGGAGGACTGATTATTTTATTTGGGAGACTGTGGCCAGGTTTGGCCGGCTGGCTCCTGAAATTCCACAATACGCGCGATGGTTCCCAGACCCAAGCCGGCCTGCTTTGACGGTGCCAAGGGCTCCTGCAATCCTCCATCCTGTAGCAGGGCCGGTGAGTTTTGTTTGCCAGGGAACAGGGCCGAGGTCTGTGTGTGGGGGACTGTGGCTGGGAGTGGCTGGATGGCTCCTGAAATTCCACAATACACAAGATGGTTCCCAGACCCAAGCTGGCACCAGTGCTAAGTTGGGCTGGTTTAGCTGTGCCACGTGGCTCCTGCAATCTGCCATCCAGAGGTGGGGCCGGTGAATTTTTCTTGCCAGTGAAAAGGGCCAAGTTTTGTGTTTCGGGGCCTAGGGCCGGGAGTGTCTGGCTGGCTCCTGAAATTCCACGATATGCAGGGTGATTCACAGACCCAAGCTGGCACCAGTGCCATCTCAGGCTGGTTAGACAATGCTATGTGTCTCCTGCAATCTGCCACCCAGAAACGCGGCAGGTGAGATTTGTATGCCAGCAAAAAGTGCCGAGGTTTGTGTTCGGGGGCTGGAGGCCGGGAGTGGCCGGCTCGCTCGTGAAATTGCACACTACGCAGGGTCGTTTCCAGACCCAAGCTGGCACCAGTGCCTAGTCGGGCTTGTCTTACAGTGCCAAATGGCTCCTGCAATCTGCCATCCAGAACCGGGGCAGGTGAGTTTTGTTTGCCAGGGAAAAGGCCCGAGGTGATTGTGCGAGAGCCTGTGACCTGGAGTGCCCTGGTGGCTCCTGAAATTCCACGATAGGCAGGATGGTTTCCAGATCCCAGCTGGCAACAGTGCCAAGTCGGGCTGGTTTGACAGTGCCACGTGGCTCCCGCAATCTGCCACCCAGAAATGCGGCAGGTGAGTTTTGTTTGCCAGGGAAGAGTATCCCACCTTTTATTTAGGGGCCTGAGGGTGTGTGGCCGGCTGGCTCCTGAAATTCAATGTCACGCAGGATGGTTCCCAGGCCCAAGGTGGCAGCAGTGCCATCCTAGCCTGGTTTGACAGTGTCCAGTGGCTCCTGCAATCTGCCACTCAGAAGTGGGGCAGGTGAGTTTTGTTTTCCAGGGGAAAGGCCTAAGGTTTGTGTTTGGGGGCCTGTCGCTGGGTGTTGCCATTTGGCGCCTGAAATTCCACAATAAACAGGATGGTTCCCACACCCAAGCTACAACCAGTGCAATCTTAGGCTGGTTTGACAATGCCAAGTTGCTCCTGCAATTAGCCATCCAGAAACATGGCAGGTGAGTTTTGCTTTCCAGGGAAAAGGGCCGAGGTTTGTGGTCAGGGGCCTATGGCCGCAAGAGGCTGGCTGGGTCCTGAAATTCCACGATAAACAGGATGGTTCACAGACCCAAGGTGGCACCAGTGCCAAGTTGGGCTGGTTTGACAGTGTCAAGTGCCTCCTGCAATCTGCCATCCAGAGGCGGGGCCGGTGAATTTTGTTTGCCAGGGGAAAGGGTCGAGGTTTGTGTTTGGGGGCCTGTGGCTAGGAGAAGCCTGATGACTCCTTTTATTCCATGATGAAGAAGATAATTCCAAGACCCAAGCTGGCAGCAGTGCCAAGTTGGTCTGGTTTCGCAGTGCCAAGTGGCTCCTTCAATATGCCATCCAGAAACAGGGTAGGTGAGTATTTTTTGCCATGGAAAAGGGCCGAGGTTTGTGTTTGGGGGCCTGAGGCAGGGAGTGGCCGGCTGGATCCTGAAATTCCACTATATGCAGGATGGTTCCAAGCCCTAAGATTGCCAAGTCGGGCAGGTTTGACAGTGTGAAGTGGCTCCTTGCAATCCGCCATCCAGAACCGGGTCATGTGACTTTTGTTTGCCAGGGAAGAGTACCGAATATGTTAGTCGGGAGCCTGTGGCAGGGAGTGGCCGGCTGCGTCCTGAAATTCTATGATACGCATGATTGTTCCCAGACCCAAGCTGTCGCCAGTGCCAAGTCGGGTAGGATTGACTGTGCCAAGTGGCTCCTGCAACCTGCCATCCAGAACCAGGTCATATGACTTTTGTTTGCCACGGTAATAGACTGATTATTTTATTCGAGAGCCTGAGGCCGGGAGTGGCTTGTTGGCTCCTGAAATTCCACGATACCCAGTATAGTTCCGAGACCCAATCTGGCTCCAGTGCCATCTCAGGCTGCTTTGACAACGCCAAGTGGCTCCTGCAATCTGCCATCCTAAACCAGGGCAGGTGAGTTTTGTTTTCCAGGGGAAAGGCCCAAGATTTGTGTTTGGGGGCCTGTTGTTGGGTGTGGCCGTTTGGCCCCTGAAATTGCACAATAAACAGTATGGATCCCAGACACAAGCTGATACCTGTGCCATCTCAGGCTGCTTTGACAATGCCAAGTGACTCCTTCTGCCATTCAGAACCGGGGCGGGTGAGTTTGGTTTGCGAGGGAAAAGTGCTGAGGTTTCTGTTTGGGGGCCTGTGGGCGGGAGTGGCCGGCTGGCTCCTGAAATTCCACGATACGCAGGATGGTTCCCAGACCCAAGCTGGCATCATTGCCAAGTCAGGCTGGTTTGACAGTGCCAAGTTGCTCCTGCAATCTGCCACCCAGAAACGCAGCAGGTGAGTTTTGTTTGTCCGGGAGGAGGATCCCACATTTTATTAGGTGGTCTGAGGCTAAGTGTGGCCGGCTAGCTCCTGAAATTCCACAATACGCAGGATGGTTCCCAGACCCAAGCTACAACCAGTGCCATCCTAGGCTGGTTTGACAATTCCAAGTGGCTCCTGCAATCTGCCATTCAGAAACATGATTGGTGAGTATTGTTTGCCAGGGAAAAGGGCCGAGGTTTGTGTTCGGGGGCCCATGGCAGGGAGATGCTTGCTGGGTCCTGAAATTCCATGATAAACAGGATGGTTCACAGACCCAAGCTGGCACCAGTGCCAAGTTGGGCAAGTTTCACAGTGCGAAGTGGCTCCTGCAATCTGCCATCCAGAATCTGCGTATATGATTTTTGTTTGCCATGAAAGAATACCGAATATGTTATTTGGGGGCCTGTGGCAGGGAGTGGCCGTCTGGCTCCTGAAATTCCATAATATGCAGGATGGTTCCCAGACCCAAGCTGGCATCAGTTCAAAGTCAGGCTGCTTTGACAGTGCCAAGTAACTCCTGCAATCTGCCATCCAGTACCGGGGCTGTTGATTATTTTTTGCCAGGGAAAAGCCCCAAAGATTTTGTTTGGGGGCCTGAGGCTCTGTGGCCAGCTGGGTCCTGAAATTTAATGACATGCAGGATGGTTCCCAGGCCCAAGGTGGCAGCAGTGCCATCTTAGGCTGGTTTGACAGTTTCAAGTGGCTCCTGCAATTTGCCACCCAGAGCCGGGGCAGGTGTGTTTTATTTGCCAGGACAACGGCCCAATATTTCTTTTTCGGGGCCTGTGCCCGGGTGTGGCCGGATGGCGCCTGAAATTCCACAATAAACAGGATGGTTCCCAGACCGAATTTTGTACCTGTGCCATCTCATGCTGGTTTGACAATGATTGGTGACTCCTTCAATCTGCCATTCAGAACCGGGGCAGGTGAGTTTTGCTTGCCAGGGAAAATTCTCGAGGTTTTTGTTCAGGGGCCTGTGAGCGGGAGTGACGGTCTCGCACCTGAAATTCCACAATATGCAGGATGGTTCCCACACCCAAGGTGCAGCAGTGCAAAGTCGGGCTAGTTTGACAGTGCCTAGTGTTTCCTGCAATCTTTCATCCATAAGCGTGGCAGGTGAGTTTTCTTTGCCCGGAAAATAGGCCAAAGTTTCTACTTGGGGCCTCGTGCCGGGAGTGCCCTGCTGGCTCCTGAAATTCTACGATATGCAGGGTGGTTCCCAGACCCAAGCTGGCACCAGTGCCAACTCAGGCTGGTTTGACAGTGCCCAGTGACTCCTGCAATCTGCCACCCAGAAGCGGGGCAGGTGAGTATTTTTTGCCATGGAAAAGGGCCGAGGTTTTTGTTTGGGGGCCTGAGGCTGGGAGTGGTCGGCTGGCTCCTGAAATTCCACGATACGTGGGATCGTTCCCAGACCCAGGCTTGTACCTGTGCCATCTTGAACTGGTTTCACAGTGCCAAGTGGCTTCTGCAATCTGCCATACAGAACCGGGGTATGTGACTTTTTTTTTTCCAGGGAAGATTACCGAATATGTTATTTGGGGGCCTGTGGCTGGGAGTGGCCGGTTTGCTCCTGAAATTCCACAATATGCAAGATGGTTCCCAGACCCAAGCTGGTACCAGTACTAACTTGGGCTGGTTTGACAGTGCCACATTTCTCCTTCATTACTCAGTTCAAAACATCTTGTGTCCTAATGTTGTCACAGAAGACTGTAAAAACCTGTCTATTTTTGTGGGTTTGTTTTAACCCTTTAGCTGTACCTTCTACTTCTTTCCAATGTATGAGAACAGTGATGATAAGGTTGGATGACCGCATGTAAACTTCCAGAAGTAAAGAAAGAGAAGCCAGTAAAGAAAGGCAAATTTGTTAATTGCAGGTGGAAAGGGGGAGGCCAACAAAAGAAAACAAAAGAACAGTTATAATTAAATGGTCCCCTGTCTTCTGTGAAAAGTTAAAGGTACAGACAAGAAAGAACAAGTGCAAAATTCTCACTAGAGAAACGCACTTGATCTGACTAAAGTATTTTGCGGTACATTTCTTGATGTTTTCTCATGCCAAAGGTATTAACCATTGAAGGTGTCCCTTTCCTTTTTCTGGAATACAGCTAGGAAGATGGCTGTGTCATTGCTGACAAGCTGCTATTCTCAGAGGTGTCCAGCTGAAAGTCCTAGATCAATTGATTTGCTCTGTCGCTTTGATATGGCATGACTTACACTTTCAGCACCTGAACTTGCCAGCCCTACAATTCTTTGCCCCTTGAATGGTTAGATAGGCTCCTTGGCAACTGGCATTTGTAAGTACATGAAACTGTGCAGAATTTGCACCATGAGATGATGCCAAATGAGTCACGCCGGTAGCTTAACTAGGGCATGCAAGGCAGAGAGAGGGAAATGAGTGCACAAGAAGAGAGTACACAAGAAGAGAGTACAATCTCCTTTTTTCTGAAACACTGTAGAAATCAAACTGAACACAAATCCTCCTAGGGGTAGTTCTTGCAAAAGACTAAGAGTTCTTTTTGTGTTCACAGGCCTGGAATATTTAGGTTTGGATCACAGCAGGATGCAGATGACAAAACGAGGCCTTTAAGTCACATCCAGTATGAAGCAGTATGAAAGAGAAAAGCAGCAGAGAGCGTCAACCCTGCTAAGTAGTCTCAGTATTCTTCTTGACATTAGCAAAAATTTGAAATGAGTCTCTGAAAATTACAAAGAAGGCAGCAGAAAAGGCAGCGATGACTACTCTTGCATAGTGTTTCCTAACAGGGATCTTCAAAATGTAAAGATTGTATCATCCTTTCAACTGAAGGAAGGTATGAAAACAACAGGAAGGAAATGGCATCAAATGGTAGAAAGACTCTGGGCAGTGTACTTCTAGACAGGAAGGCCACTGATGGAAAACCAACTAAACTGGCACCAATGCAGCAGCATTGTACTAAAGCCAGAAATGTCCAGCGCTTCACTCTCTGCCGTTCCATTCAGATGCACACAGCAGCTCTGCAACAGTCCTACTGATCATCTCCTTGGCAAACTGGGAGTGGGGGTCCGTGGTGATGCAGAGTCCCCAGGCAGATGCAAAGGAGAGCTGCTTTCTTGCAAAAACCAGGCTTTTGAAACACTCAGGCCTTTATCAGTTCCATAGCTTTAATCCATAACAAACACAATTCAGCCAACAACCATGCACCAGGCTGTGAACACACGACGGTTCTAGAACTTGTTGATCTACCTCTAATTCATCTGCCTCACCTTCCCACAGTCCTTTTCTACTTAGCCAAAGTAATGGGCCTCAGCCCAAGGCCTGCCTTTTGTGAGCTTCTAGCTATATGCAGCAGCAAACCACTACTTTCTTCTGCACCAAGACTTTGGGTAGACAATTTGCATCTGCCCTTCCACTGAAACCCAATGGGGAGAGAAAAGCCTCCCAGAGATGTTCAGTCATTCCATTTTCTAGACAGGGCAAATCAAAAAAAATCAAGCTATGGGATTGTGTACTTGCTCTTACAAAACACCTGCTGCCCTCTGACAATCAACTAGCAGAAAACCAGCAAAACTGAGACTTGAGGCAAACAACCCTTTGAAGGGAATAATGATGTGATCAGTAAAGACAGCACATTTCCAGGCTACCGAGATATTTGAAATGTCAGCAAAGGCTTGAGAGCAAAGGCTGAACTAATGGGGAAAGGGTAAAAGAATCCGAAGTAAAACATGACCAAAGGTTAAAACAATTCCAAGAAAAACATGGGCAACTGACCTGTTGAAGCCTTCAGGAAATCAGTGGCCGCTGATTTACATCGGCCATTCAAGTTAATTGACCCGCTCACCTTCCACTCCTTTTTCGGCACCTTTCGTCACCATAGGGCGAATTGTGACCATAGAATCACAATTCCTTGGATTCTGTTCTGAACTTTAGGAGGGAAGTACAACAGCTGAAGTACCTGTTACTGATGTGATACCCAGGAACACGGAGTTGACACATTTCATTCTTGTCCAATCACAACTACCAATACTAAGAGGATAAGGCTGGCTTCTTTTCATGACAGTTTTCTTGTTTTACAGCCTGCTCTGATTCTGGTGAAACATTTTCATTAGCTTCTCTCTAAAACGAGAAAGTAAAGTTCAATGTCCCGCCCTACTTCTGCAGGTATACCATTTGGTTTGTCGAGACTAAAAACGGAACTGGAAGGCACGGAGACCACAGGAGATAAACGCCGATACCGAGTGCCTTTGGGCAGAAGCCGCGCTCCGGAGAGCACTGGGAGCGGCGCAACCGTCTTTGTGCGAAGAAGCAAAAACCACTCAGCAGACCTCCCTGAAATTTCTAGAACACGATGGCAGATGTTTTCTGTGCTGGCACAGTTTCTCCTAGCCAGACATAGTGGAAAAGCTTTTTGCTGATATGGGGATGACAAGAAACGCTGAAGACAAAGGTCCAGATCTCCCCGGAGCTAAGAGCCTCTCCTGGGTGCCTTTTGGCAGACACAGAGTTCCTGAGAGCACTGTGACCAGCACAATCGTCTTTGTGTAAAGAAGCCGCTTCTTCGTCTTCGGGAGCCGGAGACCGCGGCAGCTTCGGAAAAGTGAAGAAGGAAGTTGTACAAGACTAGGATTTTGTGCGCGGCTTGCCAAATGATAGAAAACAGTACCTTACCACTCTCCTGACTTTTCCTATCACATGAACATTTGGTTGGAATCTGTTTTGGACAACTTTATTTTCCTCTTGCAAAAAGATTGGCAGACCTCAGTGCAACTTCTGAAACACGATGGGAGATGTTTTCTGTGCTGGCACAGTTTCTCCTTGCCAGACATAGTGGAAAAGCTTTTTGCTAAGATGTAGACGACAAGAGACGGTAAAGACAATGGTAGGAGCTCCCTGGAGTTTAGAGCCTCCCCCGGGCTCTTTGGGCCAAAGGCGTTCTCCGGAGAGCACTGTTACCGGCGCAGTCGTCTTTGAGCGAAGAAGCCGCTTCTTCGCTTCCGGGAGCCTGGGAGAGCGGCAGCTTCGGAAAGGTGAAGAAGGAAGCTGTACAACACTGAGATTTTGTGCGCAGCTTGCCAACTGATAGAAAACAGTGCCATACCACTTCCCTGCCTTTTCCGAACACAGGAGCATTCAATTGGAAGGTGTTTTGGACAACTTTCTTTCTCTTCTTGCAAAACACTGGGCAGACCTCCCTGTAATTTCTACAACACGATGGGAGATGTTTTCTTTGCAGGCAGAGTTTCTCCTTGCCAGACATAGTGGAACAGCTTTTTGCTAAGATGTAGACAGGAAGTGTTGTGGTGTGTTGCAATATCCTGTTTTACCTTCTCCCTTCCCCCTCGCCCCTCGCTGAGTGTGCCCTGTCAATCAGGCTAACATACCAGCAAGGCGTCGTGTGATAGGTGTCCCTAGTCCCTTGAGACCCTGCCCCTTCACCTGGTTGGTGGCTCACCTCTCCCCTCCCCTTCCCCTGTCCTGAGCTTAAAATGTTAATGAGACCATGTGGCCTCCATTCTGTTAGCAGCAGTGGCCCGGTGCAGACATCTCTGTACGCATGGAATAAACATCTGGCAACCTTCTAGCAGAATCCACTCCCTTTCTCTCCACCATCGCCAGAAGCTCTCTCTCCTGAGGTAACGGAGTCCTGACAAGCCTGGACTTGCCCCGCTGCACTTTCCATCAGCCAAGGTATCTCTGGGGTAAAACACCGCAGTGCTGCCTTTGGCCCAGCAGCAAAGGTCAGAACTGGCCCAGGCACCATCTAACTGATTATATTGGGATTCTTATTCCAATATATTGGCGTCCCTGTGCGGGCAAAGTGACTCCGCAGCCCGAGAACGGACTCGCAGTTCCTCAGAGAAGTTTCTGCCAGCCGTGCATCCAGCTGAAAGGAGCCTGGCTTCAAGACTCCCAGCTAGAGACTTTGGGAATACTCTCAGAAAAAGTTTCGTGGACTGTTCGGCGCCTTCTGGAAAGCCCAGCTTCATTGTGGTGAGCAGATTTTCCAGAGGAAGAAAAGGGGAGCCTCTCTTGCACCCAGAGAGAGGTCCTTTTCTGGTGGAGACCTGCCTGCCTGTACCCAGCCTACAGCTTCCATTTCACGTGAGTATCTCTGCTTTCGGTAGAGCAGAAGCTCAAAAACAGACTCTGCCGTGAGTTCTGTTCCTTTTTGCCTTTGCATTTTTGGCTGCGCAGCCCCACAGACAAGAATTCATAGCATTCTAGTTTTAGCTTTCCTGCTGCGTGTTTCACTGTTTTTTAGAATTCGCGCCGGAGCGGGATCGCTCTCTGCCCTTCCCCGCCCCGGCTCAGCAGCGTGCTCAGACACGTGTTAGGAGACTCTCTTTCTCTTTCTCTTTGCGGGGGAGGGGGGGGCTCTCTCTCCACGAGGCCGGGGGACCTGCGGGGTCGGGAGTGCTCTGCACACGCGGCGGCGGGGGGGGGGGGGGGGGGGGGGGGCGTCCCGGTTTCGGCTTGCGACATGGAGTGGCTGCTCTCTCTGCTCCGCGGGGGGGGCTGCATTCCACGGCGGGGGAGGCTTTGTTTCTGCCTCAGCTCTTTAAAAGCAGTATATACAGCTGCATTGTGAAGCTTTTGTCTGCTCGTTATCGCTTTCTATCTGTGGGTTTTTTTTAGAAATTGGTAGCTGATTTTAGCTTTGTTTTTGGTCAGGCGGGATTAAGTACTTTGCTTTTTACATCTAACATGGGTTCCAAACTTAGCATTGTACAAAGGGGAGTGTATTATAATATTGTTAGCATTTTAGTCAAGAGTAATGTGAAATTCTCTAAAGGAAAATTGAAACAGTTTATAAGATGGCTTTTTCTGCAGTTCCCAAACATTTCCCCTGAAGAAATCCACAATATTCAATTCTGGGATAAAGTTGGGAATGAATTGATAACCTTAGGACAATCTGGGAAATCACCCTCAGCTAAATTTGTGTTCTGGAGTTTACAAATTCGAACAGCATTGCTCAAACAAAAGGAAATGGAGAAAAAGCCAAATGTTAAGCCATGTACCTCTGCTCTCCCTGTTCCTCCCTCTCCCTCTAAAACCCCTAAACCTCTTTCCCCAAAACTTGGTATTTTAAAGAGTGAAAACTCATTGGGAAGTCGGCTCCCAGAGTGTGCAAAAATACCTGAGTTGTTTTGTTCACAAAGCCCTGGCCAGGCTGCGTGTCTTTCCCAATCCCCTGTATCCCCTCCTCTAAAACCCAGAGCAGGTGTTAGCTTTCTGGAGAGCAGTGATGTCCAAAATGGCCCCCAGTCCCTAGGGGGTCCACAAGATGGTGGGTGCCACGTGGCATCTTCCCAAACCTGGTCTTCTTCTTCCCAAAATCCTCTTAAGCATCCCAAAATTCCTGCCCCATCCCCCTCTCCTCTTGTTCCTCGTGACACCTTCCCCCCTCCCCCCGCCTTTCCTGCAGTACCCTCAGCTCCGTCTCTCTACTCCTCCCAGGGGGCGTCTGCTGACGTGATGCCACCAGGTAACCCCGCCCCTTGTTCCCACGGTATCCCCGCCCCCTGCCAGCCCCTTGACCCCGCCCCTTGTTCCCACGGAATCCCCGCCCCTTGCCGGCTCCCTTTCCCTGCCCCCTCCCCGGGTTCCCACGGTGGGGACACACCCACTGCCTGTCCCCAAACCTGTACCTGTGATCCCAATGCTTCTGATTCAAGGGATACAGAGCCGGGGACAGCAGACCCAATGCACAGTGCCATGTTGTCACTGGCTCCTGTTACGTTTCAGCCTGCAGCTCAAGCTGGAGCAGCCCCAACTGCTAATTGGAGTTCTTTTGGACGACAATTGATTAAAGAGATCTGTAAATCTCATAAAGAATATGGTCCACACAGTCCATATTTCCGTGGCCTTTTAAATTCTGAATTAAGTAGGACTGTTGTGGTTCCACATGATTTAAAACAACTTTTTTCATGTCTCATGACATCCACAGAATTCAAATCATGGGAATCAGCATTGAAACAACTGCTAAAAGATGCTTTCCCAGGCTTACAGGCTGATCCAAACACAGCAAAGGACAACAATGGTAACCCTATTACCCTTGAGCACCTCTGTGGTGAGGGTCAATGGTCTTCTCCCTCAGTCCAAGCTGCTGCAATTCCTGCAGAAACACTGGAGAAAGTAAAAGAAGCAGCTGAAAAAGCATTCTTTTCCCTCCAACCTGAGGGGCCTTTTGAGCCCTATAGTAAAATCAAACAACTACCATCAGAACCTTTTTTGAAATTTGTAGAAAGGCTAACTAGAGCCATTGAAATACAGGTTAAAAAGGAAAATGCAAGGGAAGCAATTTTAGAAGAAATAGCGTTTACAAATGCAAATGAACAGTGTCAAGCGGCAATCCTGAGCCTTCCTATGGAACCTTCCCCTACATTAAAAGATATGCTTCTAGTCTGTAACAGGAAAGTGCCTCTGATGACTGTGGCTGAAGACACCAGACCAAGGCTGCTGCCAAGACCACTTCAGCGTGTTGCTGCTGCCAGCCCTGCACCTTTCCCCTCAGCACAGCAGTACCCTGGGCAGCAGCGGAGACCAGCAATGGTTGAGCCCACTAAACCATGCCTGCTTTGTAACAACCTAGGGCACTGGAGTAACCAGTGCCCCCTGAAAAAGGAATTTGATGAATTTAAAAATAGCAGGGGAGGAGAACTACAAGCCCTCCCTGGGGGTCAACAACAAAAAAACGAAGAATAAAGCGCCAGCCTGCCAGGCGTGCAGACATAAAAAGAGCAGGCCAAGAGAATAAGGGTAGCAAAATAAATCAAGCGCGCGATAATATTAACATTTGTGTAAGTGAAGCAGGTGCTTCAAAGACCAAGTCTGCTAGTCCACTGTTGAAAGTGAAACAAAATAACCTTTGTTATGATTTAAGTGATTCTGTATTAACCGCATCTTCTGTCAATGAGCCTTACAGGTTGCAGCTGACAGAGTCACTCCACCTGAAGGACACTGACTGGCATATTGTCTCTGTAAATCCTGAACAGAAAGGTACTTGGAACCAAATTCGTTGTAAGTACATCATCACTGGGGACAAAAACACACCACAAGAGATCGAAATTGCTCCGGGAATGACAACATCAGATCCCAAGCAATTTGTTCTCAGCCTGCACTGTTTCCACCCACCCCTGTTTCTTCCCAAGGGACAAATTGTTGCTCAAGCTATCCCTGTGCCATCTTTACCTGAAAATGTCGAAAAACAGGGGCCCACAGTCGCCCGAGTCCAAGTTATTGGGACAGATAAACCCAAATTGTGGTGCAATGTCAGTGGGGGTGGGGAGTCTAAACGCATTGAGATGCTTGTAGACACAGGTGCAGACTGCACAGTGATTCCAGTACAAGACTGGCCAGCTCACTGGCCTTTATAAAATGTTGCTGGTCACCTTCGAGGTGTAGGAGGTCTGCAATTGGCAAGGCAATCCAAAAGCATTATTCAATTCGAGGGTCCAAACGGACAATTGGCAAATATCCGTCCATTTGTGTTAGATTATTCAGAACCTTTGTTAGGGAGAGATTTAATGGCCCAGTGGGGTGTCACAATTAATATTCCAGACTCTCCACAGCATTTTTGTGCAGCAGTCATTGAACAACAGCGCCCCACCCAAAAACTTAAGTGGAAAACAGACGAACCAGTTGATGTGAAACAGTGGCCACTCAGTAAACAAAAAATAAAGGTGCTTGAGGAACTAGTACAAGAGCAACTAAGAAAGGGCCACATTGTGGAGACCATGTCCCCATGGAACTCTCCAGTGTTTGTCATCCAAAAAGCTGACAAAAAGAGGTGGCGACTCCTCTGTGACCTCCGACAAATTAATAATGTAATTGAAGATATGGGTTCTCCCCAACCTGGTATGCCATCCCCAACAATGCTTCCCCAAGATTGGAAATTAGCTGTTATTGATATTAAAGATTGTTTTTTCCAAATCCCATTGCACCCTGACGATGCACCGCGTTTGGCATTCTCTGTCCCTTCTATCAATTCAGAAGCTCCTATGAAAAGGTACCATTGGACCGTTCTTCCTCAGGGATTAAAGGTCTCTCCAGCTATCTGCCAGTGGTATGTCTCTTCCCTGCTTTCCCCAGTTCGTGCAGCCGCAGAGAAGGCCATCATCTATCATTATATGGATGATATCCTTGTGTGTGCCCCCAATGATGATTTACTAACACATGCGCTTGACCTAACGATCGATGCATTGATTGTTGCAGGGTTCGAGCTCCAGGAAAAGAAAATTCAAAAGATGCCACCTTGGAAGTATTTGGGCTTACAAATTGGAAATAGGACCATTGTTCCTCAAAAACTAGAAATCAATCCAAGGATCAAGACCCTTGCGGATGTCCACAAGTTGTGTAGGTCTTTGAATTGGGTAAGACCATGGCTTGGTCTGACTAATGAAGACCTTGCTCCTCTTTTCAATTTATTGAAAGGGGGAGAGGACCCAGGTGCTCCTAGGTCTATTACCCCAGAGGCACGGAAAGCTCTAGAAAAGGTTCAGATTGCAATGTCCGCAAGACAGGCCCACCGATGCCGGCCTGACCTGCCATTCAAATTTATCATCCTAGGTAAGTTGCCACACCTCCATGGAATTATTTTCCAGTGGGAGGAAAAACAAACACCTAAGGCAAAGGACACACCAAAAAAGGACCGGGACCAGAGGGACTCTCTCTTGATCATAGAATGGGTTTTCCTCAGTCACAAAAGGTCCAAGAGACTGACAAAGCCTCAGGAACTGGCAGCAGAACTGATCCGGAAAGCAAGGACCCGGATCAGGGAGTTAGCAGGATGTGATTTTAAGTGCATTCACATTCCAATTGAGTTAAAATCAGGTCAAAATACTATGAAAATACTGGAACAATTGTTTCAAGAAAATGAAGTGTTGCAGTTTGCTCTGGATTCCTACTCAGGACAATTTTCGGTAGCACGGCCCGCTTGCAAATTGTTTGAACAAGATGTTCAATTTACTTTAAAATTAAGAACTGCTCTAAGTAGAGACCTTTAAAAAGGGCTCTAACTGTCTTTACAGATGCGTCCGGGAGGTCACACAAGTCCGTTATGACTTGGAAAGATCCTCAAACCCAGCAGTGGGAGACGGACATTGCTGAGGTAGAAGGTTCACCTCAGGTTGCTGAATTGGCTGCGGTTGTTAGGGCTTTTGAAAGGTTCTCAGAACCATTTAATCTGATTACAGACTCTGCATACGTGGCAGGAGTAGTATCCAGAGCAGATCAAGCAATACTGCAAGATGTATGTAACATCGCACTTTTTGAATTGCTTTCCAAACTGGTAAAGTTAGTCACTCACCGAGAGCAACCCTTTTATGTGATGCATGTCAGGTCACACACTGACTTGCCAGGGTTTATCGCTGAAGGCAACAGGAGGGCAGATGCTCTTGCTGCACCTGCAGTGATGGCCACTCTCCCAAATGTTTTTGAACAGGCAAAAATCAGCCACCAGCTTTTCCACCAAAATGCACCTGGCCTGGTTCGTCAGTTTAACATCACTCGAGAACAGGCCAAAGCGATTGTGATCACATGCCCAAATTGCCAACAACATGCACTCCCTACAGTGAGTACGGGAGCAAACCCAAGGGGACTGAACAGTTGTGAACTGTGGCAAACAGATGTAACACACATACAAGCTTTTGGACGGCAGAAATATGTTCATGTTAGTGTAGATACCTTTTCTGGAGCGGTCTATGCTTCTGCCCACACAGGAGAATCATCTATTGATGCTATTAAGCACCTCTTACAGGCTTTTTCTTTCATGGGCATCCCCAAGGAGCTGAAAACTGATAATGGGCCCGCTTATAAATCCAAGGAATTCGGGAGCTTCCTGCAGCAATGGGGAGTAGAGCATAAAACTGGCATCCCCTACTCCCCTACAGGTCAAGCCATTGTAGAAAGAACTCACCGTGATATTAAAAGGGTCCTGGACCAGCAACAACAGGTTCTGAAGGTAGAACCTCCCCACATCCAGTTATCCAGGGCACTATTCACAATCAATTTTCTGAATTGTTCTTTTGACAGCCTGAACCCATCCATCCTACGCCACTTTGCAGGGAGCAGTAACAAGTTGATAAAAGAAAAACCTCCGGTTTTAGTAAAAGACCCTGAGACTTGGAAAATGGTGGGACCTTACAAATTGGTTACTTGGGGACGTGGATACGCCTGTGTGTCCACCCCCTCTGGTTTAAGGTGGGTTCCTTCCAAATGGGTAAAGCCCTATGTTCCCAAAGTCTCAGAGAAATCTGCAGAAGCACCCCAGGTTGCTCACGCTGCCTGGAGAAGAAAACGCCGCACGCGTTCTCTGGAGGAAATTCCATTTAAGCCTCCTATCTGGAATAGCTTGTAATATATGTCTGTCTCAAGTTCCTTGTACCAGCTTAGATCCCACTGTTCGTGTGAAGCCTCGAGATGCCATGAGACCGAGCCTGCTTCTCGTCCTACTCGTGATCATCCCACCTGCGATCTCCTACATAGTACTGCAGCCCAAACCACATATGGACTGCCTTGACAAAGGCTCTCAGACATCAACAGAGAAACTGACAACGGGCTGAATGGACTTTTCAATGGCTAGGGACTCTCGGGCTGGTTGGGATCTATTCTGAAAACTGTATTTTTAGTGCTGTTTATTTTAGTTATAGTTATTGTAGTTTTTAGCATTGTTTTTGGACTAATCAAACGCATGGTTCTCAAGTTAATCTCAAGCTCATCTCCCCCTCCTGAGGTCTACCATTTGGAAGCCCTCAGTGCTCCAGTGGATGACCGAGAGGCCTCAGTGGAAAACACTGACCCTCCTGTAGAAGAAGAACCGATTTACCAACCATGGTTTGGCAATCATTCTGCACCATAAACACAGTCCTCTTCTTTTTAAACAAAACTAGGGGGAGATGTTGTGGTGTGTTGCAATATCCTGTTTTACCTTCTCCCTTCCCCCTCGCCCCTCGCTGAGTGTGCCCTGTCAATCAGGCTAACATACCAGCAAGGCGTCGTGTGATAGGTGTCCCTAGTCCCTTGAGATCCTGCCCCTTCACCTGGTTGGTGGCTCACCTCTCCCCTCCCCTTCCCCTGTCCTGAGCTTAAAATGTTAATGAGACCATGTGGCCTCCATTCTGTTAGCAGCAGTGGCCCAGTGCAGACATCTCTGTACCCACGGAATAAACATCTGGCAACCTTCTAGCAGAATCCACTCCCTTTCTCTCCACCATCGCCAGAAGCGCTCTCTCCTGAGGAAACGGAGTCCTGACAGCCTGGATTTGCCCCGCTGCACTTTCCATCAGCCAAGGTATCTCTGGGGTAAAACACCGCAGTGCTGCCTTTGGCCCAGCAGCGAGGGTCAGAACTGGCCCAGGCACCATCTAACTGGTTATATTGGGATTCATATTCCAATAAGGAAGAGACGCTATAGACGAAGGTACGGAGGTCTCTATAACTAAGTGCCGCTCCCAGGCATCTTTCGGCAGATGCCGCCCTCCGGAGAGCACTGTGACCAGCACAATTGTCTTTGTGCGAAGAAACCCCTTCGTTGCCTCTGGGAGCCGGAGAGAGCGGCAGCTATGGAAAAGTGAAGAATGACGCTGTCCAACACTGGGATTTTGTGCGCCGTTTTCAAACGAATGATAGAACACAGTGCATTGCCACTCTCCTGCCTTCTCAAATCACATGAACATTTGATTGGAAGGCGTTTTGGATAACTTTCTTTCTCTTCTTGAAAAAGACTCGGCAGACCTCCGTGCAACTTCTAGGACACGAAGGGAGATGTTTTCACTGCTGGCAGAGTTTTTCCTTGCCAGACATAGTGGAACAGCTTTTTGCTAAGATGTAGACGAGAAGAGACGCTAATGACGAAGGTACGATGCTCTCCGAAGGTAAGCGCTGCTCCCGAGCGTCTTTCTGTAGACGCAGTGCTCCGGAGAGCACTGTGACCGGCACAATCATCTTTGTGCGAAGAAGCCATTTCTTCGCCTCCGGGAGCCGGAGAGAGCGGCAGCTTAGGAAAAGTGAAGTAGGAAGCTGTACAAGACTGGGATTTTGTGCGCCGCTTGCAAACTGATAGAAGACAGTGCATTTACACTCTCCTGCCTTTTCCAATCACATGAACATTTGATTGGAAGATGCTTTGGATAACTTTCTTTCTGTTCTAGCAAAAAAATCGGCAGCCCTGCGTACAACTTCTATAACACGATGGGAGATGTTTTCTGTGCTGGCACAGTTTCTCCTTGCCAGACATAGTGGAAAAACTTTTTGCTAAGATGTAGACGAGAAGAGACGCTAAAGATGAAGGTACGATGCTTTCCTGAGGTAAGCGCCCCCCCCCCCCCCCCGCAGTCTATGGGCAGAAGCCACGCTCCGGAGAGCACTGCAACCAGCACAATGGTCTTTGAGCGAAGAAGGCGCTATTTCACCTCCGGGAGATGGAGAGAGCGGCAGCTTCAGAACAGTGTAGAAGGAACCTGTACTACAATGGGATGTTGTGCGCAGCTTGCCAGCTGATAGAAAACAGAACCTTACTATTCTCCTGCCTTTTGGAATCCCATGAACATTTGATTGGAAGCTGTTTTGGACAACTTTCTTTCTCTTCTTGAAAAAGACTCGGCAGACCTCCGTGCAACTTCTAGAACATGAAGGGAGATGTTTTCACTGCTGGCAGAGTTTCTCCTTGCCTGACATAGTGGAAAAGCTTTTTCCTAAGATGCAGATGACAACAGACGCTTAAGACGACAGTATGATGCTCTCCGGAGGTAAGAGCCGCTCCTCGGCGTCGCTCGGCAGAAGCCGCGCTCCGGAGAGCATTGTGACTGGCACAATCGTCTTTGCGCGAGGAAGCCGCTTCTTCGCCTCTGGAAGCCGGAGAAAGCGGCAGCTTGGGAAAGGAGAAGGAGGAAGCTGGACAACACTGGGATTGTGTGCGCCGCTTGCCAACTGATAGAAAACTGTACCATACCACTCTCCTCAGTTTTCCAATCACATGAACATTTAAATGGGAGGTGTTTTGGACAACTTTTTTTTCTTACAAAACACTCGGCAGAACCCTGTGCAACTTCTAGAACACGATGGGAGATGTTTTCTGTGCTGGCACCGTTTCTCCTTGCCAGACATAGTGGAAAAGCTTTTTGCTAAGATGTAGACAACAAGAGAGGCTAAAGATGAAGATGCGATGCTCTCCGGAGGTAAGTACCACTCCCTGGCGTCTTTCCGTAGACGCAATGCTCTGGAGAGCACTGTGATCGGCACAATCGTCTTTGCACCAAGAGACCGCTCCTTCGCCTCCGGGAGCCGGAGAGGGCAGCAGCTTCAGAAAAGTAAAGAATGACACTGTCCAACACTGGGATTTTGTGCGTCGCTTGCAAACTGATAGAAGACAGTGCATTACCACTCTCCTGCCTTTTCGAATCACATGAACATTCGACTGGAAGCTGTTTTGGACAACTTTCTTTCTCTGCTTGCAAAACACTCGACAGACTTCCATGCAACTTCTAGAACATGATGGGAGATGTTTTCTGCGCTGGCACAATTTCTCCTTGCCAGACATAGTGGAGAGAGCTTTTTGCTAAGATGTAGACGACAGGAGACGCAAAAGACAAAGGTACGGATCTTCCGGGGGCTAAGCACCGCTCCAGGGCATCTTTCGGCAGAAGCCACGCTCTGGAGAGCACTGCAACCGACAAAATCGTCTTTGCACAAAGAAACTGCTTCTTCTCCTCTGGGAGCCGGAGAGAGCGGCAGCTTCGGAAAGGTGAAAAAAGACGCTGTACAACACTGGGATTGACAGCACAGCTTGCCAACTGATAGAAAACAGAACCTTTCTACTCTCCTGCCTTTTCCAATCACATGAACATGTGATTGGAAGCTGTTTTGGACAACTTTACTTTTCTTCTTCCAAAACACTCTGCAGACCTCCGTGCAACTTCTAAAACACGATGCGAGATGTTTTCTGTGCGGGTAGCATTTCTCCTTTCCGAAAGGCACCCGGGAGCGGTGCTTAGCTCCGGGGAGCGCGTATCTTCGTCTTTAGCGTCTTTTGTCGTCTACATCTTAGAAAAAGCTTTTCCACTATATCTGGCAAGGAGAAACGTTGCCAGCACAGAAAACATCTCCCATCGTTTATACAAGTTGCACAGAGGTTTGCAGGGTGTTTTGCATGAAGAAAAAGAAAGTTGTCCAAAACACCTTCCAACCGAATGTTCATGTGATTGGAACATGCAAGAGATTGGTAAGGTACTGTTTTCGATCAGTTGGCAAGCTGTGAACACAATCTCAGTGTTGTGCAGCTTCCTTCTTCACCTTTCCGAAGCTGCCGCTCTCTCCGGCTCCCGGAGGCGAAGGAGCGGCTTCTTTGTGAAAAGACGATTGTGCCAGTCACAGTGCTCTCCAGACAGAGGCTTTTGCCGAAAGGCGCCCGGGAGCGGTGCTTAGCTCAGAGGATCTCCGTACCTTCCAATTCCATTTTTAAGTTCGACAAACCAAATGGTATACCTGCAGAAGCAGGGCATGATATTGAACAGGACTTCTTCTTTTTAGAGAGAGGTGAATGAAAAAGCTTTACCAGAATCAGAGCAGGCTGTAAAACAAGAAAAGTGTCATGAAAAGAAGCCAGCCTTATCCTCCTAGTATTGGTAGTTGTGATTGGACAAGAATGAAATGTGTCAACTCCGTGTTCCTGGGTATCACATCATTAACAGGTACTTAGATGCTGTACTTCTCTCCTAAAGTTAAGAACAGAATCCAAGGAATTGTGATTCCATGGAGGAGAGGTTGTGCATTATTTCTGGCTTCCTTTGGTTTTTGGTTTTTTTTGTTCCTCTTGCTCATTTCATGTCACCTTTCTAGATATTGTGATTTAGATTGGTAGACTGCTAAGCTGTGTTTTCTTTTGGGAATTCTTGTAAATTCCGAAAGGAACCCAATTGGGGAATAGGCATCTTGTATGATTTGCTAGCTCCATAGAAAATCTTCCTGCTGCTCTAAAATGCTTTTATTTGATACGCATTTTTATCACCATTCCAATGAAAAGAGAACGGTTCCTCTAGTCGCAGCTTTTGTACTGGATTCAGTTCAATGTGCGCTAACAGTGAAAAAAAGTCCTGCTGGAAGAAAGGATCTGCATAGAAATTGACCAAGACACGTGCTACATGGCTCTTGGAAATAGCTGAACTTTCTCTACCTTTCTGGCAGTCTGTCTTCACAGCAAGACTTGAGGAGGGCTTTTGCTAGCATTTCTTTGACAGAAAGGAAGAACAAAGCAAGCAAAATGGAGCAGCAAAAGAAGATAGCAGCAAAAGGCACATTATCCCCTCTGTTGTTCATGCATCAATGGAGTATACCATCTATGCATACAAATAAATGGGGACTCCATACAAAGGAGCAAATGCAGATGAATTTCAGGGAAGGAAATTAGTGGAGAGCTAACTGCAGTCCCTCGACTTCACAAGAAATGATGTCCGGTAATCCCAACCAGAAAGAAATAGAACTCCATTTTCAAATGGCTTGCCATCTATGGTCCTCTGTTCTTCCTACATGAAGGAACTGTGTTTTGAATCAGTCTTCAAGATGGGATAGCTAAAGACCTAAGATGCCTCCAATTTTATTTTTTTTTCCAGAAGCAACTGTCTCAAAACCTCTCTAAAGCTGACTTTTTCCCTTAAGATGCCATCATTTAAAAGAGCACCTTTTCATTTAACAGGCTATTTCAAACATCATTTACGAATTTAGACTAAAAGTAACACTTTTCCTAGTAATCTTTCATTTTTTGCAGCTCAGTGCTAACATAGGCAGCAAAGAAGAGAACAGACCACAGCTCTTTCTGGAGCATCTTGAACAAATGCCCTTGCTTATGTTCTAATCATTCACTTGACCAAAATACCTAATGATGAAGAAAAGGTTGTTTACATGGCAAGGAATAGGTGTGATTTCTCAAGTAGAATTTGTATCACATAGATGACACTTGGCAAACAGCAAATGAAGGAGTTTTCTTCAGCTCTCAGACTGATGTCACGTGTGGGTAATTAAAAGAAAAGATAACAAGAAGGATATTTTTTAACATGTGAATTTAATTACACCCCTACCATGGACATCTGAATCTTATGAATTGGCAGTGTCTGATTTAGAAAAAAATAAAGAATGATCACAGTTTAAAGAAACATAGGATCATAAGCCCTTTGCTGATGGAATGTAGGCTATTCATTGGTTGAAATGAAGCAGGTAGGCAGGACATATGAAATATTTTTTTTGTGGATCAAACATTTATTTTCTAAAGTGATGCCGACAGATGGCGAACTCACCAACTTAGATATTGCCTGTAGACAAGGTTGCATAACTTGCTCCATCAAGTTATGCCTTGGAATCATCATCCAAGGGGATTTTCCCTGCATCTGTGAAAATGTGCCTAACTTTTTCACAATAGTTTTGCAGCAGCATTGTTAGGCCTGATCAGTGGGTATGGAGGGTGAATTAGCAGCAGCAGCAAGATGACTGGCCAGGGGAATTTACTTCAATGGATTTTGATCTCCTGGATATTTTGAAGATCTGCTTCAGCCCTTTTTGTCAAACACCACCTTTAAAGGGTGCTAAACAATTGTTCAGGCTATGGATCACATGAAGAAATACCTTCTGGTGTCCGTACTGGGCCATATGCTCTTTATTCTCTCCCTCAACTTCTCCATCACCTCTCATCTGTTTCACATGAGCTATCTTCAAGGTCCACTGGCTACTTTTCACAGAATCTTCAGGCCTGATGCAGTAAGAATGACGAATAGAACACAGCTGGGATCAATTCTCCAGTTTGGATAAAATGCATTCTGAACACAAATCCATTGAGAAGAGGCTGCCCCGATGCCCAGAAAAACTTTCACTACTACTAGTGTTCTACGCCAACCGCAACTTAGTCCAAAAGAAAATCTTCTCTGAGAGCATCTGAGAGGTTTGCATGAAGCACTGATATCTGACATACGCAATTTTGAATATGAGAGGAAAAAGAAATGGCAAGAAGTTTTACTGGTTTCAATTTTGAATTCCGTGCACTTTTTTCAAAAATTGTCAGCTCAAATGCCCATCAACATCTTTTAGTCATCTGTAAGTCAGTATTCATATAAAATGTGCTTCAAATCCAAAGAATTTCAAATTTGCACTCCAAGTTTCTACGCCTAGATTTATGATTTCCTACACATATTAGATGAAAGGAAGGCCTTTTTTACTGCGCGAGTGCTGGAACACTGGAACAGGTTGCCAAGAAAAGTTGTGTGTGTCCCATCCCTGAAAATATTCAAGGTCAGGTTGGACGGGGCTTGGAGCAGCAACAAAGGAGAATCTTCATTGTAGAGAAACAAAGTTGGACTATAGAAGCAACTCGGAATGAAGTATAGGAGCAAGTTTTCTCTCAGCTCTTGGGGTAAATTCAAAGTTGTACAAAATGACATTTATCTGTGATTTTCACTACTGTAACAGAAATGTTCATGAAAACTGTACAGAAGATAGCAAGTTTTATAAGAGATAAGAATTACAGCATAAAATCCAGGGGATGGGTTACAGCATGAGACACTCTCTAAGAGAAAATCTCTCTATTTCAACACTTCATCATGGTAAGATTTCATTAAGTACCAAAGAAGGCCGCAAAATATCATTCGGGACATTATTTACTGGAGTTCAGCCTGGCCATTGGTAGGAATTGGGTTTGAACATCATGTAGATATACCACACAGACTTTCCCTTCACTGTAAAATGACTGTTTACAACGAATAAGCAACTGAGGATCAAAATTGATTGAAAGTATCTTTAATATGTCAAGTATTTCATTGTAGATGATCTGTTATCCAAATACTTCTTCCACCTTAGAGAGGGACAAAAAACTCTCCTGTATCATGATGGTTTAAAATTGTATCAACCAAAGTTTTCTGCTGAAAAGATATCATCTATTTTTTCTTTTTTTCGAAGAAAATATTCCTAGACATACAACAGGTGAGAACTAAGTAATTTTAAAGAAAGAAATGAAATTAAAATATTCTGTAAATAGAATTAAATGAAAAGCTGTGTTTTAAATAGGAGGTAAATATTAAACAGAATTTTTGTACCAGGCATTTGAATTTCTGCACCAGCTATTTTGCCCATAAAGAGAGGCATTTAGCATTTCAGTCTTTTCCAAGGTGTTCATGATCTGCTATGCTGATCTCTGTGTGTGCCTAGGTGTGTGTGGAAGGGGGGGGGGGCATGTGAAGGGGAGCACGTATGTTTGCTTAACACTTGTTGTGGCAGATTCATGCCTCAGCTCCACATTTTGTTTTAGAAATGTCACACAGAGTGGATATGAAGTTTAATATCAACAAGAGATCAATTCCCAAATCATCCATTTGACTCTCCCTTATAAATCATGTGCTTTGTTGCATATTTTATCAAATATACTTTCAAGCCAGATGGAGGAAGGAGAATGTGGGAATCCCTCCAATGTCTTGCAACTTTTCTGCAAGTAGATTTTCAAGAAAATCATCATTTCTCTTTTAAATATGTCTGCAACAGGCATGACGGTGGTGTCAACCTGTTGGAGTTTTTGTTCCTGGGAGAAGTTGTACAAAAGGATTGGTTTTTACAATGACCAGTTACTGAATCAAGCGCAGGAATACATTGGAAATTCAACTGGGGGTTCCTTTTCCCAGCAGACTACTTGTAGAACCAGCTTGTACACTGAAGCTGACTCTTTTGCTCTCTTTTTTTTTTCTTTCCTATTTTTTTGGCTTCTTTGCCACTATCTAGACAAATTTGGAACTTTTTTACCAACTAAAATTGTTTCAATAGTCTGATCATAATAATACATAATTACAAGGAATTTTCAAAATCTTTCTTCGAGTTAAGAAAGTCAAGGACTTAGGTCTTTTTCTTCCCTTATCAATATTGCAATGAAATTGATAAATAAAGACCAACTCTTTATTTTTTTTTATAACCCAAGTAGATAATTCCCATCCATTAATCCATTTTGTGGACCACTATTTGCCTTTCTGATGTAAGTTGTCACATCTTAACAATAGACATTCTGTGACTATGTTGACAAGACTTTGGGTGAAGATCCTAACTGGTTTTAGATACACATAGGGAGAAATTTGCTCAGCCAGTGTCAGTCCTAAGCATGCGTATCAGAAGATCTTTCTATAGCTGGGAATTTTCCCATGAAAGGGATTCAGTTAGGGAAGAGACACTTGTCCCAGAGTTTTACATTCTTCTTGAACACTGCTTAAGGAACTTGGATCCCATGTCTATTTGGATCTCTGTCTGCACAGAACATTGTCAATGCAGTGCTTGAAATGCATCTCGAAGAGAATTCACTACACAGAATGAATGAGAGTGGTAGGGCTCAGTGGGGCTCACCAGGCCCAACCCCCCGGCTTCAACCAGGATACCTAGAGCCTCTAGCCCAGGATTCTATCTGGGTGTACTTTTAATGTCTTCAAAGATCCAGGCTCCACAATCTTTCTGGGCAGTCTGTGCCATGGTTCAGTCACCCTCACAGTAAAAAAATCAATGATGTTCAAATGAAATCTCCTGTATTTCAGTGTGTGCCCACTGCCACTTGTCTTTTCAATCAGCATCACTGAAAAGACACTGGTTCCCTCCCCTTTGCACTATTCCTTCCAGTATGTATGTGTGCTGCCATGTAGAGAAATGTCAAAAACCTCGCTGAAGCACAGGCAGACAATATTCCCTTCATCTACCAGTCAAGTTGACTCATGAGAGGAGTTTAAAAGGTTGTTCAGCATACAATTCCAGTGGAAAATCCATGCTGACTACATAATTTTGTCCTCCTTCATGTGCCTGGCAAGGTGTTCCAGGAAGAGCAGCTCCATCAACTTCCTGGGGATAAAAAAGAGGCTGGCTGGTTTGCATTTTACGCAGTCCTCCAAATTGCCTTTTTTGAAGATGGGTGTCATTTTCTTTCATCCACTCTTAGCTCTGGAGAGCTCCATACCTTCGCCTTTAGCGTTTCTTTTCGTATACATAAAAGCAAAAAGCTTTTCCACTATGTCTGGCAAGGAGAAACTGTGCCAGCACAGAAAACATCTCCCATCGTGTTCTACAAGTTGCTTGGAGGTTTGCAGAGTGTTTTGCATGAAGAGAAAGAAAGTTGTCCAAAATACCTTCCAACCGAATGTTCATGTGATTGGAAAAGGCAGAAGTGCGGTAAGGTACTGTTTTCGATCAATTTGCAAGCTGAGCACACAATCCCAGTGTTATGCAGCTTCCTTCTTCACCTTTCCGAAGCTGCCGCTCTCTCCGGCTCCCAGAGGCGAAGAAGAGGCTTCGTTGTGCAAAGACGATTGTGCCGGTTACAGTGCTCTCCGGAGCGCGGCTTCTGCCGAAAGGCGCCCAAGAGCGGTGTTTAGCTCCAGGGATCGCGTATCTTTGTCTTTTGCTTCTCTTGTCGTCTACAACTTCGCCAAAAAGCTTTTCCACTATATCTGACAAGGAGAAACTGTGCCAGTAGAGAAAACATCTCCCATCGTGTTCTACAAGTTGCACGGAGGTTTGCAGAGTGTTTTGCAAGAAGAAACAGAAAGTTGTCCAAAACACAGTCCAACTGAATATTCATGTCATAGGAAAAGGCGAGAGAATCGTAAGGTTCCATTTTCTATCAATTTGCAAGCTGCGCACACAATCTCAGTGCTGTGCAGCTTCCTTCTTCACCTTTCCGAAGCTGCCACTCTTTCCGGCTCCTGGAGGCTAAGAAGTGGCTTCTTTGTGCAAAGACAATTGTGCTGGTCTCAGTGACCTCCGGAGCTTGCCTTCAGCCTGAATGCACCCGGGAGCGGTGCTTTGCCCCGGGGAGAGCGTATCTCTGTCTTTATCGTCACTTGTCGTCTACATCATAGCAAAAAGCTTTTCCACCATGTCTGGCAAGGAGAAACGGTGCCAGCACAGAAAACACCTCCCATTGGATTCTCTAGGTTGCACGGTGGTTTGCAGAGTGTTTTGCAAGAAGAAAAAGAAAGTTGTCCACAACAACTTCCAACCGAATGTTCGTGTGATTGGAAAAGGCAGAATTGTAGTAAGGGACTGTTTTCTATTAGTTGGCAAGCTGCGCACACAATCCCAGTGTTATGCAGCTTCCTTCTTCACCTTTCGGAAGCTGCCAATCTCTCCGGCTCCCAGAGGCGAAGAAGCGGCTTCTTCGCGCAAAGACGATTGTGCCGGTCACAATGCTCTCCAGACTGCGGCTTCTGCCGAAAGGCACCCGGGAGCGGTGCTTAGCTCGGGGGAGTGCCTGTCTTCGTCTTTAGAGTCTCTTGTCATCCACATCTTAGCAAAAAGCTGTTCCACTATGTCTGACGCGGAGAAACTGTGCCAGCACAGAAAACATCTCCCATTGTGTACTACAAGTTGCACGGAGATTTGCACAGTGTTTTGCAAGGAGAAATAGAATGTTGTCCAAACCACCATCCAACTGAATGTTCATGTGATTGGAAAAGGCAAGACAGTGGTAAGGTACCGTTTTTTATCAGTTTTCAAGCGGCGCACACAATCCCAATGTTGTGCAGCTTCATTCATCAATTTTCTGAAGCTGCCGGTCTCTCCGGCTCCCGGAGGCGAAGAAGCGGCTTCTTTGGGCAAAGACGATTATGCCGGTCACAGTGCTCTCCAGAGCACGGCTTCTGCCGAAAGGCACATGAGAGCGGCGCTTTGCACTGGGGATCGCCTATCTTCTTCTTTTGCGTCTCATGTCTCCTATATATTAGCATGAAGCTTTTCCACTGTGTCTGACAAGGAGAAACGGTGCTACCAGCACCCAAAACATCTCCCATTGTGTTCTCCAAGTTGCACCATGGGTTGCAGAGTGTTTTGCAGGAAGAAAAAGAAAGTTGTCCAGAAAAAATTGCAATCAAATATTCATGAGATTGGAAAAGGCAAGAGAGTGGTAAGGTACTGTTTTCTATTAGTTTGCAAGCTGCGCACACAATCCCAGTGTTATGCAGCTTCCTTATTCACCTTTCTGAAGCTGCTGCTCTCTCCGGCTCCCAGAGGTGAAGAAGCAGCTTCTTTGCACAAAGACGATTGTGCCGGTTACAGTAATCTCCAGACGGCGGATTCTTCAAAAAGGCACCCAGGAGCGGTGTTTTGATTCGGAGAGGGCCTATCTTCGTCTTTAGCATCTCTTGTCGTCTACATCTTAGCAAAAAGCTTTTCCACTATGTCTGGCAAGGAGAAACGGTGCTGCCAGCACAGATAACATCTCCCATTGTGTTGTACAAGTTGCACGGAGGTTTGCAGAGTGTTCAACAAGAAGAAAAAGAAAGTTGTCCACAACAACTTCCAGCCGAATATTCATGTGATTGGAAAAGGCAGAAGTGTGGTAAGGTAATATTTTCTATCAGTTTCCAAGCTGCACACACAATCCCAGTGTTATGCAGCTTCCTTCTTCACCTTTCCGAAGCTGCCGCTCTCTCCGGCTCCCGGAGGCGCAGAAGCGGCTTCTTCGCACAAAGACGATTGTGCCCATCACAGTGCTCTCCGGAGCGCAGCTTCTACCGAAAGGCAACCGAGAGCGGTGTTTAGCTCCAGGGATCGCGTATCTTTGTCTTTTGCTTCTCTTGTCATCTACAACTTCGCCAAAAAGCTTTTCCACTATGTCTGACAAGGAGAAACTGTGCCAGCACAGAAAACATCTCCCATTGTGTACTGCAAGTTGCACGGAGGTTTGCCCAGTGTTTTGCAAGATAAAAAGGAAGTAGTCCAAAACACCTTCCAACCGAATATTCATGTGATTGGAAAAGGCAGGAGTGTGGTAAGGTACTGTTTTCTATGATTTGGCAAGCTGTGCACATAATCCCAGTGTTGTGCAGCTTCCTTATTCACCTTTCCGAAGCTGCCGCTCTCTCTGGCTCCCGGAGGCGAGCCCATCACAGTGGGCCCATCACAGTGCTCTCCGGAGAGCGGCTTCTGCCGAGAGGAGGTGGGTCCATTCTGGGTTAGTCAGGGATCACATCGAGGGTGACTGAAATCATGCTGGGATTTACTGGGAGTGGCTGTGAGCAACTGGAATTCTGCTGAAAGCAACTGGGAGAAAGTTGCAGTGACTGGGAACATGTGGGGAGTGACTGGGATATACTGGGAGAGACAGAGAGTCACTGGGATCTCAATGGAGGCTACTGGGGTCATGCTGGCATTGACAGGGAGCAACTGGGATCACACTGGGACCACTGGTATCAGACTGGGAGTGACTGGGATCATACTGGGAGTGGCTGCAATCATACTGGGGAGCAGACTGGGTATGATTGGACCGTGACTGGGGGTTACTGGGAGCTACCAGGCCCTGCTGGGAGCCAATGGGGGACATAATCAGAGGAACTGGGAGCAACTGGGATAAAACTGGGGGCAAGTGAACCACACTGAGGTAACTGGGAGTGCCTGAGGATGTTCAGGGCTACTGGGATGTACTGGGAGTGTCTGATACCATATGGGTGGTGACTGGGACCAAATTGGGAGCGACAGGGGATGTGCTGGGGGAACTGGGTACACGCTGGGGGCAAGGGAGAGTGACGGGGTCCCTGCTGGGAGAGACTGGGATCATACTGGGAATGACTTGGACTCTGCTATGGGAGATCTGGGAGAACTGGGAACACGCAGGATGAAAGCGGCAGGAACTGGGAGCAACTGGGACCTTGCTGGGAGCAAACTGCAGCCTCCCTCCTCCTCCTCCCCTGTTCTCGAAGGCCGAACCCTGAGGGGAAAGGGGGTGAGGAAAGGGCGGGAACGGTGAGGGCAAAGGGGTGGGGCCAAGGGGACGCATTGTCCTAACAGGGCCCAGCTTGGTTTAAAATCACCCAAAGGCATCTCAAATGCAGCTGAAATCCAGTTGGTTTGACCTAAAATCAGCCAAATGGGATTAAAATTATCCTAAGGGGTCTAAAATCCAACCAAAGCTGCCTAAAATTGTGTTGGGATGGGCGGGAGAAATGCGGCATGCAATATGAGTGATCAGCAAATCTCAAAGTTTATTGATAGGTACACATCTTTATATCGGTGTTAATGAAGCTCATACATATTGCAAAGGCGAGCTCACTATTGGTTAGTTACTTATCAAGCAACTACGCCTACTTCTGCATTCTTGTGGATATTTTACTGAACCTACTCTTCATATTTCTGCCAAAGATGTTCTTCTCTATCCTGTTGTTGCAGCAAGGGCACAATGTCCTTGCCTGTTATTGGACACTGACTGCTGACTCCTATACTTGTGCCCTTCTAGCTTAACCAGTGGTATTATGTCAACGTGACCTTTCTCAGTTAACCAACTGTCCACAAAGCTCTCCACACTTCCCCCTTTTTCTGTTGAATAAGCATAGTCTGATTAAATGCAGCAGATATCATTCTTTGCACCACGTTCTGTAAGCACCTGCAAAAACACGGCAAAATTAACACTACTAACAGAGCTATAATGCCCACTATAATGCTAACTTTAACAATAGAGTGTAAGCATGATCTTAGGCTTAATGATGAGAGCCATTTATCAATACTGAAACTCTATTTTACCTGTAAGTTTCTAGTTAACCTCTGCAATTTAGAGAGCTGGGCGTGGATGGACTGCGAATGGTTAGAAAGGTTCATGCAACACATGATCTCAAATTCTTCACAGCTATGGCTTTGTGCAAGCAAAAGAGAGTGGATCGCAGCTCTATTTGGAAGCGTTGCATGGTGAATTGAATCAACATCAAGCAAAAGGCTAGAAAGTGCCAAAGAGGTGGCATTGGTTTGCTTCGCAGGCCAGCACCCCAAATTATTTAGGGTAGCTTGGACACCTGCAGCTGCTATTTTTGGAGTTAGAAAGGATGCTGCAATTATGGCTTCTAGAGACCAAAATTTTGCATCATCTTTGCAGTCAGCAGTAAATGCATGGATCATTCTCTTATTTCGATGAGGGTGGCGGCTCATGTTTAATATCATGGATGTATTGGGTGTAAGCAGAAACAGGTGTCTAATTGTACATGGCCCCCCGCACAGCATTGATGGGACACCGGACCAAACACGGTCTCTACAGATTAACAAGTAACCTGCTGGCAATTGAATAGGGTCATTTGATGAGATTGAGACTTTCCCTGTGGTATAATTGCACTAAGATGTTGTGTTATGATACACAGCTATGGTGGAAGTTACGATAGTGGAATGGTTCTTGGCTGAAAGCTGGCTTCTATGGTTAAAATTAAGGCATGCATTTGCCATCACTGAACTTAACAGCTCCAGTTCTTGGGGTTCCTGTGGTGCTATGGGGAAATGAGAAACTCATTGGTCTTAATTCTCTACACTTGTTCTAGCATTGTCGGTTTTGCAGGTGGGTACACCTGAGGGGCATGGCCAGGGATCTGCTGGTAGCCTAACTAAGCAAGTTGTAAATGGATTACCAGGAGAAGATAATGACAGGCAAATAGCCTCTTGGTTAGTTAAGTTTTCTTGGGTGACTTAAATGTTAGTCTTGGACTGAGGTGGGGTTCATGCTTGATGAGTTTTCACTTCTCTGGCAGCATCTGCACTGTCTGTTAAGAGGGTGAAGATTGGTAAAGAAACAGCATAAATTTGCCACATCAGTTTGATCTTCTTAGGCACTGCTTTGAACCACTTAGACATTTGGAAGATAAATATGTTTCTCACAAGTCATTAAGAATGTTTCTTCTTTCTTTTTCTTTTCTTTCTCCTTGATCTGCCTAGATTTAACTTCTTTAGGTCTCTCAGACAATTGTCCCACGCTTGGTTGGGATATTGATCTCTTGAAATTGGACCTATTACACTTGTGAAAGGGGAATACTCTAACTACACTTAGACTGTAAAATATGTGACTGGGATTGTTCTTAAAGCACATTTAACTAAGTGCTGGGTTTCTTACTTAAATTATGTGAGAATTTTTTCTGTTCTGGGGATTCATACAACTGCAATCTTTGGTGGCTAGGTAATCCTGTAAAGGCCTGAAGTTCTGTTTGCCAGGAGCTCAACTGCCAATAAAATTCACAGCTCCTGCACTACAACTCAGGTAATTGGGTCTGATGTAACCACTTAGCTTCTTGACAACTCTCGCAAAAAAGCAATACCCATGCAGCACACTGTCTATTTTGACAATTAATGCAAGCTAGGTTCTTAGGTCTTCAAAATTCAAATGTAGAAAGCGCTGGAAGCAGGCTTAGTATATTATCTAAGGATTTGCACCGATCGACCTCTCAGTCGATAGCCAAACTACACTGTCCTTTCAGTTTAACAAGTATTGGTCAAAGGATGATCAACAGCTTCGTCTCTACTCACTGATGGTCTTCTCTCTACTCACTGATGGTCTTCTTCGCTCAGTTGACGGAGGTCTGGTGGTTCCATCTAACACAGTTGCTCGGGTCCATTTAGCAGGTACCCATAAGGATCCTGTAGGGCTAGAAACACAAAGATATCCCCAATATAACACCTTAGCGGGACATTGCCATTGTCCTGTTTTGGGATCTCTGAATTTTACCTATACATCCTGCTTTACACTTTCTTTCTCCTGTACATAGTGGCGAATAACAGCCGGGACCTTGCTTTCCCCAAAAACACACAAGTGATTTAAAACAAATAAACACCTTAACAATCTTTCTTGTGGATCTCTAATATCTTTGTATTTACCTAGATATCTTTTCAAGGTACTATTAGCTCCTTCTACGATCGCTTGCCCTGTCGGGGAATTAGGAATGCCTGTCACATGTTCTATCTTCCACATTTGCATAAACTGCTTTATTCTTTTGCTGCAATAGGCAGGCTCATTATCTGTCTTAATACACTGTGGCACTCATTACTGCAAAGCAGCTGCTGAGATGCTTCTCTACTTGCCTGGCTTTTTCACCAGTCTGTGCTGTGGCTCATATAAAATGACTATGGGTGTCTATAGTAACATGCATATACTTCATCTTTCTAAACTCAGCAACATGTGTGACATCCATTTGTCAGGTCTCATTTGTATTCAACCCTCTTGGGTTAACTCCCAGACCTAACCCGCAGCCCCCATTATGATGACTACATATGGGACAGGCTTTGACTATTGCCTGTGCTTCTTTCATAGATACCTGAAATTCTCTATGGAAGCCCTTTGCATTTTGGTGAAACATGGAATGTGCTTCTCTGGCCATGGTCTGCCTGGGAATTGGAGAGGGTTGTGTAATTGAGACTAGCTTATCTACTCACGCATTACTTCCTCCTAGACCAATATCTCACTTTTGTCTTCTGATATGGATAACAGAAAAAGGATGTTTTCTCAGCTTAATCACCCTCTGTAACTGTATAACCAGCTCATGTAACCTCTTGTTTTGAACTTCTTTTATAGAGGCATCCTCTATTCGCTCGCACACTCCTGCAACATACATAGAATCTGTCACTATGTTGAGGGGCCCCGAAAAATGCATCATGGCTCATACAACAGCCAATAGCTCTATCGTTTTTAAAGTATCAGACTCGGAAGCCTGGAGAATCTGATGGTGCCATTGTCCCTTTTCCTGCCAGGTCACTGCAGCAGTTCTTGATTTTCTTTCTGCATCCGTGTAGGCTGTTATAGCGTCCGACAGGGGCTTCTGTGATCTTTTTGGGCATTGAATCCAGCTCCACTGCCCTACCCAGTTCAACGGTATATTGGGAATATCATCAGTGGCAATCATGCTTCCAGCTCCCAGCAGCGCCTCTTGTAATTCCATACTGTTTATCAGGTACCAGGTCAATGTATCTTTCTTCATTGGTATCCGTATCTGATCAGGCTCCTTTCTTGTAATCTGTAATGCTCGTTCATGACCCTCTTAAGCAAGCCAGCCAAAATTTCAATTTTTTGAAGAAGAGTTTTATGCTGTTGAAGTGGAGGAGATATCCATTCTAAGGCCCACGCCTCCCCCATTTTTCTGTCTTGCTGAGTAAGTGCACTCAGTAAAAATTTAGTTCTACACCAAACTGTCAGCTGTATGGGGAGGTTAAGATCTCGTCTTTGGACACTGCCTTGAGTTACACAGTCTAATATCTGTTGAAGTGTCTTAACCTGCTCAGAGGTTATATCGACAGGTTGTGCCGGATTAGTCTTTTTTAGTAAAGGTTGAAGTTAATCTAATAACTCATTTGGGATGCTTATAATAGGGTGCAGCCATTACAGATTGCTAAGTAACTTTTGAGCATCATGCAATGTATGTATTTTAAGATTTAATTGCAATTTCTGGGGGGTAACAACCTGATTAGTAAGTGTCTATCTTAAATATTTCTAGGGTGCAGATAATTGAATTTTTTCAGGAGCTACAACTAAGCTATGTAATTTCAGGGCTTTATGTATTTCTTGAATTTGTTGACCTGTAAAAGGTTGCAGCTGCGCAAATAAAATATCGTCCATGTAATGATAAATGATTGTTTCGGCTCACGCTTGTCACAAAGGTTGTAAAGCATTGTCAACATACAGCTGACACAAGGGGGGGCTGTTGCACATTCTTTGTGGAAGAGTACTCCATTCAAGTCTCATCTGGTTCTTCTTTATTTAAAGCTGCTAAGGTGAATGCAAACTTCTGAGTGTCTCGAGGGTGAAGAGTAATAGTAAAAAAGCAGTCTTTAAGATCTACAATTAACAGTGGCCAGTCCTTTGGCAACATGGCTGGGTTAGGCAAACGTGATTGTAAGTCTCTTATAGGCTCTATTTGTTTATTTGCAGCTTGTAAATTTTGTAGCAAACGATACTTTCTTCTTTTTAATAACAAAAATAGGGGTATTCTATGGGCTTGTCAACAACTGTAAATGACCTTGCTTATATTGTTCTTGTACTAGTATATGTGCTTGTTCTAGACTCCTTTTTTAATGGCCGTTGCTTAACCCACACTGGTGTCTCCATGGTGTAAATAAGTGGGATTGGGAAAGTCTACGCAATGGCCATTATCTCAAAGGGTGCTCATTTGTCAGCACTACTTCTATTTGAGCTAAAATGTCTTGACTAATGAGGCACTGCATGGTAGGGGGCAAAGGCACGATTGAGAAAATACTCTGTAAAATTTTTCTGTCGATAGTTACAGATAACATGGGTGATTTTCTTGCAAGAGTTAGGCTTCTAACCCCGGTAACTACTACTGTGGTTGGCTGTACCGGCTAGTTGGGGGGGCCAGCAATCAGGACTGATGATGCTGGAGTCTGCACCAGTATCTAATAAACCTTCCAAGATTTGCCTCTCACTCTGATAATCTATTAATACAGCACATTTTGGCTGATCATTTAAATTCATTGTTAATAGAGTAAGTCTTCTGGTGGAGCCAAGCCTCGTTCTCCCCTCGACTGTGATTGATGAGGGGGCAATGTTTTAGTCATTTGCTCCAATGGAACTAATTGAGATATCTTCTGTCTTTTCTCAATTCGAATCGGTGGAAAAGGAGTATGTACTACAACACAAATTTCTTTAGTAAAATCAGCATCTATTACTTTAGTTAAAACAAATAATCTCATGATGGTGGCTGATGATCGTCTTAGAAGCAAAGCTCCCATAGGCTGTCTATCAATGATGATTGGTCCCTTTATTCCAGTCGGGACCTTTTCCAGTTGGGTGGTCATCAATGTTACTGCTACTGAGGCTGCCACATCCAGCCCGAGGCTGCTGGCAGGGGCTGGTTGAAGGGGGGCTGGGCTGAGATGTTGACAGCTGCTACTTGTGTCTGGGCACGGCGGCTGTTGGGCGCGCTGACCTTCATGTTTCCCAAGCGGCGTTGGCAAGCTCCAGTGTTGTGAGTGTCCAAGCGACAACTGTGGCACTAAACGGTAGCTGCTTGACAAGCGCCTCCACACCGGTAACATTTAAATTGGCCAGTAGATGGAGCTCGTGGACTATTTGTTGCCGCTGCTTGTAGGGGTGCAAGAGCAGCCAACGCTTGACTCTGCGATGCTGCTGCCTGTTCCTTTAATCCTATCCCTAGCTCTTTAATAGTTTCTACTAACATCGCCTGACTCCCTACGGGCACATTTACCATGTGTTCTAAAGCTTCTTCTATAGTCTGATTAGCTCTTAGGGTATTTATTGGTTGCTATTTTGGAGGGCACATTGCTTTAGCAAAGCATTTTTCATAAAATCAGGAACTCTTGCTCGCTCGATAGCTGTGGCTGCCTTATCTATAAAAGATCCAAACAACTCATCTCTTCCTTGCTTTATACCCATGTACGAGGGAACCCCACCTGGTTCTTTTATCCTATCTATAGCCAGTCGCACAGTCGCATAGCCTCTCGATATTTATTGGGACCGATTAACGCTTGTGCTTCTGTTCGAGCAAAAGCCCCTATACCCAATAGTTCATCTAAGGTTATTCCGTGTAACGGGTCACCTGGTTGCTGTACCACTGCTACGCACTCCTGGCAGAGTGCTTGCCAATGTGCATTAAACAGAAGCTGCTGATGTTGAGTAAAGATAAGCTTCGCAATTCTTCTACAATTGGCTGGCAATAACACCTGGGTCTCCTAAATATAGTCAAGCATCTGCTTTGTGGGCTCACCGGTCACCCCAAATTGACTAACTGTAGACCGTAATTGTGACAATATTTTCCAATCCTAATTGTGACAACATTTTCCAATCCAGTGCAGTAAATGCTGCCTGTAATCCACCCCCGTCCAGAGGAGTATACACCACCGGGCGAGCCACTTTCATAGCTGCTGCTGTAGCTTCACTATCCCCCGAATCCATGATCTCTTTTGCTACCGCTGCCCATGCCTTCCTCCGCTCTTGTGCAATGGCCCCCGTTAGGTCACTCTCTGCCCCAGGGATCGGCTCATTGCTAGGAGGGGGAGATGGAGGGTCTGTCCAGGGCACAGGCGGTGCGGATGGTGCTGTAATGGGGGGTGAGCTGCTGCTTGAAGCAGGAGCCAATGTTGGTGGCAAGATAACTGTGGAGGTGGCAGGGGGTAATGGGCAATCTGACCAATCTCCATAACTTTTATTCTTGTCATGAGCCACAGTAGCTTGCTGAGCAGCCTTCTTTTCTACTTGATATTGTACTAACTCATTATGCACTTCTTGCTATAACTTTCTTAACTTCTTTGCAGTTTTATCATGATCTAGGACTGCTTCCTATAGCTTATCTTCAAACTTATACCACTCACTTAATTCATGGACTGTATGAGGATTTTGGAAGAATCCCTGTGCATACCTGTAAGCCAATAACTTATGAAACTCTTTCTTCAAATCTATGCTCTTAACTTGTCACTTTTTTAAAAAGCAAGTAAATAAATAATATGCTGCTTGCCTTTCTATTTTAAGAATGTCAGTGCTGTTGCAGCCCCACAAGGTCTCGGCAGCACGTGTCGGCCGGGCTTTCCTTTGAAGTCACACAGGGCCCGGCACCTGCCCCGTTTTCAGTGGTGCTTTTTTGCCATCCTTGCTGCGACAGGACCCGAAGTCCCTCACCGATCCCCCGTGGTCACCATTACCGGTATCACATCATCAAGGTCACCATGTTGTTGGGATCAGCGGGAGAAATGCGGCACGCAATATGAGTGATCAGCAAATCTCAAAGTTTATTGATAGGCACACATCTTTATATTGGTGTTAATGAAGCTCATACATCTTGCAAAGGTGAGCTCACTATTGGTTAGTTACTTATCAGCCAACTACGCCTACTTCTGCATTCTTGTGGATATTTTATTGAACCTACTCTTCATATTTCTGCCAAAGATGTTCTTCCCTATCCTGTTGTTGCGGCAAGGGCACAATGTCCTTGCCTGTTATTAGACACTGACTGATGACTCCTGTACTTGTCCCCTTCTAGCTTAACCAGCAGTATTATGTCGACGTGACCTTTCTCAGTTAACCAACTGTCCACAAAGCTCTCCACAAAATTGCCCAAACTAGTTTACACCTCCCTCAAAATGGCCTAAAATCAGCCTTAAATCTCCAAAATGGGCTTCAAATCTACCCTGAAAGTACCTGCTTTGGCCTAGATTCTCCTGAAGGAGCCTAAAATCCATCCAATTTTTGCCAAAAATCACCTAAATTGAGCTAAAATCATTCAAATGTGCCTGAAACCAACACAGGAGAACATCAAATAATTCTAAATGACTTGAATTGACCTAAAATTATCCAAAGAAGCAAAAAACCTACTGAAATGGGCCCAAAATCACCACAAAAAGTGACCTAAAATCACTCACACAAAAATTAAATTCACCTATATGGGCCTCAAATCATCCAAAGTGATCTAAAATCCCCCCTCCAACTCACCAGATTGGACCTCAAATCAGCCAAAAGGGCCTAAAATCCACCCTGCAAGGGTGGGAATGCCTGCAGGGGATCTGAGCCCACCCTAAACCTGCCCAGGGTGGCCCAAAATGCCCCCAAGGGGCCGAGGCTGAAGCCAAGCCCAGGATGGGCTCCGGGCTCACTCCGGGCCCTCCGCGTTCACTCCGGGGAGTTTTGGCCCCGGCCCCGGATGGGCCTGGGAGGGACCAGGGAGGGCTGGGCAGGGCTGCGGCATTTGGGGCTTTTGGGGCTGGGGGAGTTTGTTGGGAGTTCAGGGGCACTTATTGGGGTTTTTGGAGAGAATGATTGGGTTTGGGGGCAGTCGGGGAATTTTGGGGGGTTTTGGGGGGTTTTATTGGCACTTTGGGGGGTACTTTTCTGGGTGTAATTGGGTGTTTTTGAAATTTTTTGGGGTTTTTTTAAATTTTGGGGGGGACTGCTGGGATTTTGTGGGGATTTGTTGGGGTTCTCCTAAATTTTTGGGGATTTTATTGGAATTTCTGGGAGATTTTGGGTGGGTTTATTGGAATTGTGGAGGTATTTAGTGGGATTCTTTGGAGGTCAGGGGTTTTTGAGGAAATTTTTGGTGTCTTTTGGGGATTTTTGTGGGATTTGGGGGTGTTTTCTCTTTTTTTTTTGGGTTTTGCCAGGATTTCTTTGAGTCTTGGGGGGTATTTTGGTGGGTTTCTTGTGGTTTTGGGGACATCTTTGGGGAATTTGTGAGGCTCAATTGGGATTATGGGGGCGGGGCTGTTGGGATTTCAAGAGATTTTGTGGGATTTTATTGGGATTCTAGGTTGTTCTAATTTTGTGAGATTTAGTGGGATTTAGTGGATTTTATTGGGACTTTCAGGGGTTTAAAGGACATTTTGGTACCTCTCAGCCGTTCCCCACACCTGGGGACAACACCAAAGCCCCTCCACAGCACACAAGGCCCAACAAAATTCTGCCAAATATACCCCAAAGCCCCTAAAAATCAGAATAAAACGCTACAAAATACCAGAGAATCCCACAAAAAATCCCAGTGGAACCCACCAATGTTAAAAAAAAACTCCCAAAAATTTCAACTTCACAGCTCTGTCACCAACGGCCCTGGACTGCTGTGACACCTTGGATGGAATAAACTGCATTTAGTGTACAATAAACTTCATTTTGTATTTAATAAACTGCATTTTGGAGACAATGAAATGCATTTTGGAGACAATGAAATGCAATTTGTGTACAACAAACTGCATTTTGGAGAGCAGCCTGGAGTCCCACATCCCTCATTCACAGGTGTGGGTGATGAAGATGAAGGTGATGATGATGATGATGGTGCGAGCAGTGTCATGGTGGAAGTGTCAGTGGTGTTGGATGAGGAGGATGTTGGTGATTAATGTCACCACAGTGTGGGTGCTGGGATATGTGATGATGATGAAGATGATGAAGGCGCTGTGAGCAGTGTCCCAGCCTGCCCTTCCCAGGAAGGCAGAGGGAGCCCTGGGAGCCCCAGAGTGGCTCCACTCAGGGTGGGGGAGAAATCCAGGGCTGGGTGAGGGGGGACAGAGACAGAGACAGACAGATGGACAGGGGACAGACACAGGTACATGGGACAGACACAGGGACAGACAGAGGGACAGGGGACAGACACAGGGACAGATAGACGGACAGGGGACAGACACATGGACATGGGACAGACACAGGGACAGACAAATGGACAGGGGACAGACACAGGGACAGACAGGGGACAGACACAGGGACAGGGAACAGACACAGGGACAGACAGAGGGACACACACAGACAGAGGACAGACACAGACACAGGGACAGACTGAGGGACAGGGGCATGAGCACACACCCATCCATATGAGAAAAGCACCCATGAACACACAGAGTTGCTTTGCTGAAGGGTTTATTGATTATTGATAATTGATTATTGATTACCAATCATTGATTATCAATTATCGATTGTTCCAGGGTCATTCCCAGGCTCCCAGGGCGGCTCTCCAGGGATGATCAAATCCTGACGGCCTGACAGGAACAGGAGCTGAGTGTGACCCCAGGGTGACCCCAGTGGGACCCCAGTGTGTCTCCAGAGCCCCCCAGAGACATCCAAACCCCCCCGCAGAGACCCCAGGACGATCCCAAACCGGGGAAAACTGGGGGGGACAAGGGGGTACTGGGATGTCCTCAGTGGCATCCCCAGCACACAGGACGCTCTGAGCCCAGCACTGGTCCATACTGGGATGCACTGGGATGCACACTGGTCTATACTGGTCCATACTGGGATGCACTGGGGTGCACACTGGTCTATACTGGTCCATACTGG